>NC_089494.1:124924387-125235431 GCF_036850765.1 Saccopteryx bilineata
CACTGAATCAGAACCTCTAATGGCGAGACCCAGGAATCTTTCCTAATAAAGCTCTCCAAGTGATTCTTATGTGTACTAAAATTTGAGATCTGCTCTAAAGCTCTCTCTTATGTAGATTTCTCAGGCATGCTTCTCAGTGAATAACAATCAAAAGGCTAGGACAAACAATTACTTTCTGGCTCCTACAACTGCTAATAGAGAATTATACACAGATTTTGCCATAGAATAACTGCAAAAGAGACTTGCTGATAGATTGTCCACTGAAAGAGAAACAGTAGGAATGACAGAGGAGGCAGAGTTTCAATACTTATGTTCATTCATTGGAAGACAATATCGTTAAAATGTTGTTAACATACTCAAAGTCATCTAGAGATTCAATGCAAATCCCATAAAAATCTCAATAGCAATTTTTTTACAGAAATTGAAAAGGCAATCCTAAAATTAACACAAAACCACAATAGACTCTAATTAGCAAATGCAATCTTGAGGAAGAAGAATGAAACTGATCACATTTCATAATTTCAAAATACAGTACAAAGCTACAGTAATTAACAGTATGGTATTGGCATAAAGATAGCTATATAGCCCTGGCTGGATAGCTCAACTGGTTAGAGCATTGTCCCAAAGTGCAAAGGTTGCTGGTATAATCCGCAGTCAGGGCACATACAGGAACAGATCGGTATTCCTGTCTCTCTTGCTTCCTGCCCTCACTCTCTATAATCAATAAAATAAACATTAAAAAAGAGACAGACATATGACCAATGAAACAGAATTAAGAGCCCAGAGTAAACTTACACATATATGTCAACTGATCTTCCACAAGGGAGCCAAGGATACACAATGGAAAAAAAACGGCCTCTTCCACAAAGATGGTGTTAGGAAATCTGGTCCCCTGTGGGTACCACTATTGTAGCAAATATACTACAAAAAAAAATCAACTCAAAATGAATGAAAGACTTAAACTGATGGCCTGAAACTGTAAAACTCCTAGGAGAAAACACAGGGGGAGCTCCTTGACACTGGTTTTGGCAATGATTTTTTTAGATATGATACCAAAAGCTAAGGTGACAAAAGCAAAAACAAAGAAGTAGAACTGTATCAAACTAAAATTTTGCATGGCAAAGGAAACAATCAACAGAATGAAAAGGCAACTTATAGAATGGAAGAAAGGAAATGATGTCAAAGTAATGGGTGGCAAGAGAGATAACCTTGATCTCTCCTCTTGAAATTTCAACAAATTGAACAGCTATAACTCATCAAAGGAACCCTGAATGGACTTGCAGGTTTGCCTGAAAGATCTGCACATCGAATGGACTAAAGGTGGGAAGGGTAGAAATGGAAAGTGGGGGTAAAAGATAAGGAGTACTTGCAACAGAGCTCCAGAGAGGGGAGAAACCTGGCCTGTCTGCATTTTCTTCTGCCAGGGCTAGGGAGGAAGAAGAAACCCAGTGTGTCTGGGTCATCTTCTGCTGTGAGGAGTGTAGAGCTTGGGTTGGGGGGCACTCAGAGAAGTGTTAAACCAAAGGAGCGACTGAGTGCAGGGATGGGCAGAAGATAAAACTCTGGAACATTGCCAGTGCTCCTGCAATCAGCTCGCAGGCCACACTTGGGATAGAAAAAAAGAAATACAAAGTGCAGGCCCCCAACCTCCCAGATCCCATCTCCCTCCCCTCACAAGGTATAGAGAATAACAATGTCATACACGAGAACAAACTCTGCAGAACCACTCTTTCCCCTCAAGAACAGGGGTACTCTCTGTCTGGTCCCTGGTCTCTTGGGAACCAGGGAAGACCATGCAGAGGCCCATGCAGTGGAAGAACAAAGAACGCTGTAAAACTCTCACAGCCCAGTTTGCCTCCATCATCCCAGCTGCAGCCCAAGCTGCAGCATCACATGGGGGATGAGCCCAGAGACCTTACAAAGCTAAAACTTGTAATCCAGCATCACCTAATGGAAAATAATAGAGAAACTTCTTGCAAGTGTAATACCGCTCTCAAATGCCATGTAGGCAGCAAAAATCTCCATCCAATACCCTGAAAAAAACAAGAAAGAGACACAGTTTAGGGGAGAAAAAAAAGGAAAATCTCAATCACATAAAAACTTGGGAGTTAAATGACAGAGAATTCAAAATTGAAATTCAGAAAATGCTCAGTGACATATGAGAAAATATTAAAAGGCAATTTAATGCACTCAGAAAGCAAATTAATGAACAAAATGAGTACCTCACCAAAGTGATTAAAACTTTAAAAAAGAACCAAACAAAAATTCTGGAGATAAAGAATTCAGTATATGAATTAAAATGTGAGTAGCAAGTTTAGTTAATAGAACAGAGAGGCCAGACAGATGATAGAATCAGTGACACTAAAGACAGGCAAATAGAGATAATACAGAGGGAAGAGGGGAGAGACTCAAGAATTAAAAAAATTGTAAAGCTCTACAGGTATTATCTCACTCTATCAGAAAGAGCTATATAAGAATAGGTATAATAAAAGATGAAAAGAGAGAGAAGGAAATGGAGAGCCTATTCAAACAAATAATTCATGAGAACTTCCCAAGCCTATGGAAAGAGTTAGATCCTCGAATCCAAGAAGCAAACAGAACACCTAGTTACCTCAACCCAAAGAGGTCCTCTCCAAGGCACACCGTAATAAAACTGTCAAACACCAACAACAGAAAGACAATCAGCAAGAAAGCTAGGGAAAAGAAGAAAATAATATTTAAGGAAGGTCTATCCAGGTTATCATCAGACTTCTCAGCAGAAACTTTACAAGCCTGAAGAGAGTGGATCCAAACATTCAAAGTACTAAAAGAAAAATTACCAGCAAGGAATACTATATACATCAAAGTTACCCTTTAAATATGAAGCAAAAGTAAAAACTTTTCCAGACATACAGAAGCTGAGGAAAATTTTCACCAGAAAACCCCATTGCAGGAACTACTCACGGGAGTTATTCTACAAAGAACAAAACAAGACAAAACTACAAATAAAAGCTCCAACAAGCTTACAGTATACAAAAGGACAATCTATGACAACAAAAATATAAAAGGGGAAAGGATAAAGGTCCGAAACAGCAAAGAAGGATGGGAGGCAGAAGCATTCATAAGACAAAGGACTCTTGTAAATACAAATCTTTTTTCTCAATAACCTAATGGTAACTACTCAAAAAAAACCCAAAACTGAAATACATAGCTTTAAAAAAAGGGGAAACAGAGGAAGAAAGTATAATATACCATCAAACAGACAAACCAAAACCTAACAGAAATACAAAGGAAAAGAACCAAAGGAGACATAGAGCTACCAGTTAAAAGATAAAATGGCTATAGGAAGTCCTCATGCATCAATAATTACCCTAAATGTAAATGAACTGAACTCACCAATAAAGAGGCACATATAGTAGTAGCAGATTGGATCAAAAAACAAAACCCAGCTATATGCTGCCTTCAGGAGACACATCTAAACTGGACAAAAGTAGACACAAAGTAAAAGGTTGGAAAATGGTTCTCCAAGCAAATAATACCCAAAGAAAAGCAGTGGTAGCCATACTTATATCTGACAATACTGATTTCAAGACAACAAACATAACAAAAGACAATGATGGGCATTATATAATGTTAAAGGGTACACTACATCAAGAAGATGTATCACTTCTTAATATTATATATGTGCACTGAATCAGGGAGCACCATTATATATAAGAAAACTACTAACAGAACTAAAGGAAGATACAGACAAAACACAGTCATAGTTAGAGATCTCAACACTCCACTGACAACTTTAGTAGACCATCCAAACAAAGAATCAATAAAGAAATACTGGCCTTAAACAACACTAGACCAAATGGAAATAATAGACATTTACAGAACATTTCATTCCAGAATGTCAGATTATACATTCTTTTCCAGTGCACTTGGAATATTCTCAAGGAGAGAAAATATGTTGGGCTACAAAACTAGTCTCAACAAATTCAAAAACATTTAATTTATACCAATCATATTCTCTGACCATAAAGCCCTAAAATTAGAATTCAACTGCAACAAGGAAGTAAAGAAACCCACAAAAATGTGGAAATTAAACAATATACTTCTAAAAAATGATGGGGTCAAAGAAGAAATAAAAGCAGAGATCAAAAGATATATAAGGACAAATGAGAATACAGCAAAAGCATTAATAAGAGGGAAGTTTATATCATTACAGGCTTATCTCAAGAAACAAGGCAGATTCCAAGTAAACAACCTAACATTAAATCTTAAGGAACTAGAAGAATAAGAACAAAGGCAATCCAAGGCCTGCAGAAGGAAATAAAAATTAGAGCAGAACTAAATGAAATAGATAACAAAGAAACCTATAGAAAAAATTTATACAACAAAGAGCTGGTTCTTTGAAAAAATCAATAAAATTGACAAACCTCTGGCTTGATTCTCTAAGGAAAAAAGAGAAAAGACTCATATAAACAAAACCTGAAATAAAAGAGAAATTACCACAGACACCACCAATATACAAAGGGTCACTATAGAAGATGAAGAAAGACTATGTCACCAAATTCAATAATCTAGAATTGGGTAAGTTCCTAAAACTATAAAATTTTCCTAGACTGAATCAAGAAGTAGAAAACCTAAAAAGACCAATGAATGAGGGAATAGAAACAATCATCAAGAACCTCACCCAAAAGAAAAGTCCAGAATCAGATGGTGACACTAATAAATTCTACCAAACAGTCAAAGATTTGATATCTTCTCAAAGTCTTCCAAAAAAATCAAAGAAGAGGCAATATTCTCTAATACATTTTATGAGGTCAACATAACCCTCATACCAAAACCTGGCAAGGGCAACACAAACAAAAAACTACAGACCAATATCTCTAATGAATACAGATGCAAAAATCCTAAACAAAATAATAGCAAATTGAATACAACAATACATTAAACAAAATAATCCATCACGATCAAGTGGGGCTTATTCCAGGAGCACAAGGATGATTTAACAGAAGCAAACTGATCAATTCTACATCAACAAAACAAAGGACAAAATCATATGATCCTATCAATACATACAGAAAAAGCATTCAATCAGATACAACATCCATTTATGATTAAAGACTCATTAAAATGGGTATAAAAGGAAAGTACCTCAACATAATAAAGGCCATATATGACAAACCATCAGCCAATAGCACAGTAAATAGTGAAAAACTGAAAGCTTTTCCTCTAATATCAGGAAAAAGACAAGGATACTCACTCTCCCCACTGTTATTCCACACAGTACTAGAAGTCTTAACCAGAGCAATCGGGCAAGAAAAAGAAATAAGACATATCCACATAGAGAAAAAAGAAGTAAAGGTATCATTTTTTGCAGATGACATGATGCTGAATATAGAGAACCATAAAGACTCCACCAAAAAATTATATTAGAAACAATAAGAAAACAATAAAAGTTGCAGGATACAAAATCAATAACAAAAGTCTACTGCTTTCCGATAGGCCAACAACAAAACTTGAAAAAAAATTTTTAAAAAGTTCCTTTTATAATTGCAACAACAACAACAAAAATACCCAGGAATAAACTTAACAAAGAATGTGAAGAACCTGCCCTTGGCTGGTTGGCTCAGTGGCAGAGTATTAGCCCAGCATGTGGATGTCCCAGGTTCAATTTCTAGTCAAGGCACACAGAAGAAGTGCCCATCTGCTTCTCCACCCCTCCCCCTCACTTCTCTCTTTCACTCTTCCTTCCCCTCCTGCAGCCATGGCTCGACTGGAGCTAGTTGGCCCCAGGTACTGAGGATGGTTCCATGACCTCAGACTCAGGCTCTAAGAAGAGCTCGGTTGCTGAGCAATGAAGCAATGCCCCAGATGGGCAGAGCAGCACCCCCTAGTGGGCTTGCCAGGTGGATCCTGGTCAGGGCAGATGCAGGAGTCTGTCTCTCTGCCTCCCTTCCTCTCACTGAATTAAAAAAAAAAAAGAATATGAAGAATCTATATACTGAAAATTAAAAGGCATTATTAAAAATTTGAGCCTGACCTGTGGTGGCACAGTGAATAAGCATCAACCTAGAATGCGGGGTTGCTAGTTGGAGACCCCAGGCTTGCCTGGTCAAGACAACTACTACAAGAAGCAACTACTACAAGTAGATGCTCCCTGTTCCTCTCTCTCTCTCTCTCTCTCTCTCACCCACTACTCTCTCTAAAAATCAATAAATAAAATAATTTTTTAAAAGTAATATTAAGCAAGACACAATGAAATGGAAAGATAATCAATGATAATGTAGTGGAAGACTCAACATAATTAAAATGGCCATATTACCCAAAGCCATATACAAACAACACAATTCTCATTAAAATCCCAATATCATTTTTTAAAGAATAAAAAAAAAATCACCAGATTTGTATGGAACCATAGAAGACTCCAAATAGCCAAAGCAATCCTGAGAAAAAAAGAACAAAGCCACAGGTATCCACTACCTGACTTCAAATTATACTATAAAGCCATGATAATCAAAACAGCATGGTTTTGGCAGAAAAACAGACATACAGACCAATGGGACAGAATTGAGAACCCAGAAAAAAACCCACATATATATGGAAAAATAATCTTTCACAAAGGAGCCAAAACATACAATGGAGAAAAGAAAGCCTCTTCAAGAAAGCCACATGCAACTTGACTAGTTTATCGCCCTGTACAAAAATTAATTCAAAATAATCAAAGACCTCAATATAAGGTCTGAAACAATAAATTACATAGAAGAAAAAATAGATACTAAACTTATGAATCTTAGCCATGGAGAACATTTTACAAGTTTGACCCCAAAGGCAAGAGAAGTAAAGGCAACAATAAATGAATGGGACTATATTAAACTGAAAAGCTTTTGTATAGCAAAAGAAACAAACAACAAAACAAAAAGGCAGCCAACCAAACAAGAGCTCTGACAAGGGGTTAATAATTAAAATATATTAAAAACTCACAAAGCTTAACAACAAATAAGCAAACAATCCAATTAAAAAATGGGAAGAGGGGGATTAGAAGATGGCAGTGAAGTAGGTAGATGCACAGACACCCAGCTCTCACCACCAAACTGAAATACAAATCAATTTAGAAAAAATCAGCCTGAAAAGCCAACTCTGGACTACAAGAACAGCTCTCAAAAAACCAAGGAGCAAAGAAGAAGCCACAACAAACCTGGTGGGAAGCGCCTGAATCTACCCTGCTTACAGGAACGGAGGAAAGGGTGAGGCTGAAAGCCTAGAGGGGATCTCACTCCAGGGAAAAGAGCAGAAAATACTGCTCACAGCCACCTGCATGGTGACCAGGGAGTGAGATGTGTTGAACAGGCCAGATTATCTCCCAAGTGGAAAGGAGAGAGAGAGGGACAGACTGTGAGGGGCTAAGGAATGCAGGAGACAACCTAAAAAAGCTGACTCATCCGTGCTGGAGGTGGCCATAGCTGGGTGAGGGACTGAACCTTCCAAAAAACAAAACTGAATTGCTTCTGAATAAGAGATCTTGGGACATCTCTCCAGCTCCAATCAGTGCAACAAGACACAGCTGAAAACAAGAAGTGGGGAGGAGGGACGGTAACTCAGGTCTCCATGGAGATCTGAGATACACCTCCCCCTACTGAAGTTGAGAAAACACCCTGCCCCCCAGAGAGATTAGTTGGTGGAAGAGGCCTTCAGAGTCTCAGGTTACACCCGTCGCATTCCTCGATACAGTTTCAAGGAAGCCCCCTGCTAAGATCAGTAAACAAGACTATCACCTGTTAAGAAAACAAACAAATCAAGACTTCAAAGCAGCCCAAATCTGAAAGTGGATTACAAATAATAGCTGATACCTACCCAAGAAGACCTAGAAATAACACAACTGAAAACTGGAGGCAGACAACACCAAGCCTAGACTCAACCAACTCTACAAATAAAACACCATGATGAGAAGACAAAGGAGTGCAACCCAAATGAAACCACAAGAGACACCTTTGAGAGATGAGCTGAGTGATATGGAAATAATCAAACTTCCAGATGCGGAGTTCAAAATAATGATTGTAAGGATGCTTAGGGATCTTAGAACAACAATGAAGGGGCAGTTTGAAAACCTGAATAAAGAAATAGCAAGTATAAAAAAGAACCAGTCGGAGATGACAAATACAATATCAGAAATAAAGACCACAATGGAAGGAATTAAAAACAGGATAGATAGAGCTGAGGATCGAATCAGCGAGTTAGAGGACAACTGGAATGAAGGCATGAAAGCAGAGAAGAAAAGAGAAAAGAGACTCAAAAAGTCTGAGGAAACTCTTAGAGTCTTAGAGAGCTCTGTGACAACATGAAGAGAAATAACATCTGCATCATAGGGGTTCCTGAAGAAGAAAAAGAACAAGGGATAGAGACTTTGTTCAATCATATCATAGCTGAAAAACTTCCCTAAATTAATGCAGGAGAAACTCTCACAAGTTCAAGAAGCACAGAGGATTCCATTAAACAGAAACCCAAAGAAACCTACACCAAGACACATCATAATTAAAATACCAAAGCTAAGCGATAAAGAGAAAATATTAAAAGCTGCAAGAGAAAAAAAAGTTATCACCTACAAAGGAACCCCCATAAAGATGATATCCAACTTCTCAACAGAAACACTTGAGGCCAGAAGGGAATGGCAAGAAATATTCATAGTAATGCAGAACAAGAACCTACAACCAAGACTACTTTATCCAGCAAGGGTATCAATTAAAATCAAAGGAGAAATAAAAAAGCTTCCCAGACAAAAAACAACTCAAGGAATTCATTACAACCAAACCAATGATGCAGGAAATGTTAAGGGGCCTGTTGTAAACAGATCAAAGTGGGAAAAGAATATAGCAAAAAGGAATACAGCTTTAAAGAATAAAATGGCAATAAACAACTACATATCAATAATAACCATAAATGTAAATGGATTAAATGATCCAATCAAAAGATATAGGGTAGCTGCGTGGATAAGAAAACAGGATCCGTACATATGCTGTCTACAGGAGACACACCTTAGAACAAAAGATACACATAGATTGAAGGTAAAAGGATGGAAAAAAACATTTAATGCAAATGGAAATGAGAAAAAAGCTGGGGTAGCAATACCTATATCAGACAAATTGGACTTTAAAACAAAGGATATAGTAAGAGATAAAGAAGGCCACTACATAATGGTAAAAGAAGTAATCCAACAGGAAGATATAATTATTATAAATATCTATGCACCTAATATAGGAGCACCTAAATATATCAATATAAAGCAGACTTTGATGGATTCAAAGGCCGAGATCAACAGCAATACTATAATAGTAGGGGATTTCAATACACTACTAACATTAGTAGATAGATCCTCAAGAAAAAAAATTAACAAAGAAACAGCAGACTTATTGGACACACTAGATCAACTTAATTTAATAGATATCTTCAGAACCTTTCACCCTAAAGCAGCAGAATATATATGCTTTTCAAGTGCTCATGGTACATTCTCTAGGATAGACCACATGTTAGGGCACAAAAGTGGTCTCAACAAATTTAAGATTGAAATCATATCAAGCACTTTCTCCGATCACAACAGCATGAAACTAGAAATGAACCACAACAGAAAAGCTCAAAATTTCTCAAACACATGGAAACTAAATAGCAGGTTGTTAAATAAAGAATGGATTAAAAATGAGATCAAAGAAGAAATAAAAAAAATCCTAGAAACGAATGACACTTAGCATACAACAACTCAAAATTTATGGGACACAGCAAAAACAGTACTGAGAGGGAAGTTCATAGCACTACAGGCACACTTTAAGAAGCTAGAAAAAGCTCAGATAAACAACTTAACCCTGCATCTAAAAGAATTAGAAAAAGAACAGCAAGTAAAGCCCAAATGTAGTAGAAGGAAGGAAATAATAAAGATCAGAGCAGAAATAAATGACATAGAGGCTAAAGAAACAATACAGAGGATCAATGAAACTAGGAGCTGGTTCTTTGAAAAGGTAAACAAGATTGGTGAACCTTTAACTAGACTCACCAAGAAAAAGAGAGAGAGGACTCAAATAAATAAAATTAGAAATGAGAGAGGAGAAATAACAACTGACACAACAGAAATACAAAATATTGTAAGAAAAGGCTATGAAGAACTGTATGCCAAAATCTAGACAACCTAGATGAAATGGACAAATTCCTTGAAACATACAATTTTCCAAAAATTAATCTGGAAGAATTAGAAAACCTAAACAGATCGATTACACCAAATGAGATAGAAACAGTTATCAAAAAACTCCCAACAAAGAAAAGTCCGGGGCCTGATGGCTTCACAACTGAATTCTACCAAATATTCAAAGAAGAACTAACTCCTATCCTTCTCAAACTATTTCAAAAAATTCAAGAGAAAGGAAGACTTCCAAGCTCCTTTCATGAGGCGAGCATAATTCTGATTCCAAAACCAGGCAAAGACAACACAAAGAAAGAAAATTATAGGCCAATATCTCTGATGAATATAGATGCTAAAATCCTCAACAAAATATTAGCAAACCAGATCCAACAATATATGGAAAAAATCATACACCATGATCAAGTGGGATTTACTCTGGGGAGACAAGGCTGGTACAATATTCGTAAATCAATCAATGTGATTGATGACATACACAAAAAGAAGGAGAAAAACCATATGATAATTTCGATAGATGCAGAAAAAGCATTTGATAAAATCCAGCACCCATTCATGATCAAAACTCTCAGCAAAGTGGGAATACAGGGAACATACCTCAACATGATAAAAGCCATCTATGAGAAACCCACAGCCAACATCATACTCAACGGGAAAAATTAAAAGCAATACCCTTAAGATCAGGAACAAGGCCGGGGTGCCCCCTTTCACCACTCTTATTTAACATAGTCCTGGAAGTCCTAGCCACAGCAATCAGACAAGAAGAAGAAATAAAAGGCATTCAAGTTGGAAAAGAAGAAGTAAAACTATCATTATTTGCAGATGATATGATATTGTATATAGAAAACCCTAAAGTCTCAGTCAAAAAGCTACTGGACCTGATAAATGAATTCAGCAAAGTGGCAGGATATAAAATCAATACTCAGAAATCAGAGGCATTTTTATACACCAACAATGAACAGTCAGAAAGAGAAATTAAGGAAACAATCCCGTTCACTATTACAACCAAAAAAATAAAGTACCTAGGAGTAAACTTAACCAAGATGACTAAAGACTTGTACTCGGAAAATTACAAAGCATTGATAAAAGAAATCAAGGAAGATACAAACAAGTGGAAGCATATACCGTGCTCATGGTTAGGAAGAATAAACATCATTAAAATGTCTATATTACCCAAAGCAATCTATAAATTCAATGCAATACCAATTAAAATACCAATGACATACTTCAAAGATATAGATCACATATTCCAAAAATTTATATGGAACCAAAAAAGAACACGAATAACCTCAGCAATCTTAAAAAAGAAGAATAAAGTGGGAGGTATCACACTTCCTGATATCAAGTTATACTACAAGGCCGTTGTACTCAAAACAGCCTGGTACTGGCATAATAACAGGCATATAGATCAATGGAACAGAACAGAGAACTCAGAAATAAACCCACAGTTCTATGGACAACTGATATTTGACAAAGGAGGTAAGGAAATACAATGGAGTAAAGACAGCCTCTTTAACAAATGGTGTTGGGAAAATTGGACAGCTACCTGCAAAAAAATGAAACTAGATCACCAGCTTACACCACTCACAAAAATAAACTCAAAATGGATAAAAGACTTAAATGTAGGCTGTGAAACCATAAGCATCTTAGAAGAAAATATAGGCAGTAAGCTCTCGGACATCTCTTGGAGCAATATATTTGCTGATTTATCTCCATGGGGAAGTGAAATAAAAGACAGGATAAACAAATGGGACTATATCAAACTAAAAAGCTTTTGCACAGCTAAAGACAATAAGAACAGAATAAAAAGACAAACTACACAATGGGAGAACATATTTGACAATATGTCTGATAAGGGGTTAATAACCAAAATTTATAAAGAACTTGTAAATATCAACACCAGGAAGACAAACAACCCAATCCAAAAATGGGAAAGGAAATGAATAGACACTTCTCCAAAGAGGACATACAGATGGCCAATAGGCATATGAAAAAATGCTCAACATCACTAATCATTAGAGTAATGCAAATTAAAACCACAATGAGATATCACCTCACACCAGTCAGAATGGCGCTCATCAACAAAACAACACAGAATAAGTGCTGGCGAGGATGTGGAGAAAAGGGAACCCTCCTGCACTGCTGGTGGGAATGCAGACTGGTGCAGCCACTGTGGAAAACAGTATGGAGATTCCTCAAAAAACTGAAATTCGAACTGCCTTTTGACCCAGCTATCCCACTTTTAGGCATATACCCCAAGAACACCATAGAACAGCTCCAAAAGGAAAAATGGACCCCCATGTTTGTGGCAGCATTGTTCACAATAGCAAAGATCTGGAAACAGCCCAAGTGTCCGTCAAAGGACGAGTGGATTAAAAAGCTTTGGTACATATATACTATGGAATACTACTCAGCCATAAGAAATGATGACATCGGATCATTTACAATAACATGGATGGACCTTGATAACATTATACGGAGTGAAATAAGTAAATCAGAAAAAAACTAAGAACTATATGAATCCATACATATATGGGACATAAAAATGAGACTCAGACACAAGAACAAGAATGTGACAGCAACGGAGGTGGGGGATGCGGGAGGGTGGATGGGGCAAGGAAGGAGAGAGGGGTTGGAGGAGAGGAGGGGCACAAAGAAAACCAGATAGAAGGTGACAGAAGACAATTTGACTTTGGGGGAGGGGTATACAGCACAATCAAATGTCAAAATAATCTGGAGATGTTTTCTCTCAACATATGTACCCTGATTTATCAATGTCACTGCATTAAATTTAATAAATAAAAATAATTTTAAAAAATGGGAAGAGGACATAATAGACACTTCTCCTTTGAAGACATACAAATGACCAATAGATATATGAAAAGATGCTTATCTTCACTAGCTATTTAAGAAATGCAAATAAAAACTACAATGAGATACCACTTCACACCTGTTAGACTCGCTGTTATCAACAAGACAGGTAATAACGAGTGTTGGAGAGGCTGTGGAGAAAAGGAACCCTTATTCACTGTTGGTGGGAATGTAAACTGGTACAGCCATTATGGAAGACAATATGACTGTTCCTTAAAATATTAAGAATAGAGCTACTATATGACCCAGCAAACCCTCTACTGGGTATCTACATCCAAATTCAAAAACATTGGTATGCAAAGACACATGCACTCCTCATGTTCATCGCAGCATTATTCACAGTGGCCAAGACATGGAAACAACCAAAGTGTCCCTTGATAGAAGACTGGATAAAGAAGATGTACATATATATAACAGACTACTACTCAGCCATAAGAGATGAGATATAGTGCCACCTATGAAAAGATGGATGAACTTTGAGAATGTTAAGTAAAATAAGTAAATAAGAAAAAACTAAGAACTATATGATTTCACACATAGATGGGATATAAAACTGAGATTCATGGACAAAGACAAAAATGAAGTGGTTACTAAAGGGAGGGGAGTAGGGGGAGTAAAGAAGGACATATATATGGTGATGGAAAATTATTTGACTTTGGATGATGGGCACACAATACAATCAACCATTCAAATACTCTAGAGATGATTACCTGACACCTATGTGTTCTTATGGACAAATATCACCCTATTAAATATAATTTCTTTTTTTTTTTTTTAATAAATTTTTATTAATGATAATGGGATGACATTAATAAATCAGGGTACATATATTCAAAGAAAACATGTCTAGGTTATTTTGTCATCAAATTATGTTGCAAACCCCTCACCCAAAGTCAGATTGTCCTCCGTCACCCTCTATCTAGTTCTCTGTGCCCCTCCCCCTCCCCCTAACTCTATCCCTCCCTCCCTCCCATGTCCTCCCTCCCCCCCCACCCTTGGTAACCACCACACTCTTGTCCATGTCTCTTAGTCTCATTTTTATGTTCCACCAATGTATGGAATCATGTAGTTCTTGTTTTTTTCTGATTTGCTTATTTCACTCCTTATAATGTTATCAAGATCCCACCATTTTGCTGTAAATGATCTGATGTCATCATTTCTTATGGCTGAGTAGTATTCCATAGTGTATATGTGCCACATCTTCTTTATCCAGTCTTCTATTGAAGGGCTTTTTGGTTGTTTCCATGTCTTGGCCACTGTGAACAGTGCTGCAATGAACATGGGGCTACATGTGTCTTCACGTATCAATGTTTCTGAGGTTTTGGGGTATATACCCAGTAGAGGGATTGCTGGGTCATAAGGTAGTTCTATTTGCAGTTTTTGAGGAACCACCATACTTTCCTCCATAATGGTTGTACTACTTTACAGTCCCACCAACAGTGAATGAGGGTTCCTTTTTCTCCACAGCCTCTCCAACATTTGCTATTACCTGTCTTGTTGATAATAGCTAATCTAACAGGGGTGAGGTGGTATCTCATTGTAGTTTTGATTTGCATTTCTCTAATAACTAATGAAGCTGAGCATCTTTTCATATATCTGTTGGCCATTTGTATCTCTTCCTGGGAGAAGTGTCTGTTCATGTCCTCTTCCCATTTTTTTATTGGATTGTTTGTTTGTTTGTTGTTGAGTTTTATGAGTTCTTTGTAAATTTTGGATATTAGGCCCTTATCTGAGCTGTCGTTTGAAAATATCAGTTCCCATAGAGTTGGCTGTCTGTTTATTTTGATATCAGTTTCTCTTGCTGAGCAAAAACTTTTAATTCTGATGTAGTCCCATTCATTTATCTTTGCCTTCACTTCTCTTGCCATTGGAGTCAAGTTCATAAAATGTTCTTTAAAACCCAGGTCCATGATTTTAGTACCTATGCCTTCTTCTATGTACTTTATTGTTTCAGGTCTTATATTTAGGTCTTTGATCCATTTTGAATTAATTTTAGTACACGGGGACAGGCTGTAGTCGAGTTTCATTCTTTTGCATGTGGCTTTCCAGTTTTCCCAACACCATTTGTTGAAGAGGCTTTCTTTTCTCCATTGTGTGTTGTTGGCCACTTTATCAAAGATTATTTGACCATATATATGTGGTTTTATTTCTGGACTTTCTATTCTGTTCCATTGGTCTGAGTGTCTATTTTTTTGCCAATACCATGCTGTTTTGATTATCGTGGCCCTATAATATAGTTTAAAGTCAGGTATTGTAATGCCCCCAGCTTCATTCTTTTTCCTTAGGATTGTTTTGGCTATTCGGGGTTTTTTATAGTTCCATATAAATCTGATGATTTTTTGTTCCATTTCTTTAAAAAATCTCATAGGGATTTTGATGGGAATTGCATTAAATTTGTATATTGCTTTGGGTAATATGGCCATTTTGATTATATTTATTCTTCCTATCCAAGAACAAGGAATATTTTTCCATCTCATTGTATCTTTTTCGATTTCCCTTAACAATGCTTTGTAATTTTCATTATATAGGTCCTTTACGTTCTTTGTTATGTTTATTCCTAGGTATTTTATTTTTTTTGTTGCAATCGTGAAGGGGATTATTTTTTTGAGTTCGTTTTCTAATATTTCATTGTTGGCATATAGAAAGGCTATGGACTTTTGTATGTTATTTTTGTATCCTGCGACCTTACTGTATTGGTTTATTGTTTCTAATAATCTTTTTGTGGAGTCCTTCGGGTTTTCGATGTATAGGATCATATCATCAGCAAAAAGTGATAGCTTTACTTCTTCTTTTCCGATATGGATGCCTTTTATTTCTTTGTCTTGTCTGATTGCTCTGGCCAGAACTTCTAGCACCACGTTGAATAAGAGTGGAGAGAGTGGACAACCCTGTCTTGTTCCTGATTTAAGGTAGAAAGTCCTCAGTTTTATGCCGTTTAATAGGATGTTGGCTGATGGTTTATCATATATGGCCTTTATCATGTTGAGATATTTTCCTTCTATACCCATTTTCTTGAGAGTCTTAAACATAAAATTGTGTTGTATTTTATCAAAAGCCTTTTCTGCATCTATTGATAAGATCATGTGGTTTTTGTTCTTTGTTTTGTTGATATGGTGTATTACGTTAACCGTTTTGCGTATGTTGAACCATCCTTGAGATTCTGGGATGAATCCCACTTGATCATGATGTATTATTTTTTTAATATGTTGTTGTATTCGGTTTGCCAGTATTTTGTTTAGTATTTTAGCATCTGTATTCATTAGAGATATTGGTCTGTAGTTTTCTTTCTTTGTGCCATTCTTGCCAGGTTTTGGTATGAGGGTTATGTTGGCCTCATAAAATGTGTTTGGAAGTATTGCTTCTTCTTCAATTTTTTGGAAGACTTTGAGTAGAATAGGAACCAAGTCTTCTTTGAATGTTTGATAGAATTCACTAGTATAACCGTCTGGGCCTGGACTTTTATTTTTGGGGAGATTTTTAATAGTTTTTTCTATTTCCTCCCTGCTGATTGGTCTGTTTAGGCTTTCTGCTTCTTCATGACTCAGTCTAGGAAGGTTGTATTATTCTAGGAATTTATCCATTTCTTCTAGGTTGTTGTATTTGGTGGCATATAATTTTTCATAGTATTCTACAATAATTCTTTGTATATCTATGATGTCTGTGGTGATCTCTCCTCTTTCATTTTGGATTTTATTTATTTGAGTCCTGTGTCTTTTTTCCTTGGTGAGTCTTGCCAAGGGTTTGTCAATTTTGTTGATCTTTTCAAAGAACCAGCTCCTTGTTTTATTGATTTTTTCTATAGTTTTTCTGTTCTCTATTTCATTTATTTCTGCTCTGATTTTTATTATCTCCTTTCTTCGGTTGGTTTTGGGTTGTCTTTGTTCTTCTTTTTGTAGTTCCTTAACGTGTGAACTTAAGTGGTTTACTTCGGCTCTCTCTTGTTTGTTCATATAGGCCTGAAGTGATATGAACTTTCCTCTTATTACTGCTTTTGCTGCATCCCAGAGATTCTGATATGTCGTATTTTCATTTTCATTTGTCTGTATATATCTTTTGATTTCTGCACTTATTTCTTCTTTGACCCATTCATTTTTTAGAAGTATGTTGTTTAGTTTCCACATTTTTGTGGGTTTTTCCCCCTCTTTTTTTGCAGTTGAATTCTAGTTTCAAGGCTTTATGATCAGAAAATATGCTTGGTACAATTTCAATTTTTCTAAATTTGCTGATATTGTCCTTGTGGCCCAACATATGGTCAATTCTTGAGAATGTTCCATGTACACTAGAGAAAAATGTATACTCTGTCGCTTTGGGATGAAGTGTCCTGTAGATGTCTATCATATTCAGGTGTTCTAGTGTTTCGTTTAAGGCCACTATATCTTTATTGATTCTCTGTTTGGATGACCGATCTAGAGCCGTCAGCGGTGTATTGAGGTCTCCAAGTATGATTGTATTTTTGTTAGTTTTTGTTTTAAGGTCAATAAGTAGCTGTCTTATATATTTTGGTGCTCCTTGGTTTGGTGCATATATATTAAGGATTGTTATGTCTTCTTGATTCAACTTCCCCTTAATCATTATGAAATGACCATTTTTGTCTCTGAGTACTTTTTCTGTCTTGTAGTCAGCATTATTAGATATGAGTATTGCTACACCTGCTTTTTTTTGGGTGTTGTTTGCTTGGAGTATTGTTTTCCAGCCTTTCACTTTGAATTTGTTTTTATCCTTGTTGCTTAGATGTGTTTCTTGTAGGCAGCATATAGTTGGATTTTCTTTTTTAATCCATTCTGCTACTCTGTGTCTTTTTATTGGTAAGTTTAATCCATTTACATTTAGTGTAATTATTGACACTTGTGGGTTCCCTACTGCCATTTTATAAATTGCTTTCTGTTAGTTTTGTATCTAGTTTGATTCTTCTCTTTTGTTTTTCTATCATTTGTTTTTGTTTGTTTGTGTTCCATACTTCTTTCCTCTGTTGCTACCTTTTTTAAGTCAAGTGTTTTTGTGGTGGTTTTTTTAAGGGTGGTTACCATTAAGTAATGAAAAGGGTACCTACCATATTCACTGTAGTACCCTATATTATAAGTATTTCTGCACTTCATCATCCTTTGCTACTGTTAATCTCCATCCTCTCCCCCCCTTTTATTCCTTTGTTGTCACAGTTTAAGTTTGGTTTTATTGTGTTCTTGGTGGAGCTGTTACTTGTGGTGTTGTTTTCTTTTGTTCTTTGAATCTGGTTGGAAAACCCCCCTTAGTATTTCCTGGAGTGGGGGCTTTCTGTTGATAAATTCTCTCATCTTTTCTGTATTTGTGAATGTTTTTATATCTCCTTCATACTTGAAGGATAGCTTTGATGGGTATAGTATTCGTGGCTGAAAGTTCCTCTCTTTCAGGGCTTTAAATATTGGGGTCCACTCTCTTCTAGCTTGTAGAGTTTCTGCTGAGAAAGCTGATGATAATCTAATAGGCCTTCCTTTATATGTTGTACTCTTCTTTTCCCTGGCTGCCTTGAGAATTTTTTCTTTGTCATTGGTTTGTGTCATCTTTATTATAATGTGCCTTGGAGTGGGTTTGTTGGGGTTAAGAAAACTTGGTGTTCTGTTTGCTTCTTGAATTTGAGGCTTTAGTTCCTTCCACAGGCTTGGGAAGTTCTCGTCTATTATTTGTTTGAGTATATTCTCCATTCCATTTTCTTTCTCTTCTCCCTCTGATATACCTATTATTCTTATGTTATTCTTTCTGATGGAGTCAGACAATTCCTGTAGGGCTTTCTCGTTTTTTATTATTTTTGAGTCTCTTTCTTCTTCTCTCTGTTGTGCCTCAAGTTGTTTGTCTTCTATTTCACTAATCCTATCTTCGATCTGGGCTGTTCTGTTAGCTAAGCTTGTTACCTCGTTTTTCAGCTCATGAATTGAGTTTTTCATTTCTGTTTGATTTGTTTTTATAGTTTCAATTTCCTTGGTAATATATTCTTTGTGTTCATTGAGTTGTTTTATGATCTCCCTATATTGCCTTTCTGTGTTTTCTTGTATATCTCTGAGTATTTTTAAGATTTCTAGTTTAAATTCTCTGTCATTTAGCTCCAAGGCTTCCAATATGTTAAGTCTTTTCTCCATAGATTTTTCCACATCTATTTGTGTTACCTCTCTTTCTTTTGTATCCATAATATTCGATTTCCTCATTCTTATCGGCATCTGAGGGTGGTCTTATTGATAGCACTAATTAGAATTAATAAAGAGTAAAAAGAAAAAAAAAAAGGGTAAAACACCCCACAAAAAAAAACAGTAATAATTTATTATTTCCCCCTTTTTTCTCTGTTCTCTTTCCCTCCTCTCCCCTCCTCAGGGAAATATCGTGCCTATAATGGAGGGCCTGATTTGGGGTGAAGAGTTCAAGGGTCAAAAAAAGGGAGTAGGGACCTACTAAATGCAAAAAAAAAAAAAAAAAGGAAGAAAATCTTAGACAAGCATAAGATGATTTGCTTGTAAGTGATGGTCAACTAAGAGATATAATGAGAGGGATAAGAGGGAATCAGAAAAAAGGACCAAAAAAGAATAATAAAGAAGAAAAAATAAAAATAATAAGTAAAAATCTGTTGTATTAAGTGGAGCGAAGACTAAATACAATGGAGACCTTGGGTTGGGAGGACCCAAAATGCCACAAAAATAAACAAACAAGAGAAAAAAAAAATAAAAACAAAAGCAAAAAAGAGAAATAAAACCAAAAAAAAGCCTTGAGTCCCAAATTAACTAATTTGTTCGTGATTGAGGATTATATGGGAGGAAAGTAAAATGAGAAAAGAAAAAACGAATAGAAAGGAAAAAATAAGAGAAAGAGAAAAACGAAGGAAGAAATAAAATAGGAGGAGAAAAAAACAAAATAAAGCAAGACAAAAAAAAAAAACAAAAGAGGAGAGAGTGAGAGTTAAGTGTTTTGGAGTATAACCTTAAAGGAGGGTGAGGATGAAGAAGAAAAATAAAATGCAACACTCATGGGTAGTGTAGTTCAAGAAAGGGGAAGCATAAGATGGGCAGAGAATAGAAGGACCGAGGTGGAGGAAATAAAGGCAAAAAGATAGAAGAAACAAGCAACAACAACAACAAAAAAAAAAAATTAGTGGATCAAGTTGTAAAGTCTGTGGGTTTTTCTAGATTTTGAGAGGTTAACTTCTTCCTTTTTCTTTTCTCTCCCTCTTCCTAGTCGGTGACTCTGTACCCCAGGCTCTGCCCCTGTGTCACTCTTAGTTAGGGATTTGTAGTTGATGGGATTCTATGGCAATGTCATATAATTGGCTTTAGTCTTGCTGGAAGTAAAGGCTTGTTGGCGTTTGCAGGGTCCAACGATGAGAGAGTTTGCTTTCCTGGATTCTCTCTCCTAGTCCCCCCTTTCTGAATTAGCAGCCTGGTGATCCAGCTATAAGGCTGCAACTGCTTCTGTCTGGGGAGTAAGAGGCTCAAAGAGCTGGGAAATCCCCACTCTATCCCCACTCAGTGCAAGGCTTTGGGAAAGGCTCTGAGAGTCAGGGCCTCCAGTGTAATCAGGCGGGGGTGGGAGTCAATTGTTGTCAAGGTGACTGTTCAGCGCCTATCATTTAGTTGGACCTCTCAACCCAGGCTTTCCACACTTTGTAGCCTGTTTTTGCAGGGAAGAAGAGGCACTAGTCTCTGCTTACGACTAGTGTAGTATAGACCTTATTATCTGCCAAGTCCTTCTTGTTAGCGTTTATCCCTGAATATGGAGGCTCTATCAATCAGAAGTTGCCCCCGCCCCTTTAGCGAGAGGCACTAAAAAATATCACGCCTCTTGTCTTGGATCGCTGAACTGAGAGAGATCTTATCAATTAGAACCGAGGGTGCGCAGATTTTATGGGTTAAGCTAATTTCAGTGATTGGGTCGCAGCTGTGTTTCCGAAGGTATTTTAGGCTGCCTGCGCGCACCCCTCCCCCAACGCTTGATTGTTAGCTTGAATGGCTGGGTGAGGTGCCCCGCCCACGGAGAGAATCTCCCAAGCCTCTCCCGCTCGCCCCGCCGCTGGCGGCTGGACCACACCAGGCGCAGGATAATGGAGCCCCCTGGGTGTGCGGGCCAGTAGGGCGCCCTGGGCGCATGGAATGCCCAAGGCACACGCGCGAATGGGGCGCTCAGGGCACCGGTGGCCGGCGACCCCCACTCGCAGTGTGCGGGCCGCTGGGAACGTCAGCAGTGCTCAACTGGACCGGGCGCACGCGCGGCGGCTCATGGCAGCCGCTCGCGGTGGCGGTTTGCGGGGGCTCGCGGCAGCTCGCGGTGGCAGTTCGTGGGGGTTCGCGGCGGCTCGCGGTCGGCCGCTCGCCGCGGCTTGCGGTTCCCAAGTATATGGGCTGACTCACCGCGGGCGCACTCCCTGGCGGCTTGAATGAGCGTCGCTGCGGTAGATTCCTCCACACCCTTGTCTCTCAGATTCAAGTGATAACAGTCCTTTTGCTTTCAGTTTGTGTGGAACTCCGGAATGCTCCGAGGATAAATTTTTCTGTTTCTAGTTGATAAATTTGTTGTGATTTAGGGGAGAGCTCTCGGACGCGCTTCTCACGGCGCCATTTCCGTGACGTCACTCTCTAAATATAATTTCTAAATTCAAAATTCAAAAAAAAAAAAACCCAGAAAAAAAAGAAGAAAGTATTTGCAATCATATATTTGATAAGGGGTTAGTACCCAAAATACACGAGGAACTCCTACAGCTGAATAAATAAATAAATAAATCCAGGTTTAAAATGTATAAGATTTAAATGGACATTTCTTCAAAGAATAGCCAAGGTACATTTAAAAATGCTCAGTTGACTAATCACCAGACAAATGCATATCAAAACCAAAATAATATATCATTTCATATCTATTATCAAAAAAACTAGAACTCATTCAGCCGAAGATCTACCTACAGTTAACAGTACTGTACTGTGCACTTTGTTGAGAGGACAGATCCCATACATTCTTACCACAATGAAAAACAACTCCATAATCTCTTTCCTCTGTTTTGAGTAAAGAACCTATCCCATTGGATTTCGGAGTACTTTGCAGATGTGAAAGTGCCCAACAGTGAGACTATGGGCAGCAAGTAGGCAAGGTGGGTAGAGGAACATGTAAGTTTTCATTCTGTTCTGGGTGTGAACCTCCAACGCTGTCATTGGAGAGTTGGGACCAGTTATGAGATTCATAAAATAGTACGTTCAATAGATGGGAGAAACTGAGATTCATGGACAGTTTCATTCACTTCAACTCTGAATAAAAACAGTGGGGGTGGGGGGGGGAGCCAATAAAGATCAGAAGTCATAAGGCATTTAGTAAAACCCTCTTGAGGGTCTTGTATAATAATCCCCAGCAGCTCTAAACCTATCGATTCAGCTTGAAACTATGAAGACTTGCTCTTTACTTGAGTCATTTTTTAAACTTTACTTGAGTCATTTTTTTTTTTTTCAGGGAAAGTCAATTTATTTATCCAAGTAGAGATTTAAAAACCTAAGAGAGCCATCTGGTGGTTTGTGTGCCTAAATTAAAGTCCTTCTCCTGGGCACAAAATTTCTACCCTGTGGGCACTGTCATTGGAGCAAATGGCACAAGACAAACTGGAGTTGATAAAGCACATGCTTATGCTATATAAAATCCAAATGGTGTGATTTGGACAGAACCAAACCAAAAATAAGGTTGGGAGATGCTTAAGAGTAATTCTGCTATTATTTTCTCTACCTGCTCTGAAAAAGAAACCTAATAGTGTCTATAAATAATAAAAATGGTGTTTTCAACTCTATGTCATGGTTGTATTTTTCATACACAATAAGAAGACAATTTAATAATTACAAAACTAGAACCCAAACCAAAAAACACGAATCAATGGCTTGCTGAAGTGCTGCAAAGGGTTCAATTTGCTTTATATTTTCCTCTTTGTAACAGAAGCATCAGAGTAGGGTGGGAAAATAGTTACTGTTCAGAAAAATTAAAATCCTGAGCATTACTGATAAAAAGAATTTAATATACCCTTACTTTCAGGTCTATTGTTAATGGTTTCAGTGAAGGGTCTATTTCTTCAAATATTGAAAATGTCTTTTTCTGTAATAAACTTTTTTCATGTCAAAAATGTATGTGGATTACCCTCACTAGGAAGGAGGGAGATCACTTCAAAATCTCAGATAATTGACTGGAATTCTTCGGTAACACTATACTTCATAAACATTTCTTCTAAGGCTTCTGTTATTCCAACCTCCCCAGCCCCAAATAAGTTACTGCAAGCGTGTTTTTTTTGTTTTTTGTTTTTGTTTTTGTTTTTGTTTTTTGTATTTTTCTGAAGCTGGAAACGGGGAGAGACAGTCAGACAGACTCCCGCATGCGCCTGACCGGGATCCACCCGGCACGCCCACCAGGGGCGACGCTCTGCCCATCAGGGGGCGGTGCTCTGTCCCTCTGGGGCATCGCTTTGCCGCGACCAGAGCCACTCTAGCGCCTGGGGCAGAGGCCAAAGAGCCATCCCCAGGGCCCAGGCCATCTTTGCTCCAATGGAGCCTTGGCTGCGGGAGGGGAAGAGAGAGACAGAGAGGAAAGAGGGGGTGGGGGTGGAGAAGCAAATGGGCGCTTCTCCTTTGTGCCCTGGCCGGGAATCGAACCCGGGTCCCCCGCACGCCAGGCCGACGCTCTACCGCTGAGCCAACTGGCCAGGGCCTGTTTTTTGTGGGGTTTTTTTGTATTTTTCCGAAGCTGGTAATGGGGAGACAGCCAGACAGACTCCCGCATGCGCCGGACCGGGATCCACCGGCATGCCCACCAGGGGGCGATGCTCTGCCGCAATCAGAGCCATTCTAGCACCTGAGGCAGAGGCCACAGAGTCATCCTCAGCGCCCAGGCAAACTTTGCTCCAGTGGAGCCTTGGCTGTGGGAGGGGAAGAGAGAGACAGAGAGGAAGGAGAGGAGGAGGGGTGGAGAAGCAGATGGGTGCTTCTCCTGTGTGCCCTGGCTGGGAATCGAACCCAGGACTCCTGCACACCAGGCCAACGCTCTACCACTGACCCAACTGGCCAGGGCCCTTTTTTTGTTTTTTAATGAATAAAAACCACAGCTCCTTATATGAATGCCTAATTACATCAATTTCACTGGAAAGCTTGAGGAACAAGTAGTTAAGTGTTGTTCCTCATTATTGACTATATATTTATTATTAAAGTGAAAATGGGCTGTAAAAATGTACCAGAAAGTTGCTGTAAATGTTGAAAATCAAAAAGTAATTTAAAAATTACTTATAAAACCAGTACAAAGACTATGTAAAAAAAAAACGATGTCTCCCAAACTATTGTTTAAACCAAATACAATAGTAGCAGAGATGAAATATATTATACATCGTCCCTGGCCTATTTCTAAATTAATGGAATTATTTTATGGCTTAACATTTTTGCTTATTCATTATTGTGGTTTTCTTGAATAAACCGAACACCTCCTGAGGTTCATAACTAGAATTATGCAAATTATATATTTGTTAGTTTAAAATAACCTAATTACATTAAGTATATGTTCCACCTTTAATTGAATCAACTTTAAGCTTTAATTCCAACTGTTACTGCTATGTTTGTTTATTATTTATGGGTAAATCTATATCTTGTTCCAACTTTTATTTTTAATTTATAGTCATTGTTTTGTTGTATCAGATATGAAACTTGGAATTCAGTTTTTGTTTGTTTTTTTGTATTTTTCTGAAGTGAGAAGCAGAGGGCGGCAGACAGACAAGACTCCCGCATGCTCCAGATGCCTGGTGCCCACCAGGGGGCGATGCTTGGCCAACCTAGGGCTTTGCTCCACTGCAAATGGAGCCATTCTAGCGCCTAATGTGGAGGCCATGGAGCCATCCTCAGTGCCCAGGCCAACTTTGCTCCCATGGAGCCTTGGCTGTGGGAGGGAAAGAGAGAGATAGAAAGGAGAGGGGGAAGGGTGGAGAAGCAGATGGGCGCTTCTCCTGTGTGCCCTGATCGGGAATCGAGCCCAGGATTTCCACTCGCCAGGCTGACGCTCTATTGCTGAGCCAACCAACCAGGGCCAGAGTTCAGTTTTTAAAGCTTAAATGATTTCCCCATATTTAAATAAAAAATTAAACCTTAAGTTTAATGAAATAAAGTTATTTTTGTTCTAACACTTATTTTGAAAACATGCACTTGTTTCCATGCTATATTAGGAAATAAAATATCACAAAATTTCTCATATGTTTATATACAATTTTTTCTGTGAGATACACTAAGTCAGTTCCAAATCAGGTCAAGTTTTTCCCCAAAGGACATTTTAATAATGTCTAAAGGCAGTTCTGTCATTACATGGCAGGGGCAAGGGGTGGAGGTTGCTACTGGCATCTAGTGGGTAGAGGCCAAGGATGTTGAGACACATCCTTCAATGAGCAAGGCAACCCTCCCCCACAAAACAAAATTATCCAGTACAAAAAAGTCAGTAGTGGCAAGAGGGAGAAACGTCACAGTAGGTGAATGAAGATAACTGAGCTGAGAGGAATACACAACATGTACACATCCATCCCCCCAAGCATCTTCCAGCTACCTGTGCTATGAGCCCTACCTGTGTTACGAGTCCAAGTCTGCTTTCTGTCTGACTTCCAATAATATTCCTCCAAGCACCTCACAATAACTCGCAGGCTCCCCCCCTTCTTACACCCACTTCCATAAGAAAAATGCAAGTACTTTTCAAGGCAATTGTTTATTTCTTAATCATTTGTGTTTAAGATGCATAAAAAATATGCTGTTTTTACTTAGGTTCCTATCTTTTCTTTTTTAATATGTCATCGATGAACTTTTTGAGGAAATGCCTAACACTATTTTCCCCATAAACTCAGTGGTTTTTATTGCACAATTTTGATTGCATGGTGAGTCTTAGAAATGCATAAGCTGTATCATAGCTTTTAACTAATTCATGTCTTATTTTTGTGTTAAATATACTTATTTTCCTCTCTGATTAAATTCCTTACTTTTTTTTTTCCAAAGTTAGAAGCAGGGAAGTAGTCAGACAGACTCCCGCATGCGCCTGACTGGGATCCACCCGGCATGCCCACCAGGGGGTGATGCTCTGTCCATTTGGGGTGTTGTTCCATTTCTGCTAGAGCCATTCTAGCACCTGAGGTGGAAGCCATGGAGCCATCCTCAGCACCTGGGCCAACTTTGCTCCAGTGGACTCTTGGCTATGGGAGGGGAAAAGAAAAATAGAGAGAAAGGAGAGGGGGAAGGATGGAGAAGTAGATGGGCACTTCCCCTGTGTGCCCTGGTCAGGAATAAAACCCAGGACTTCCACACACTGGAATAATATTTATTACTTTTTTTCAATGCTCTACTGCTGAGCCAATCCTGGCCAGGGCCAAATTCCTTACTTTGAAAATGCTTTTAAAACATGGTCAAAAGGTGGGGTTTTTTTTTTGGGGGGGGTGTATTTTTCTGAAGTGAGAAGTAGGGAGAGAGACAGCCTCCCACATGCACCCAATGGGGATCCACCCGACATGCCCAACCAGAAGGTGGTGCTCTGCCCATCTGGGCCATTGCTCTGTTGCAACTGGAGCCATTCTAGCACATGAGACGGAGGTCATGGAGCCATCCTCAGCACCCCGGCCAACTTTTCTCCCATGGAGCTTTGGCTGCAGGAGGGGAAGAGAGAGACAGAGAGGAAGGAGGGGGGGAGGGTAGAGAAGCAGATGGGTACTTCTCCTGTGTGCCTTGGTCGGATATCGAACCCGGGACTTCCACATGCCAGGCCGATGCTCTACCACTGAGCCAACTGGCCAGAGCTCAATGGTTGAAAGGTTTTTTGTTTATTACTTTAATTTTCAGAATTTATAAGATCCATAAAATTACAGAGAACATTATTAACAAGCATCCTAGTATTCACTACTGATTTACGAATTTTACATTTTCCTTTAAACTTCCTTCTAATGAAGGAAATAACACAACAGATAAAACTCAAGGCCTTTTGGTCCCTCTTCAGTCCTGTTCTTAGACTCAGTCTTATTCTCCTCCTTTCCTAGAAGCAAATATTACAATGAACAGCGTTAACTTTTCA
The DNA here is from genome assembly GCF_036850765.1 of Saccopteryx bilineata. NCBI lineage: Eukaryota > Metazoa > Chordata > Mammalia > Chiroptera > Emballonuridae > Saccopteryx > Saccopteryx bilineata. Next base: position 124,951,461 of record NC_089494.1, read on the forward strand.
GTTTGTTTTTATTTTTTAATACCCATATATATCTAGAGATAATATACTAGTATTTCTTTGTCTTTTATGCACAAATGCCCTTTCTTTCTTTCTTTCTTTCTTTCTCTCTCTTTCTCTCTCTCTTTCTTTCTTTCTTGATGAATAGATATTATTTTATTTTACTTTAAATTTCCATCCTACACTGCTGGTTATTTTGAAACTTTTTTTCAAATAATTTTATTTTTCAATTACAGTTGACATACAACATTATGTTAGTTTCAGGTATACACCCCAGTGATTAGACATTATATAACTTACTAAGTGATCATCCCAATAAATCTTGTACTCATCTGACACCATCCATAGTTATTAGAATATTATTGACTATATTTCCTATGCTGCATTTTATATCCCCATGACTATTCTGCTACTACCAATTTGTACTTCTTAATCTTTTCATCTTTTTCATCTAACCCTCATCTCCCTCCCATCTGGCATCCATTAAAACAGTGGTCCCCAACCTTTTTTGGGCTACGGACTGGTTTAATGTCAGAAAATATTTTCACAGACCAGCCTTTAGGGTGAGATGGATAAATGTATCATGTGACCGAGACAAGCATCAAGAGTGAGTCTTAGACAGATGTAACAGAGGGAATCTGGTCATTTTAAAAAAATAAAACCTCATTCAGACTTAAATATAAATAAGACGGAAATAATGTAAGTTATTTATTCTTTCTCTGTGGACCAGTACCAAATGGCCCACGAACCGGTACGGGTTCACAGCCCGGGGGTTGGGGACCACTGCATTAAAATGTTCTTTATATCTATGAGTCTGTTTCTGGTCTACTTATTCATTTATTGGGTTGGGGAATAAGTTCATAGCGTTTTTACCGAAGACTTTTATTTAAACAAAAAACAATAATTATATCAATAAGTTAATCAATTATATATTCACCGTTGCTGTTTACAACCTCTTCCTACCTCTCGACCAATTTGTTGATGCTGTTCACCCAAAAATCTCCTGGTCTGGTGTCAAAGAAGTTGTTGAGCCAGTTTTTAAGGACCTCTTTGTTATCGATGGTAACGCCCTTCATATGGTTTGACAGGGAGCGGAAAAGATGGTAATCGGTCGGTGCAAGGTCCGGAGAATACGGTGGATGCTGAAGGACCTCCCATTCGAGCTCTTGGAGTGCGGTTTTGATGATTTGTGCAACATGGGGCCTGGCGTTGTCATGAAGGAGTATGGTTTGACCATGTCGATCAGGTCTTTTCAGTCGAATAGCCTCATTCACGCGGTGTAGCTGGGCAATGTAGAGCTCCTTGTTGACCGTGGCATTCTTTTCGAGCATTTCCCAGTGCACCATGCCCTCCCAGTCCCACCAAACACATATCATGATCTTCTTTGGATGAAGGTCCGGCTTGACTCTCGGCTTTGTCGTATCTCCTGGAGCCACCCACTCCTTTCTTTGCTTCATATTGATGTATAGCACCATTTCCATCTCCTGTGATGATTCGGTAAAAAAGCGCCGTTTATGACCGCGTGTTGCTGGATGGCGGGCGAGATGCTGAGAAGCAATTTGAAGGCGACTTTCTTTGTTTTTTTCGTAGAGCTTATGAGGCACCCAGGCTCCCAATTTTTCAGTAAATCCCATTGAATGAAGGTGATTGAGAATCGTTTTATGATTGCACTTCGTTTTTTCTGCCAATTCACAACTGGTTTGGCGACCATTCTCATTCAAAAGTGATTTGAGACATTCTTCATCGAATTCAGAAGGCCTTCCGCTGCAGGACATGTCATCAACGTCAAAGTCGCCATTTTTGAACTTTGCAAACCATTTCTGTGCTGTAGACTCGCCTATGACACCTTCTCCATACACATTGCAAATGTCCCGGGCTGCTTCAGCAGCTTTTTGACCTCGATGAAAAGCAAAGAAGAGCAGGTGTCGAAAATGTTGATTTTTGCCTCCTGGGTATTCCATTTCTAAGCCTCAAAACTAATAAAAAATTAAATAACTCAAAAATACAATTAACATAGTTTTGTAGAGCAGAAAGAGTTTTAATGAATGAATAATTACCCTTTGCCAAACAGCAAACAAATCGTTGTAAAATAAAAGAAAATATAAAAATGCTATGAACTGATTCCTGGAAGATGGCAGCAGAGTAGGCGGATGCACAGACACCCAGCTCTCAACACAAAACTGGAATACAAATCAATTTAGGAAAAATCAGCATGAAAAACCAACACTGAACTGCAACAATAGCTCTCAAAACCAAGGAGCAAAGAGGAAGCCACAATAATCCTGGTAAGGAGTGCCTGAATCTCCTCTGCTTACAGGAACGAAAGGGGGGGAGGTGAGGCTGAGAGCCCAGAGAGGATTTCACAGAGGAAAAAGAGCAGAAACTACTGCTCACAGCCACTTACCTGGCGACCAGGGAGCAAGGTGGGTTGAAAAGACCAGCTTATCTCCCAAGTGGAAAGGACAGGGAGAGGGACAGACTGTGAGGGGCTAAGGTATGCAAGAAACGAAATAAAAAAGCTGACTCATTCGTGCTGGAGGCGGCCATAGCTGGGGGAGGGACTGAACCTTTCACAAAACAGAGCTGAAGTGCTTCCAGATCAGAGATCTCCGGACATCTCTCCAGCTCCAATCAGCGCAACAAGACACAGCTGAAAACAAGAAGTGGGGAGGAGGGGCAGTAACTCAGGTCTCCATGGAGGTCTGAGATACACCTGCCCCTACTGAAGCTGAGAAAAAACCCTGCCCCCAGTGAGATTAGTTGGTGGAAGAGACCTTCAGCGTCTCAGGTTACACCCACAGCATTCCTGGTTACAGTTTCAAGGAAGCCCCCTGCTGAGATCAGTTAACAAGACTATCACCTGTTAAGAAAACAAACAAATCAAGACTTCAAAGCTGCCCAAATCCGAAAGTGGATTACAAATAATAGCTGATACCTACCCAAGAAGACCTAGAAATAACACAACTGAAAACTGGAGGCAGACAACACCAAGCCTAGACTCAACCAACTCTACAAATAAAACACCATGATGAGAAGACAAAGGAGTGCAACCCAAATGAAACCACAAGAGACACCTTTGAGAGATGAGCTGAGTGATATGGAAATAATCAAACTTCCAGATGCGGAGTTCAAAATAATGATTGTAAGGATGCTTAGGGATCTTAGAACAACAATGGAGGGGCAGTTTGAAAACCTGAATAAAGAAATAGCAAGTATAAAAAAGAACCAGTCGGAGATGACAAATACAATATCAGAAATAAAGACCACAATGGAAGGAATTAAAAACAGGATAGATAGAGCAGAGGATTGAATCAGCGAGTTAGAGGACAACTGAAATGAAGGCATGAAAGCAGAGAAGGAAAGAGAAAAGAGACTCAAAAAGTCAGAGGAAACTCTTAGAGAGCTCTGTGACAACATGAAGAGAAATAACATCTGCATCATAGGGGTTCCTGAAGAAGAAGAAAAAGAACAAGGGATAGAGACTTTGTTCAATCATATCATAGCTGAAAACTTCCCTAAATTAATGCAAGAGAAACTCTCACGAGTCCAAGAAGCACAGAGGACTCCATTAAAGAGAAACCCAAAGAAACCTACACCAAGACACATCATAATTAAAATACCAAAGCTAAGCGATAAAGAGAAAATATTAAAAGCTGCAAGAGAGGGCCCTGGCTGGTTGGCTCAGCAGTAGAGCATCGGCCTAGCGTGCGGAGGACCCGGGTTCGATTCCCGGCCAGGGCACACAGGAGAAGCGCCCATTTGCTTCTCCACCCCTCCGCCGTGCTTTCCTCTCTGTCTCTCTCTTCCCCTCCTGCAGCCGAGGCTCCACTGGAGCAAAGATGGCCCGGGCGCTGTGGAAGGCTCTGTGGCCTCTCCCTCAGGCGCTAGAGTGGCTCTGGTCGCAACATGGCGACGCCCAGGATGGGCAGAGCATCGCCCCCTGGTGGGCAGAGCGTCGCCCCTGGTGGGCGTGCCAGGTGGATCCCGGTTGGGCACATGCGGGAGTCTGTCTGACTGTCTCTCCCTGTTTCCAGCTTCAGAAAAATGGAAAAAATAAAAATAAAAAAATAAAAGCTGCAAGAGAAAAAAAAGTTATCACCTACAAAGGAGCCCTCATAAGGATGACATCTGACTTCTCAACAGAAACACTTGAGGCCAGAAGGGAATGGTAAGAAATATTCAAAGTAATGCAGAACAAGAACCTACAACCAAGACTACTTTATCCAGCAAGGCTATCGTTTAAAATCGAAGGAAAAATAAAAAGCTTCCCAGACAAAAAACAACTCAAGGAATTCATTACAACCAAACCAATGCTGCAGGAAATATTAAGGGGCCTGGTGTAAACAGATCAAAGTGGGAAAAGAATACAGAAAAAAAAAAAAAAGGAATACACCCTTAAAGAAGAAAATGGCAATAAACAACTACATATCAATAATAACCTTAAATGTAAATGGATTAAATGATCCAATCAAAAGACATAGGGTAGCTGCGTGGATAAGAAAACAGGACCCAAACATATGTTGTCTACAAGAGACACACCTTAGAACAAAAGACACACATAGATTCAAGGTAAAAGGATGGAAAAAAACGTTTCATGCAAACGGAAATGAAAAAAAAGCTGGGGTAGCAATACTTATATCAGACAAATTGGACTTTAAAACAAAGGATATAGTAAGAGATAAAGAAGGCCACTACATAATGATAAAGGGAGTAATCCAACAGGAAGATATAACTATTATAAATATCTATGCACCTAATATAGGAGCACCCAAATATATAAAACAGACTTTGATGGATTTAAAGGGAGAGATCAACAGCAATACTATAATAGTAGGGGATTTCAATACCCCACTAACATCACTAGATAGATCCTCAAGAAAGAAAATTAACAAAGAAAGCAGACTTATTGGAAACACTAGATCAACTCGATTTAATAGATATCTTCAGAACCTTTCACCCTAAAGCAGCAGAATATACATTCTTTTCAAGTGCTCATGGTACATTCTCTAGGATAGACCACATGTTAGGGCACAAAAGTGCTCTCAACAAATTTAAGAAGACTGAAATCATATCAAGCACTTTCTCCAATCACAACGGCATGAAACTAGAAATGAATCACAGCAGAAAAGCTCAAAAATTCTCAAACACATGGAAACTAAATAGCAGGGTGTTAAATAATGAATGGATTAAAAATGAGATCAAAGAAGAAATAAAAAAAATCCTAGAAACGAATGACAATAAGCATACAACAACTCAAAATTTATGGGACACAGCGAAAGCAGTGCTGAGAGGGAAGTTCATAGCACTACAGGCACACTTTCAGAAGCTAGAAAAAGCTCAAATAAACAACTTAACCCTGCATCTAAAAGAATTAGAAAAAGAACAGCAAGTAAAGCCCAAAGGTAGTAGAAGGAAGGAAATTATAAAGATCAGAACAGAAATAAATGACATAGAGGCTAAAGAAACAATACAGAGGATCAATGAAACTAGGAGCTGGTTCTTTGAAAAGGTAAACAAGATTGACGAACCTTTAAGTAGACTCACCAAGAAAAAGAGAGAGAGGACGCAAATAAATAAAATTAGAAATGAGAGAGGAGAAATAACAACTGACACAACAGAAGTACAAAATATTGTAAGAAAATACTATGAAGAACTGTATGCCAAAAAACTAGACAACCTTGATGAAATGGACAAATTCCTTGAAACATACAATCTTCCAAAAGTCAATCTGGAAGAATCAGAAAACCTAAACAGACCGATTATAACAAAGGAGATCGAAACAGTTATCAAAAAACTCCCAACAAAGAAAAGTTCAGGGCCAGATGGCTTCACAACGGAATTCTACCAAATATTCAAAGAAGAACTAACTCCTATCCTTCTCAAACTATTTCAAAAAATTCAAGAGGAAGGAAGACTTCCAAGCTCCTTTTATGAGGCAAGCATAATTCTGATTCCAAAACCAGGCAAAGACAACACAAAGAAAGAAAATTATAGGCCAATATCTCTGATGAATATAGATGCTAAAATCCTCAACAAAATATTAGCAAACCAGATCCAACAATATATGGAAAAAATCATACACCATGATTAAGTGGGATTTATTCTGGGGAGGCAAGGCTGGTAAAATATTCGTAAATCAATCAATGTGATTCATCACATAAACAAAAAGAAGGAGAAAAACCATATGATAATTTCAATAGATGCAGAAAAAGCATTTGATAAAATCCAGCACCCATTCATGATCAAAACTCTCAGCAAAGTGGGAATACAGGGAACATACCTCAACATGATAAAAGCCATTTATGAGAAACCCACAGCCAACATCATACTCAACGGGAAAAATTAAAAGCAATACCCTTAAGATCAGGAACAAGGCCGGGGTGCCCCCTTTCACCACTCTTATTTAACATAGTCCTGGAAGTCCTAGCCACAGCAATCAGACAAGAAGAAGAAATAAAAGGCATTCAAGTTGGAAAAGAAGAAGTAAAACTATCATTATTTGCAGATGATATGATATTGTATATAGAAAACCCTAAAGTCTCAGTCAAAAAGCTACTGGACCTGATAAATGAATTCAGCAAAGTGGCAGGATATAAAATCAATACTCAGAAATCAGAGGCATTTTTATACACCAACAATGAACAGTCAGAAAGAGAAATTAAGGAAACAATCCCGTTCACTATTACAACCAAAAAAATAAAGTACCTAGGAGTAAACTTAACCAAGATGACTAAAGACTTGTACTCGGAAAATTACAAAGCATTGATAAAAGAAATCAAGGAAGATACAAACAAGTGGAAGCATATACCGTGCTCATGGTTAGGAAGAATAAACATCATTAAAATGTCTATATTACCCAAAGCAATCTATAAATTCAATGCAATACCAGTTAAAATACCAATGACATACTTCAAAGATATAGAACACATATTCCAAAAATTTATATGGAACCAAAAGAGGACACGAATAGCCTCAGCAATCTTAAAAAAGAAGAATAAAGTGGGAGGTATCACACTTCCTGATATCAAGTTATACTACAAGGCCGTTGTACTCAAAACAGCCTGGTACTGGCATAAGAACAGGCATATAGATCAATGGAACAGAACAGAGAACCCAGAAATAAACCCACAGTTCTATGGACAACTGATATTTGACAAAGGAGGTAAGGAAATACAATGGAGTAAAGACAGCCTCTTTAACAAATGGTGTTGGGAAAATTGGACAGCTACCTGCAAAAAAATGAAACTAGATCACCAGCTTACACCACTCACAAAAATAAACTCAAAATGGATAAAAGACTTGAATGTAGGCCGTGAAACCATAAGTATCTTAGAAGAAAACATAGGCAGTAAGCTCTTGGACATCTCTTGGAGCAATATATTTGCTGATTTATCTCCATGGGGAAGTGAAATAAAAGACAGGATAAACAAATGGGACTATATCAAACTAAAAAGCTTTTGCACAGCTAAAGACAACAAGAACAGAATAAAAAGACAAACTACACAATGGGAGAACATATTTGACAATACGTCTGATAAGGGGTTAATAACCAAAATTTATAAAGAACTTGTAAAACTCAACACCAGGAAGACAAACAACCCAATCCAAAAATGGGCAAAAGAGATGAATAGACACTTCTCCAAAGAGGACATACAGATGGCCAATAGGCATATGAAAAAATGCTCAACATCACTAATCATTAGAGAAATGCAAATTAAAACCACAATGAGATATCACCTCACACCAGTCAGAATGGCGCTTATCAACAAAACAACACAGAATAAGTGCTGGTGAGGATGTGGAGAAAAGGGAACTCTCCTGCACTGCTGGTGGGAATGCAGACTGGTGCAGCCACTGTGGAAAACAGTATGGAGATTCCTCAAAAAACTGAAATTCGAAATGCCTTTTGACCCAGCTATCCCACTTTTAGGAATATACCCCAAGGACACCATAGAACGGCTCGAAAAGGAGAAATGCACCCCCATGTTTGTGGCAGCATTGTTCACAATAGCAAAGATCTGGAAACAGCCCAAGTGTCCGTCAGAGGACGAGTGGATTAAAAAGCTTTGGTACATATATACTATGGAATACTACTCAGCCATAAGAAATGATGACATCGGATCATTTACAATAACATGGATGGACCTTGACAACATTATACGGAGTGAAATAAGTAAATCATAAAAAAAACTAAGAGGAATCCATACATAGAAGGGACAGAAAAATGAGACTCAGAGACATGAACAAGAATGTGATGGCAACAGGGGCGGGGGGTTGGGGGAGGGGGGATGGGGTGAATAAGGAGAGAGGGGTTAGGGGAGGGGAGGGGCACAAAGAAAACCAGATAGAAGGTGACAGAAGACAATTTAACTTTGCGGGAGGGGTATACAGCACAATCAAATGTCAAAATAATCTAGAGATATTTTCTCTCAACATATGTACCCTGAATTATCAAGGTCACTGCATTAAATTTAATTAAAAAAAAGTAAAAACAAACAAACAAACAAACAAAAAAACGCTATGAACTTATTCCCCAACCCAATATTTTGTTTTTCAATTAGTTGTTGATAGATATGTATTTATTGCCATTTTATTATTCAGATTATTTTAATATTTTTTTCCGTTTCTTCTTGTTCTTCAGAAATAAGGCTGTTTAATATTTCATGTAGTAGTAGTTTGGTGGCGATGAACTCCTTTAGCTTTTTCTTGTCTGAGGAGCTCTTTATATGTCCTTTGATTCTAAATGATAGTTTTGCTGGATAGTGTAATCTTGGTTGTAGGTCCTTGTTTTTCATCACTTTGAATATTTCCTACCTATCCTTCTGGCCTGCAAAGTTTCTGTTGAAAAATCAGCTGACAGTCTATGGGAACTCTCTTGTAGGTAACTAACTGCTTTTCTCTTGCTGCTTTTAAGATTCTCTCTTTGTCTTTAATCTTTTGTATACGATATTTAATTATGATGTGTGGGCGTCTTTGGATTCATCTTGTTTGGGATTCTCTGCATGTCCTGGACTTGTATGTCTATTTCCTTCATCAGGTTAAGTAAGTTTTCTATCATTGTTTTTTAACATTTTCAATTTCTTGCTCCCTCTCCTCTCCTTCCAGTAACCCCATGACGCAAATGTTGATATGCTTGAAGTTGTCCCAGATGCTTCTACACTATCTTCATTTTATTTGGACTCTTTTTCCTTTTTGCTGTTCTGCTTGGGTGTTTTTTCCTTTCTGTATTCCAATGCACTGATTTGATTCTCAGCTTCATCTACTCTACTATTGATTTTCTATAAATTATTCATTTCAGTTAGTGTATCCTTCATTTCTGACTGGTTCTTTTTTATGGTTTCCATGCCTTTTTTATGCTGTTGAACTTCTCCCTAAGTTCATCTACTCTTTCCATAAGTTCACTGTTTTAAACCTACATCTAGTAGATTGCTTGTCTCCGTTTTGTTTAGTTCTCTGACTAGAGTTTTGTTCTATTCTTTTATTTGGGATATGTTTCTTTGTCTCCTCATTTTGGCAGCCTCCATATTTTTGTTTCCATGTATTAGTGTATTAGGTAGAGCTGATACATCTCTCAGGTTTGGTAGAGTGGCCTAAGGTAGGAAGTGTCCTATAAGGTCCAGTGGCACAGCCTCCTTGTTGACTCAAGCTAGGCACTCCAGGCGTACCTGCCCCTGTCTGCCCTGTGTGGTTTGTGTACACTCTCCTGTTGTAGTTGAGTCTGGATTGTTGTTGCCACGTCAGTGAAAGAGATTTACCCCCAGGCTTATTGGCTGTAAGGACTGGCTGCAACCACCATGGAGGATCAGCTGTGCAGGGCCCACCCCACCCCATGGAGAACTTACTTCAGTGAGGCTCTGATACCTGCCGACGCTGCCTGTTCAGTGTGACTCTTATGGAAGTAATTAGGTGGTTCTTTAACATGGTCTGAAGCAGTCCACTGAGTGTGCTGGCTTGGGCTATCCTGGGAGGTGCAGGCAAAGGTCAGCCACCACCTGTGTTCTGTCTTGGACCACCAGACATAAGCTATAAAGAAATTTGCAGATAGGTGCTACTTTTCCTGGGCTTGGAGGAGCTCAGGAGAGGCTAAGCTGTGAACCAAGGCTGGCTCCTACTAGTATCAGGCCTGGGACTACTTAGCAAGAGGTATGGGGCACACTGAGGCAAGATGCCGCTTGTTTGAGAGATTTTAGGACAGCTTGAAGCCTGAGCCAAGACAGGCCATTCCTATGGAGAAGCCGCGGGAAACAGCTTGGGTGGACCCACAAGTTGGTGGAGCGGGGTCTCAGGGAATGACTAGGGTGGGTTGAACAGTGATAGCCAAGTTGACAGAGACTCAGATAAGCCACCTACCTGTCAGTTCTGTGGGGGAAGGGCTCAGAAAAGGAACAATGGCCTCTGTCAGGACTTATGTCTGGGAGAAAGCTGGCCTCCAATTCTCACTCTGATGCCAGACATTTGAGTTCCTCCCCATATGTCCTTGGTGCCTTCTGACCTGCTGCCCTGGTGCTCAAACTCAGAGGAAGTGAGTCCAAGTCAGTCCATGCCTGGGCCCTTTCAGAGGTGTGCCTGGGACTCCAGCAGCCTCCATCTCACCCAGCCACAATCCCCACTGGTTTTCACAGAGAGAAGTCATGGAGACTTGTATTCCCAGCACTGGAACCCTGGGCTGGGGAGGCCTGATGTGGGGCTAGGACCCTTTACTCTTCAGGAGAACTCCCACAATCCAGATATCCCTCCCAATTTTTATCCACCACATGTGGGTGTGGGACCAGCAGGTCCACATCTCCACCTCTCCTACCAGTCTCCATGAGGCTTGTTTTTTTCCATCCTCAGTTATAGGACTTCCATTCAACTAGATTTCAGGTGGTTCTGAATGCTGGTTGTTCTGTAGTTTAGTTGTATTTTTGATATGGTTGTGGGAAGATGAAAGTACTGTATTTACTTACACTGCCATTTTGACTGGAAGCCTACAAGTGCTTTTTTACACTGCAACTTGCATTTTCCATTAAACGTTTTTGAGACCTATCCATATTGATCATATCTAGAATGGATTTATTTTAATTTGTATTGTGTTTTATTGTCTGATTAGATCATGGTTTTAAATCCATTCTTTTATCCTTTGACCATCTGTTTTTAGTTCTGTGAATTGCCTGTATCTGTATAGAGTCACTTGTCCTTTTATTTCTAGGATTTCTTTATATAATTTATAGATTGATTACTAGTTGAGTACATTACATTGCAAATATTTTCCCTACTCTGGGCTTATATTTTAAGTGTATTTATGCTGTCTTATAGTGTACAGAAGTTTTCCATTTTGATGCAAAATATATCACTTTTCTTAGGTCTCTCTGCTTTTTGTGTTTTGTTTAAGAAATTCTTTTCTAACTAAGGTTACAAAAATATTCTACATTTTCTTCCAAAAGGCTGAAGGTTTGATTTCATGTTTAGATTCAGAAACATGTAAGTGCATTTCTCAAGTTTTGCACACAGTGCATGCTTTAGGGAATACACTACGTATGAAAGCTTTCTGTATTGATTTCTTAAGAAGGAACATACCAAGGGGGTGGTGGTGAGAGTAGATAAGCAAGGGAAGCCTAGAAAACAGGGTCAGAAAGGCCCTTTAAGGTCGTCAGGGTTAGCCTTGCCACCCAGCACTGTCAGGGGAGGCAGACCCTGGCCCACTGACCATGACCATGACCTGGGGTGGAATCGTGCCTACAGTGGAGGTGAAGATGTCAGACTATGTATCACAGTTTGATGCTAGCAATCATTAAGATAATCCTCTTGGCCTCTTACTCTGATTCCCTACAACTAAAACAATATTCTGATGACCTATAGGAAAAACAATATGCTTCCTAGCAAACATAAATCCACTGGATAATTATATATTTCTTTATAAATTAACATAATTCGCATTCTCCATTTATGGATTAATAGATTTCTGTTTCAACTGAAAGACTGACACTTAGGATACTGAGAAATCAGCTGAGGTCTAAACCAGGGACTGTGAGCATTAACTCAGTGGTTCCCAACCTTTTTTGGGCCACGGACCGGTTTAATGTCAGAAAATATTTTCACGGACCAGCCTTTAGGGTAGGACGAATAAATGTATCACGTGACCGAGACAAGCATCAAGAGTGAGTCTTAGACAGATGTAACAGAGAGAATCTGGTCATTTTTTAAAAATAAAACATCGAGCCCTGGCCGGTTGGCTCAGTGGTAGAGCGTCAGTCTGGCGTGCAAGAGTCCAGGGTTAGATTCCCGGCCAGGGCACACAGGAGAAGCACCTATCTGCTTCTCCACCCCTTCCCCTCTCCTCTATGTCTCTCTCTTCCCCTCCCGCAGCCAAGGCTCCATTAGAGCAAAGTTGGCCCGGGCGCTGAGGATGGCTCCGTGGCCTCTGCCTCAGGCACTAGAATGGCTCTGGTTGCAATAGAGGGATGCCCCAGATGGGCAGAGCATTGCCCCCTGGTGGGTGTGCCGGGTGGATCCCGGTCGGGGGCATGCGGGAGTCTAACTGCCTCCCCGTTTCCAACTTCAGAAAAATACAAAAAAAAATAAAAATAAAAAATAAATAAAACATCGTTCAGTCTTAAATATAAATAAAACGGAAACAATGTAAGTTATTCTTTCTCTGCGGACCAGTACCAAATGGCCCACGGACCAGTACCAGTCACGGCCCGGGGCTTGGGGACCACTGCATTAACTGATCCATCCAGGTCAGTTCCATTCCTTGGAGGCTGCTTATGTGTGTGCTGACCTTCCCCACATCTTCCCCAATCCTAATGAAATCTGAGGCTGAATGAATTTCAAGCATGGGGACAGCCCAACCAACCACCCTCTCTTCCTTTCTCTCTACTCTGATTTCCACTAAAGTTGATCAAAGTCCAGAGTCCCTTCTTAGTTGTTATTTTTAAACAAAAGCACCAGGTAGATGCCTATCTGCTATGCCAACACAAAACGCCCAGCCCTTAAATGTCATTGCTATCAAAAGCTATTAGCCATGGGCACTCCTTTCATTCTTAAGAACAAAGTTAACTTAATAACACACTTCAATCAACCTGTGGGTAATGAACAATCCATGGGAATCCCCAAAGCCAAAGCAAGACCCTCTGGAAACCTGCACTACCACCCACAAGTTTCCTACCACTGGATTTCTTAAAGAAGGCACCCACCTTAACCCTAAGGAAATCTGAAACAGGTTCAATGCCTCCAGAAATTTCAAAAACATCTTTTCCACATGGAAATGTATTTTTTCACATGATTAGCTTTGATCCTGCCTTTCACAGAGAGCAGTCTTTGAATCTCCTGAAAGTGTCAAGTTGACAAGGTCCCCTGCTGGTTATATTATGTTCTGTGTACCTCATCTGTGCTCTAGTCTTCCCATCAGAAAAGATATGCGGGCCTTGGCTGGTTGGGTCAATGGTAGAGCATCAGCCTGGCATGCAGGAGTCCTGGGTTCGATTCCTGGCCAGGACACACAGGAGAAGCGCCCATCTGCTTCTCCACCCCTCCCCCTCTCCTTCCTCTCTGTCTCTCTCTTCCCCTCCCGCAGCCAAGGCTCCATTGGAGCAAAGATGGCCCAGGCGCTGGGGATGGCTCTGTGGACTCTGCCTCAGGTGCTAGAATGGCTCTGGTTGCAACAGAGCAATGCCCCGGATGGGCAGAGCATCGCCCCCTGGTGGGCATGCTGGGTGGATCCCGGTCGGGCACACGCAGAAGTCTGTCTGACTGCCTCCCTGTTTCCAACTTCAGAAAAATACAAAAAAAAAAAAAAAGAAAAAGAAAAAGAAAAGATGTGTTTGTGCACTGGGGGTAGGGAGGAAATGGCAGATTTGAATTTTCTTGGCCAAACAATCCTGTAGCTAAACATTGCCCTCCTTTGCCTCATGGACCTCTTTCCATGGCATTTCGTTGTTGTGGCTGAGTTTCCATTATATTTGTGTGCCCCCCTCCCTGGGTCCTATCCTTCACTTGATTCTAAGTACTCTAGAAACCAAAACCTACATCTTAACAAATCTGAATCTACCACAATGACTGCTACACTGGGATACTTCCAAAAACATCAGTTCCGATTGGCTTTTTCCAGCATCAGGAGTAGAAGAGTGCAGTGTTCCTTAGAATGCAACTGCACTCTGCCTTCTGAGCTTCCTGATGAAATTCTTAAAAGTAACATACCTGCTGTCCCCAGTTCCTGGCAATAGCAGACACTCAATGGATAGGCACTGACAAAATACATAAATCAGCAACCAAAGCCCACTTTGCCCCCTGAAAGCAACAATAAACAAAGCTAACAGAAGATAAGCCCAACATGTGGCCGAATGTACTGGAAACATGATCAGATAACACGGCACACAGAATACTTGAAATCAGATCTGTCCCAGAAAAATATGTCATCCTTATGGGAAGTAGACATTCAAACAGAAGAATTCTGGTAGAACTTTATTCTGGACAAACTTCTTTCTCATGGCATGTGGGAAAACTGATGTTTGGTCATCTTGATTGTCAATTTCTCTTCATTCTACACTAGCACTACTGTTTCTGCAGGAACAGGTGGGTGAGTACAGGTGGAATAAATATTTAGATCTGCTAGAAATGCTAGAAAGAAGAAGAGTCCAAAACAGTATGAAGACTGTGGCTTGAAGCCAGAATATCCTTCCCTGCCTGGTATTAACAGACTTTGCTGTGACATTCATTTCCCCTTATCAAAGTAAAGAATAATACGCATGACACTGCTTTTTATTAAAAAGGTTAGCCAGCTGTGGCAATGGCATTAAGCAGCAAGAGCTCTGGAAGAAATTTTGAGGCTTTCCACACTCTGAAAAAGAAAAAAAATAAATAAAAATACCATCTTTCTGAAAATCCAAATGGCAAGAATGAAGGGAACTTTGCAAAAATGTGTTCTCATGCATATTTACAAGGTGATCCTGCTGAGTGCCTCTGTCTCTATCGCAAGACTGCCTTTCTTCTTTTTCCTTTTCTTATCTTTCCTGTCGAGTAAGGTTTGTTTCTCACTGTGTGTTTTCCTCCCTCAGCCCTGCAGGTGGCGCCTCTTTCCAGTACCCTCTGACTGCCCTGCTGTAAACAGATCTTGATTTCTCAGAAGCAAGTACTTCTCACTTCACCTTACGTGACTAAAACAAGTTTTGCTTTTAGTCAGAAACCAACTGTTCCTGGAATCACAAAACCATTGAACTTTATTAAGCCGAAATTAATACAATGAGGCGGAGGGGGAAAAAAAAGAATGGGCTTTCTCAACTGGGACTTCTATCTAACAGGTTCATGTGGGAGATGAATTTTCATTTCATGGTGAATCAGATAGATAAGCAATATACACAACAGCGTAGTCTTCCAAACAAAAAGCCATGTTACAGTCTGAACAAGTTGATGGACACTCTGACTATGACTGTCCACATGTCAAGCACACAGGAACTGGGTGTGCTCATGGATGTGCACGTGAATCATGTCATACTAGAGGTAGTACTGTGTGACTGTTACTTGATCTTTGTGAAACAGTGTGTTGTTCTTTCCATTCCAAGCTCCCCCTCTGCCTGGATCCTGACACCCAAAGCACTGCATCTTCACTGGGTAAGGCTGGGCAGTGTTCTGGGCAGCAGCAGGTAGGCTAACCCAAGAGTGCTGGCTGCACACTGCTCCAGCCTCCACCCCACAACTTGCGGACCTCAGCCCTATAAAACCTGAGGACTTATTCCCCCAGTCACTGACCAGAGAGCTTATGCTGTTTGTATACAAGAGCCTCTAAGTGGGAAAACTAAAAAAAAAAAAAATTAAATATCTTTGAATCAGTTAGTTACAAAGGATAAGTTAGTATATCTTTGAAAAATTATATGATAGATACTATTCTAAGCACTTATATAGTATGTCCTTTAACCTTCACAACAATCTCTGAGATAAGTGCTATTAGGATCACATTTTAAAGAGAGGATACAGGTACAGAGAGGTTAGGTGACTTGCTCAAAGTCATGCAGTAAGTTGTAAAGTCAGGACACAAACCCATGCAATCTGACTCAGAGCTGGTTCTCTGAATCATCACTGTCCTGCCTCCCTGTACTGTGGGGGTGGCTCCTATTCTCTTAATGGAAAGCCATAAGCAGCATCCACACTAATACCAGTAATCCCTAGCTGGGGGGGGGTAGGGGGTGGAAGAGGAAGGTCGTTGCCAATGTGGCCTTACTCGACCTTAGCAGTAGCTGACCCATGCCGCTCCCACATGTGCATCACCATCTGCCATGGGAAATTTCCAGCCCTTCAGTTCAGAATTTCTGTTGTTCCAGGAATCTTCAAGGGCTTCTTGGAAATCCCATTTTCTAATAAGGATGAAATCATGATGACAAGCCCTATTGGGGTGAACAACCCCAAAAATGTACAGTGGGTCCAATGTAGTAGAAATTTATTTCTTGTGCACACAAACTCACGGGTTCCAAATGACCGATCTCCTTCCAGGAGTCACTCCTGGACCCGAGATCCCTCCTTCCAGTTGTTCCATTTCCTTCAACAGGCCAGGTGTACATCTCCATCAATCAGCAGAAGGAGGAAGAACACAAAGGATTTTGCACAAAAATTTTTGATGGACAGGGCTTGGAATTGGTACATGTCATTTCCACTCACATTCCATTGGCCCAAACATAAGTCATGTGGCTGGACCTAGCTGCAGGATTAACTGGAAAATACAATTTAGCACTGTACCCAGGAAAAAAAGGAAGGGGGACTGATGAACAGCTAGCCAGCCTCTGCCACACAAACTAACTTTAGAATTCACAGAAGAGGCAATCAATAAATTTCAACCTCTGTATCAACATAAAGTACTAATTTTTTTCCATTTTTTAAGGGGAGAACCATGACATTGGAACCTTAGGTTCTTTGTTTTATGTAAGTAGATTAATATAAAGTAGACCTTAAAAAGCAAGAACATGGCTTGACCAGGCGGTGGCGCAGTGGATAGAGCCTCGGACTGGGATGGAGAGGAACCAGGTTTGAGATCCCGAGGTCGCCAGCTTGAGCGCAGGCTCATCTGGTTTGAACAAAGCTCACCAGCTTGGACCCAGGTTGCTGGCTTGAGCAAGGGGTTACTTGGTCTGCTGAAGGCCCGCGGTCAAGGCACATATGAGAAAGCAATCAATGAACAACTAAGGTGTCACAATGAAAAACTGATGATTGATGCTTCTCATCTCTCTCCATTCCTGTTTGTCCGTATCTATCCCTCTCTCTGAAAAAGGCAAGAACATAGAGTTTCTTAATTTCTAATGTTTTCTTCCACAGAAGAAGACCACTGCTGATCTCCTTCAATGCCTTACTAGTTATGGCTGAGCAGGAATTAGGATGCTGTACCCAGCAATTACTGACTTCTGTTTCTACGTTATCATTATAGTAAATATAACCAGAGTTTCATTATCATCCTTTGATGGAACTGTAACCAGAGGAAAGACTGATGATGATCTCAGAAATCACAGTGTAAGGTATTTTCCGCCGAAGAAGAAAAAAGGACATAGCTACCAAGTGTGGACAAGCAAGAGCTTTATTTAGAGCGCTCCTGGGCGAGGTTCACTGGTCCGCAAGACAAGGGCCAGGGAAGTCGCGCAGCTTCTCCCACTGGGGCGGTGGGAGGTTGGGGGGGGGGGGTAATTTATAGCGTTGGTAGGGTGGTGTGGGTGGCGAAATTTCATTGGCTGACAGACAGTTGTTCTTTTCCAAATGCTCCTGGGCCGTTTCTTTTGGCAGTCATGGGCATGTGTGGTTCCTCATGTGACCTTCCCCCATTGCCAACCGACCTCACACACAGCAAGGTGAACCTGCCTGACTGGTGGTAATGCATTGGATAATGAGTCAACCCGGAATGCTGAGGTCGCTGGGTCAAAACCCCAAGGTTGCTGGCTCTGAGCATGGGCTCACAAGTGCAGGGTTGCTGGCTTGAGTGAGGGATCGTGTACCCAGTCCCAAAGCTCATCAGCTTAAGCCCAGAGGTTGCTGGCATGAAAAGCCCAAGGTCACTAGCTTGAAGGGGACACTGGCAAGGCCCCAATTAAGGCATGTACGAGAAGCTCAATGAAAGCAATTACGATGCTTCTCACCCTCTCTCTCCCTTCCTGTCTCAGGAAAGGAAAGGGGAAGGGGAAAGGAAAGGGGAAGGGGAAAGGAAAGGGGAAGGGGAAGGGGAAGGGGAAGGGGAAGGGGAAGGGAAGGGAAGGGAAGGGAAGAAGGGAGGGAAAAAGAAAAGGAAAAAGTTATAAAAAATAAAAGGTGAACCTATTCTGGTGGAAGTGAGAATGGGGTGCTTACCCACTGGGCTCCTGCCTTATTTCCCCTCACAACCTCAGGCTTCTGGCATACCTTAGGACAGTGGGGAACAAGTTTAAAAACTACTGCTCAGGCCCTGGCCGGTTGGCTCAGTGGTAGAGCATCGGCCTGGTGTGCGGAAGTCCTGGGTTCGATTCCTGGCCAGGGCACACAGGAGAGGCACCCATCTGCTTCTCCACCCCTCCTCCTCTCCTTCCTCTCTGTCTCTCTCTTCCCTTCCTGCAGCCAAGGCTGCATTGAAGCAAAGATGGCCCGGGCGCTGAGGATGGCTCCATGGCCTCTGCCCCAGGTGCTAGAATGGCTCTAGTCGCAACAGAGCAACGCCCCGGATAGGCAGAGAATTGCCCCCTGGTGGGCGTGCCGAGTGGATTCCAGTTGGGCGCATGCGGGAGTCTGTCTGACTGCCTCCCCGTTTCCAGCTTCAGAAAAATACAGAAAAAAAAAACACAAAAAAACTACTGCTCAGAAGCCATGTCAACTACTGGAAAGAGCTATGGACAGACTGATATTCTAGGAGTAAGGATTTCCACAATTACCTCTACAGCTGTATTTTTCTAATAGCAACTATATGACAATGAGGAATTCCTTTTCTAAGGATAATTGCTTGTTGAATGAAAAACAATGGGAGAACCTCTCTGATCCTATAATCAGATCACCTTTCTATTTAACAATAGAGTCTTCCAGGGGCTTACATTCAGAGAAGTTAACAAGCTTGGGGACCAACCACCAGATGTTAATTTCTATGCCACCTTTTACTGCAGAGAACAATTTCACACCACCTCTAACAGAAATCCTGCGATTGGGATTATACCTTTGCCATTCCTTTCTAATTGACCAAATCAAATGATGAAGAAGTTGGGTCCCAAATTAGCGCATGTCTAAAATTAGATATAGGGTGTTTGGTAACAAAAGGCAGCAAAGACATCTAAGTCATTCCAATTTCTTATAAGCCTTTTTAATGAGTTGGCTACCTTAAAAGGATTTATCTTTTAAAGGGCACATGTATCTTGATTCCAGAAGACAGAAAGTCATTGCACTAATCAGTTTCTCTTTTCCCGCCTTTCAAATGACAAGAAGAGCAATGATAGTATCGTGCTCATATAGATATGTTTTATCTTCAGCATTCATGGTGGTTGACATAGGACAAATAGTTGTAGAAGGAAGGAACTAAGGAATGAACAAACAAGTGAAGTAAGAGGGAGAGGAAGGAGGCATTTTGTGATACAATCTGAAATGTTGGATAATCACAAGAAGATACTGAAATCAGATGAGGAGATATCCCCTTGCCCTTGAGCCACTGATAAAATGAAAGTAAACCCAAATCTTGCAGAGAGACAGCAGGTCCCCTAGGCTGGGTCTAATGGCATAAATCCTTGATTAAGAACCAAGAGGCCTGCGGACTAGAATCTGTCTTTTTGCTAAATAGCTAGAATTGTAGGCCTTGAATAATTTACATTTGAAAATGAAAATGATACTTTTTGTTCTATTTGCAGAGAAGAGGTGGAAAGTCAGGGCGGGTAGAGGCTGCAAATAGGCTACAAGATAATCAAAGGGCAGCTAACTAAACCATTTGGGAATATAAAAGCAATCTACAAATGCAAAGTACTGCTGCCATTTCAAAATCTATAAGACTCTGCCTGTGACATTTCCAATTTTCAAAGTGCATTCATTATCTTGGTGCTCCAAGTATTAAATCAAATAATAAAGGTGTCTACTTTTGTATTTGGAGTGCTCCTATAATAGGAGCAGATGGTTTCACAGATGAGGAAACAAAAATTAGTAGGACACTTTAGTAGCCTCACAAATGATCATGTGGTCATTAAACAGTTCCAGAAAACACTGAAAATCCCAGCTACCATGTGAGTGGTGCCCATCAGGTAGCATTTTGATTTTCATTAGGTAACAGGAAGAAATCATCAGTGTGTCCAAACGACTCATTAATAAGCAGAATCAGAAAAGACCGCAGTGTCAGCCAGCTCTGACCTGGCACCTGTGTCAGCGTGAGGGGCTTTCCCTCATTTCTTCCTCACAGACTGTCAGTGTTTTCCTTTTCTTTTTTGGAAGAGCCCTATAGGTAGTCCCTATGTAAGTGGGATAAGCTTAGGAACAAAAACAATTTCAAAATAAATGTAAATATGGTTGCCAGAACTTAAAACAAAGAATTTGGGCATCTAGTCCACTTTTTTAATTCCTTTCCTACTGGCTTCCTATCAAAAGCCAAAATGTCCTGTTAAATATGCCTGAAGTCCGCCAGCAACTAAAAAATTAAATTATATATAACAGAGTGGCAACACTCTGCAGAAATATTTTAAAACTGATTGAATCATAAATTTGCCTAATATCTTCCCAGGGCGCTGAGCAAATAGATTATCTTCACAGAAGCTACTGCAGGGGAGCAAGAAACCACCCGCCCCTGCAGCTACGGAGAGAAAAAACAGCTTCCCCGTCTGATTCAGCAGCTCAGCTCCGGCCACAGCCTCCATTCTAGAGATCTGTGTCCCGCCGAGATTTGAGAATGCATTCACTTCTTTATTAGCCTCGTATTTCACTTTTCCTCCTCAAACTCTTAATTGCATGACACAGTTTTCTTTTTGTTTGTTTCCACACTGCAAAGGGGTGGGGAACAGTTGCTACCTTCCTCAACCCCCATCTCCTTTTACCAAGAAAACAAAAACCTTCCAACAAAGGCTTTAGCACTCTCCCTACATTTTCTCAGCCAAGAATTTTCTCAGCTACAATGTATTCCATCCTTACAAACCCTCACTGTCTTTTTTTTTAAACTTCCATTATATCATTGGGGAGGCTACAGCTTTACGTGGGCTTTCCCGCAGCCTCACTCAGGTTCTCACCAGCCCCACCCCCACCCCCACAAGGTGACTCCCCCAGAAGGAAGGTCTTACCCTGAGCAGACCTGTGCTGGGCTGTCCCCATCCCTTCCCTCTCTCCATCACAATTCAAGCCCCCAGAGAGTCAGGGAAGCCCTCTTGGCAATGCCACCGACTGGGATGCTGCGAAGAGCGGCGCCTCCTCTGTCGTTCCTGTCCCATTACTCCCAGTTTCACAACTGCTGTCAGGCAGCTCCCCACTCCTCTCCCTAACCCGAGGCTCTAGTCATCTCAGGCTCCTTCTGGCGTTCAGATCTCCTGATTTGCAGACCTGGACTTGAACCCTGGTTCAGTTCAGATCTCTGTGGATGAAATTGCATCCCAGCCCCCAAAGCATCTCAGTGTCTGCAGCCTCCATTGCTACCTGATCTTATCCTGCCCTTTTGTTACGCCTGGTATACAAAAGACTGGCAGCGCTTGCTGACTTGAGCACCCAAGGGTTCAATTTTACATCGTGAAGCACGTGCACTTGTAATTTCTTTTCTTTCTGACACTTGAGCAAGGCGAGGCAGGTACTCCCACAACAGCAGCAGAACCCTCTGCTCAGAAGCTGAGTCACTTGCTCAAGGGACCATGGCTACTAACGAATAAAACTTTGATTTTTACTCCTAGAGTTCTGTATTATTTTCATACTGTCTAGGGTTTCTGACAATCCCTTCAAAATTGTAAATAAGTTCCAAAACTAATCACCCTCTAAGGTTTTCTAAGCAGCTCACCGTGCTCGTAAGAGGAAATAAAGGAAATGCCACAGATGAGCCCGAGACGTCACGCGGTGGCCTGGGTAAAGCCACAGCTCTAATCTTCAAAGATATTTCTGACAGTAATATTTTTAACTAATTATGTCTCACAAGTTGTTACTAACCATCTGCCTATGAATGTTGAGTTTGGTTCAGGATGTAAGAGGAGAACTCACTCTAAGAAATTTATAGAATCCTAGAGCCATGAACCAATGATTGCTCCCCATCCAACTGAAGAAGCCTTTCCCACAATCAGCATCTCTCAACTGGACCTCAAGGCCCCGCTCACTTTAATTTTACAACACAGGGTTTTGAAAGAATTTGAATCTGTAGGTAGTGGTATGTAGAATGGAATTGTCGGTGTTACATAATTCCAAAAATCAAGTATTTGACCGGTTAATACTGCCTAAGAAACTCCCACAAGACTGGAGACAGGAAAAAATTCACTTTGCAGTGTGGAAGGGTGGCTTTCAGCTTACCCTCTTACTGCACGACCTGAGAACATTGGGACCCTAACATATAATTGAGGTCACTTAAAATAAGCTTTAGTCCATTAAACAAATCATTCATATTTAATACCTGATAATATTCTCGATTAGTAAAATCATTGGTAAACTCTCGATATAACAAATAAAAAGAAGTAAACAGCCCGTCTGTAATATCTGTAAAATCTGAGAAAATTGGTGCTATTAAAGAGAACCAGTACAAAAGTATATAGAGTTTAACAACAACAAATAAAATACATTTATACTACATTGATCATTATTAAAAATACATTATTATAATCCTGTTTTCTGGTATAGTAGTGTAAAGTTTAACCTTAATTAGCCAGACCTCCACTAATTGGTACTTTGAATAATCAAAATTGTTGTTTTCTAAACTTAATTTTTTTTTTTGTATTTTTTCTGAAGCTGGAAATGGGGAGAGACAGTCAGACAGACTCCCGCATGCGCCCGACCGGAATCCACCTGGCACGCCCACCAGGGGCGACGCTCTGCCCACCAGGAGGCGATGCTCTGCCCCTCCCGGGCGTCACTCTGCCGCGACCAGAGCCACTCTAGCGCCTGGGGCAGAGGCCAAGGAGCCATCCCCAGTGCCCGGGCCATCTTTGCTCCAATGGAGCCTTGGCTGTGGGAGGGGAAGAGAGAGACAGAGAGGAAGGGGGGGGGTGGAGAAGCAAATGGGCGCTTCTCCTATGTGCCCTGGCCGGGAATCGAACCCAGGTCCCCCGCACACCAGGCCGACGCTCTACCGCTGAGCCAACCGGCCAGGGCTTGAACTCAAATTTTAAGAGAAAGAGGCAATTGATACTCAAAGTTCATAAATGCTGAGTAAATGAAACACCCCAGGCTGTGCTCTGGAGTCAGCTGTATGCCCTGTCCCCTCTTTAACTCCTACCTTTCTCCCAGTGGAAAACTCTTATTTTCCAGTCAAGTTTTATGTTAAAGATTTGGTGATGCATAATGTCTTCCCAAACTGAACAGTTAGTCCTTCTTCCTTTAAAATCCCAGATGACTTTATAAATCTCTCTCTCTAATTAACACTTACCATCCTGGATTGCCATTGTATGACTACCTATCGGACCAAGGCCATTATCTTTGTGGTTCCCAAACACAGCATATAGAGCTGCTCAAAAAATGCTTATATTATAGAATAATATATAAAATGCTTGTATTAAAGAATAAATAAGGGAATGAGTGAAAAGTAGATCTTTCCACCATCTATATCCACAGTTACACTGTGGTACTGTGGATCTTCATTTCAGAATGATGATGCTGTAATTCCTAAATTGATAATGACTAAATGACTTCTGTATAACTAAATGCTAATAAGGATGTTGAAATATTACTATGCCTCTCATAAAGATGTTCAACTACTATTAAATCATAAAATCAGGAGTTTCTAGCTAACATTCCTTCCAGTTAATCCAACTTGATAAAACCTTTCTTGCCCAGTAGGCACACCAACTAGGGGGGGGGGGTGTTGCTATTCTTAGAGCAGCACAGCCATATGTCATATTTTGATGAGACACACAGAGAGTGTGTCTCAACCCCTGGCAAGAGCTGAGCAACGGAATTCTGGCTTAAGTCCCCATTACAGCAATGACCTTTGTTTGTTTACTTTGAACAGAAGTAGCTGTTTAAACGGAAAGAGATAGCCACACTCACAACCAAAGACAAGGCTAGTCTTCCTAAACCAGCATGTACTATACACACATTCATGTGATACAAAAAAATGCATAAAACAATATTTTCTTACCCTTATAAGTATGGTACACTATTATTTTCTATTCAATTCTCTCTCTTTTTTAAGCCAGTTATAATCTACCAAAATGATATAATATGTGATGGTGGGTCAAGATCTGAGTTAGAAAAAAAAAAGAATCTATATTCCCAAACCACCAATTAAGCAATGCATAAATCAGTTGCCTTGACTTATCCCGAATCCCTACTGATCAGAAATAATGGTCAATAGAGACAGCTGTATTCTGATTCTACCCAACAACTTTTACCAGATCTTATTTCAGGCTTTTAGAACCAATATTACTATCAACACCAATACCACAAAGGAATAATTTACTTGAAGAAGAAGAAAAGTGATATTCAACTCATAAATAATACACTAAAAAAAGACTTTCCATGGGAGATGTGTAAATGAATATTATCAAACATTTAAAGGAATTACACAAACAAACTTACCCTCTGATGGTCTCCAGGTCCTACCCAACCCCCACCCACAAAGTTTCACAGAACCCACTATTTCCAGTTGTCATATTACAAATTGTCAATCATCTAGAATGTGCACTTCACCTGAGTTTCAATATCTAGTGACTCATTCTTGGAGAAATCTCTTCCTCAAGAGTGTTGTCACTTTAGATACAGAAAATAAGAGACTCTTGAAAATGTGACATCTTCTGGGAGGATGGGTGACGGCAGACAAGGCCAATGGCCGGACAGAGGGTCTGAGCAGAGTACCACACCGCATTTCATTAGTCTCTGGTCAAGTTCACTCAGTATTTCACTTGAGTAATAGGTAGTAATATAATTGTTATAATAAACTCATTTATGTTGCAGCAGTGGTGGGGGGACTGCTGATTATAATCAGCTACCTTTATGTAAAAACTGATAACAGCAAGGGTTTGCACATAAATGATGTTCTTTTTTTTTTAACCTTTCCAAATGATGCTACTTAAAATTATATTTAAAAGGCTGAAAAAGAGGATGAAGACAGCACAGCTGTGGACACGCCTGGAGAAGAGTGACCTAATACCACTAACGGAGAGGCAGTTGAGTCCCTTACCCATCTGCACATGTGCACACATTTCAGAAAAGCTAGAAATAATTCAGAGAACATTACTGGTTTGTTTCTGGCTGACCAAGAAGAGTGAATTAAACCCTGGATGGTTCATCTATGGAATTTACACCTTTTAATAAATATTAGAGTTTACTTTGTGATGGCATTTCACTTCTTTATTAAATCAAACTATTTAAAAAAGTGTCTGGGCACCATCTGAAAGGCTGTTATTTGACAAGGCAGTGAGATATGGCTCCTTCCTGTGCTATGGAAGCACCTTCCCTTCCAGTGTTATCAGTCGACATAAGTCACCAGGAGACAAGACAACTGTAGGTCTGGTAGCTTCCAAACAGACTGTCCTGAGCTCCCTGAGCCTTATGCCCCTTGCAGCCTATTAAAGAGCAGCTGCATTCCCCACATCTCTCATCTGACTTACTCTGTGTTACCACATTTGTGTTACAGTTCTGGAGAGATAGAGGAACTGGTATTGACTAAAATTGCTTATCATGCAGCTATTGGACAAACGACAGATTTAACCCAAAAAATAATACAAAACTTCAGGAAAATTACAGGTTTATTTGACAACTACTTATCTTCTTAATGGTGATCAGCTATTCCCTGGAAGGAACACAAAAAATCAGACAAACTCTTTTGGAAATAACTCTGATCTTATTATGGGACCTACTTGGGAAAACCATTTACTTACTGAGCTTTGGTCTTTCTGTCTGTGAAGTCAGGATTCTGTGACTGTAACACCCCAGCAGCCCTAGCATCCAGCATAACAACATAAAAGGAACAAGGATGCCTCTGTGGTAGGGATCTAAAAGAATGCATTTCAGTGACCTTCAGTCAGCATGGCACACACTATGTGAAGCCCTCAGGAAGCACCGAGACGGGACACTATGTCACTCCCATGCATCCCGGGTGCTACTCATGTTCTTCACCCACCCACCTTGGCCCCAACCAATGGCCTGGCCTCAAATCCTGGTTCTGCTGTTCCTGAGCTATGTGCTATTTGTACTTCCTTAGCTGTAAAACTGAGATCGTGGTAACAGAATCTGACTTGTAATGATGAGTTAGAGACAGAATAAGATAACGGACGTCAACTGCTCAGCACAGGTCCAGCCCACAACGCGATGGTAAAAGGGAACCATCCTTACATTTGTTCAATTTGCGTGTATTGACTGTCCTCTTCACACAAGGCTCAGCTGAATCTTGTCTCCAAGTAGCTCCCATGAGCACCAAAAACAGATTGCCATACTCTGCCCTGTATTTGCCTAAAACCTAAATGGAGAGAACAAGGCTTCTACACCTGAGAGGTGTGACATTAACAAGGGTTTTGCTTGAACCCAGGGTTTATTTGACAGAAATATTGCCAACAACCTTATCTACTCAATGTTGACATCAACTCTAATATCATTTCACTACCTGGCTTGGATAGCCACATCCTGCACAATCTCTGGCTGCATGCCAGCTACACCTAGCTGGCTGTGAAAAATTTACGCTCCCCTTCACAGACAGAGTGCTGCTTCTGGGAGGCAGCAGCCCAGCCAGAGCCCATACTTCCAGCCCTCCACCCCCATGTAAGACGAAGCCACACAGGTGAGTTGTAGCTAAGGAATATGGGGGTGGTGGTGATTTCATTGCTTCTAGGTCCTCCTCAAACCTCCTGCTGGGTGGTTATCTACATCTCCATGTGGAATACAGCCAAGTCTCTGCCTGCCTGGTAGTCTGCATGGTGACTGCAGGGGAACCCCAGGCCCCAGCCAGGCTTCCAACTGGATATCACATAAATGAGAAATAAGCTTCAGTCACGTGAGGCCCCTAAGATCAGGGATTTATTCGCTCTAGCAGGCAAGAACTCCAGATTTCCTTCCTAGAAGCAGGTGAGTATTGCACCGTGTGTTTGAAGAAAAATAAAGCTGCCTTGATTTATACCAGGCTCATACAGAGAATCCTGGCAAACAACCTGAAGTTCACTGGAAGATTAAGGTTTAAGAAACATGTGGCAGTGAAAAGAACAGGGTGGTCTGTCACAGAGATGTCACTTAAGAAGCCACACTACTTTAAACAAAATTGAACTGGGTGATGAGGCAATTTAGCCAGCCAGAAAGAACTGGCACAGCCCTGTCTCCTCCTCCCTGGGCCAGATCTTCCTGGAAGATGTCTGAATTCTGTTTAGGGGTGTACTTAAAAACACAGAAATAATAACAATTAATTTCAATTAACTTATTAATTAAAATCTTTGCAATCTTAGTGAAGGTTTTAGATTATAATTCAGTGAATAAAGTCCTAGAAGGAGAAATTCACTGACATTAAAAAATAAGCTACAGGCAACTAAAAGTGGAAATACCAACTATTGAAAAGCTATGTATTTTCAATCATACCCAAGGGGAAGGGGAAAATGGTAGCGACTTCAACATAGTTAACAGTAAAACACGGGCTACCTTAGGGGCAACATAAAGGACAATTCAAAACAGGCCATAGGAATAATATGCTGATTCACCCAGAATTGAGAGGAAATGATGGAATCAGATCTGGGTTAAATAGTCCTAAAAATCTCTAAAATTAATTATATGTTTTATATGTCCAAGATCTAGTACTAGAACCAGAACTAGAATGTGGGATTCTTCAGGGATCATAATGTGTTTCTTGACTTTTAACTTTAGGCTTGCTGCTCCGTTGCCCAGTGTAAAGCAAGGCACATTAAGAATCCCAATCTGGGTTCGACTTCAGCAGCGTTGCTCAAGTGTTGAGAATGCAATGGTGGTTTTAAAAATCAAGAACAAGCTCTGGCCAGATAGCTCGGTTGGTCAGATCATGGTCCTGAAGCACTGAGATTGCTGGTTTGATTCCCAGTCAGGGCACGTACAGGGATGGTGTGATGTTCCTGTTTCTCTCTTCCTCACTCTCTAAAATCAATAAAATAAACATTTAAAAAAATCTTTAAAAATAAAAACAAGAACAAGGGACAGACCCTTGACACAGGAGCACTTCCTGTGTTCCCACTAATATCACTAAGCCTCTGGCTCCAGTCTAGATTTTGGGGGGAAATAACTAATTTTTGTGCTTTATTCATTGGTAGAAAATACATATATATTTAGTAAAAATATCAAACTACGAGTACAGTCAATTCTCATATTGGTGGAATCCACATGTGCAAATTCGCCTTCTTGCTAAAATTTCTTTGTAACCCCGAAATCAATACTGTGGCTCTTCTGCGGTCATTGGCAAACATGAACAAAGGGGAGAAAAATCTGAGTCCCAATGCACACAAGGTTGACTGAAGTGACAAGGTGACACTCTGCCTTCTTATTTCAGTCCTCATACTATACACAGGTCTCATTTTTGCTGTTTATTTAGTGTCTTTTTTCCCTTTTTTTTTGGTGACTTCACTGTTTAAAGGGGCCCCAAGCATAGTGCTGACGTGCTGTCTAGTGTTGCTCAGCACAGGAAGGCCGGATGGGCCTTAGGAGAAAACACGTGTTTGATAGGCTTCATTCAGGCATGAGTTATAGTGCTGTTGGCCCCGAATTCAATATTAATGAATCAACAATATATATATATATATATATATATATATATATATATATATATATATATATATTAAACAAGGGGTCTTTAAACTGAAACACACTTAAACCAAGGAGATGTATTGATGGGCTGATGAAAAGTTATGTCCAGAGCCTCATAGGCAGCTGGAGCCAGCCCTGTTTCCCCAGGAGCAGTAGCTCAGTGTTTGCTCAGTCAGTATTCCTGGTGACTTTGTACATTTAAAAGTTTAAATTTCAGGAGCATATATTATGTTTCAGACATGTTAAACTTCTTCACAAACATGTTTCTCTATATTAGGCATACCTGAAACTGTATCAAGCCTGATAGAGAGCAGTACTTACAAAGTCACCACCTTGAGGAAACTGGTGTCTCTATTTCAGTAAATAGTAGTCAGGCCAAGGCCATAAAAAGCTTTCCCATCAAATAGACAATTCTTGCTAAGTAAACCGAATGGCAGTTAATAGTTTTGGAAACTACCAGAGTCATTTCCTGTAGACTGCCTGCAAAGCCTACTGACCTTTCACACCACTTGGTTACCAAAATGAAGCCAGCCCACTGCCTCTACACTCACCTCCAGCCACGCCTGGCCAAAGTCCAGACTGGAGCCAGAGGCTCTGGAACATCAGTGGAAACACAGGCAGTGGGCCTGTGTCAAGGGTCTTTCCCCTTGACCTTGGTTTTTAAAACCGCTGTTGCATTCTCAACAAACTTAGTAACACTGCTGAAGTTGAACCCAGATTTCTACTCTTAACCTGCACTGCTCCACATTTAGCAACAGAGTAGCAGCTCAGGGTTAAAAGTGGAAAAACATATTATGGTCCTTAGAGAATCCCAAATTCTAGTTCTGGTTCTAGGATATAGGAAAGGTAAAAACATTTTGAAAGATTTTAGGACTATTTAATCCAGATCTAATTCCATCATTTCCTCTCAGTTCTCGGTAAATCAACATATTATCCCTACAGTTTGTTTTGGGTTGTGCTTATGTTGCCTCTGAGGTAACCTGTGTTTACCATGAATCATACTGAAGTCACTATCATGTTTTCCTCCTGAGTACAAGAGTCCTCGGGTTACGACAGTCTCAACATATAACATTTCAAGTTTACGACGCTCATTCACATAAAAACTTGAAAAAAACTGAGATGTGAATGTTTCGGCTTACGCTGTTAGTGTTGTACTTACGTACGATGTGGGCGAATGGGTTTGGTTGCATGCAGCGGAAGAATACACAGCACAGTATGAACTCTTCCTCTTTCTGTGGCTTAGTTGTGTCTTTATGTTCTAGATTATGATTTTACAACTGTGTTAGGATAGGTAAGTAACTTAGGCTAGGTTGTGTTTCGACTTACACCAAAATTTGGGTTATATCACTGTTTTAGGAACTAAACTATGTCGTAACCTGAGGATCCTATGTACAATGAAAAGTATAGCATTAGTGTGACAGCAGACAAACTGATTACCTGGGAACTCTGATCCACTTTGAAAGGATCGGGGCAGATACATAACCTAAAATAATAACCCAGTCTGCCAAATGGAGCCATTTCTAACCCTGAATGTAAAACTGCCACTTTCTTCAAAAGTTCTATTTTCCTGTGAAAGCAAGAATTTGAAATTTATTACTAGAACAACTGGTTCTACTGAGGAAAAAATTCTTATGTTTCCAAATATAATGAAGAACATCAAGAATTGCAAGTAAAGTTTAGCCAATAAATGACAGTTTTTAGAGAATGACACTTTCATCTATTAAGACAATTATTGTCAAATATGAATATGAATATACAACTTAAATAGATGGATATTTCTTCAGGCATCCAGATTCCTGGGATAATTTTAAAGCAATTTTCAAGCTTTTCACCCCAGGACAATTACTGAAAAATATAGGAAACAGTCAAGCTCTACATGTCACATGGCAGGATCCCCAGAGGGGTGAACTAGTCCTTTATCTTTTTTTAATCAACTACATTGTTACATGGATTATATCAGAGAACTGTTCAATTTTAGAGCTGGGCAGGACTTAAGTGTCTCAATGAGGCAGGTGAGGGGGTGGGGGGGGCGCAGCGTGCAGGTAGGTAATCAAAGTGTCCTAACTAAGAAAGAGGGAACAGACCAACTATCCATCAAGCGGGCAGTAGTCCTTTGCATGTTACGGCACTCCACCTAACTACAGTGGACCCTTCTATCTGATATGAAATATCACCTTTTACCTAAAATACAGTGAGTTCGTAAAGTCATGGTGCACTTTTGACCGGTCACAGGAAAGCAACAAAAGATGATAGAAATGTGAAATCTGCACCAAATGAAAGGAAAACTCTCCCAGTTTCATACCTATTCAGTGCAGTTCTATGTGGGCTCACACACAGATTTTTTTAGGGCTCCTTAGGTAGCTATCCCATATAGCCTCTACAGTCTCATCACTGACTGATGGCCTACCAGAACAGGGTTTTTCCACCAAACTGCCGGTTTCCTTCAACTGCTTATCCCACCGAATAATGTTATTCCTATGTGGTGGCACTTCGTTATAAACGCACCAACATTCATGTTGCACTTTGGTCATGGATTTGAATTTAGTGAGCCACAGAACACACTGAACTTTCCTCTGTTCCGTCCACATCTCGACTGGCATGGCCGTGGGCTGCTCCGCTGTATACTCAGTGTTATGTCATCATCCGCGCATGCGCACATGCTGCCACATCATCCTACAGAAACTGAGAGGATTTTCCTTTTATTTGGTGCAGATTTCACATTTCTATCGTCTTTTGTTGCTTTCCTGTGACCGGTCAAAGTGCACCATGACTTTACGGACACACTGTAATTAACTATGTGTTGTCACAATGCAGTGGCCACAGGGCCATGGAGGAGAGGGGAGGGGAGGGAGCTGGGAATGGGCAGGGCTGAAGTGGAAGGAGCCAGGTCTGTGAGCCGAAGGCCCTGGGGACAGGGGCTGGTGTATTAAAACAATGGCTCCCTAAAGGTATCACCATCCTCACCTCCACAACCTATGAGTCTGTGAGCATACAAAGCAAAGAGACTGCAGATATGGCTAAATCAAGAATCTAGAGGTGGAAAGATTAGTCTAGATTATCCAGGTGGGACCAACATAATCACAAAGGTCCTTAAAAGAGCCAAAATAGGAGATAACAATGACAGAAAAGGAGAGCAGAGAGGAGGAGGGTATTACATACATACTGACAATGTGACGATGGAGGAGGAGCCTAGGAACCCAGTCTTGCAGGCCATCTCTGAGATGGGAAAGGCCCCGAAACAGAGTCTCCCCCAGAACCTCCAGGAGGAATACAGCTCTGCTGATACTATCACTGTAGCCCAGTGAGCTCCTGTTGGACTTCTAGCCCTCACAACTGTGAGATAATACATTCGTATTGTTTTAAGCCCCCAATTTTGTGGCCACTTTTAGAGTAACAACAGGAAACTAATATAGTAGCCAACGGTCTGAATGTCAGTGTCTAAAGGAGTGAAGCTGGTGAGATGGGGCAGAATCAGGCTGTTGTTGGTAACTATGGATATAGTTTGGGAGAGTCAGGGAATCCACTCAGCTGGAAACCTTAGCAAGTGGTTAGAGTTATAGCTGCATCTCTAGGAAGAGAGGTCTGGCACAGGCATGACAAGTTTGGGCCAGGACCCTAGTCCAACAGAGATGTCACAATCCCAGTGGAAACCACAGTAACTGCCCTGTCCCACTGCCTGGGCAAACAGATAGGCATCTGAGAAGGCAGCTAAGGGATATCAGGCAGTGAGTTTCTGACCCGCTTTCTGCTGTGACTTTTGGGGATAAAAAGATATCTTCCTGCAGGGTGAGGAGATAACCCTATGTCTGTTAGCCAGAAAACACACCTGAAAATAAAAACCCAAGAGGATACAGAACTAAAAGATGGAAACAGGCTGGGACTGGAATCCAGCTGTGTCAGAAGCCAGTTGTACCTGGTGACTTTTAGTTCTGAGGCAATGATTTTTGCTTGAGCTAGTGTGAGTTGCATTGCTAGTACCTGTACTAGAGTGAGTCCTGAAGAATGAACAGTCATGATGAAAATTCTCTCTTTTTCAAATAGAAAATATTAGCCCTCTGGCATTTTGAAGAAGGCAGATCAATTCAGGGGAATAAGGACAGGGAAGGAAGGAGAGTTGTGAATACACTAGCCATGACTTTAGTTCAGCCAGCCCAACACTTTAAAAACTCTTAAATATTTTCAAAGTTAAATATCACAGGGTGATTGTTTACAAATATAAATATATAAAAAAGAAAATAAATCACCTATTATCCCACTATCATAAGATAACCTGTGTTGATGCTTTAATTTATATAGGATATAAATGTTGGTTTGGTTATAAGGTCTGCTCCTGCTCCTCTTCATCTATTCACAGAATAGATTATTACATATATTGGCCCTTGTATAGTAATTAAATATATAGAAATATAAAAAATATGGAAGATATAGAAAAGTAATTAATATATAATATTAAAATTAATTAAGGAAATTAAATAAAGTTATGCCATCTGGATAGGAATTAATATAGTGTGTGCAGATGTGATAGACAGACTCTGACTTTTGAGCAGAGCCCAGTTAGTGTGTGTGTGAAGGTATACATAGATAAGAAGTGGCTTGATGTCATAACTTTGTAAATTAATGTAAATAAGAACATCTTAAAAAGTGTTTTGATGTAAACATTTCAGTAGATTAACATAAAAGGGGTTCCCTGCGAAGAACTCCCAAAAAGGTGGTTTGAGGTGATAATCTTGTAGACTGACATCTGTTAGAAGGCGTTGGCCAGAAAAGGTACTAAACCTGAGGGGCCCCTGCTGCAGTAGTCACCCAGACTACAACGTGAACGTGAACTGTCTCCACACCCCTCTGAGCTCTGACCAAAGACAGCCGAGAGGAGCACACCAACGGGGCCCCCTTAAGCTGTACCCAGGCACGCCAAAAGGATTTGTGAATAATAAATTGCCTGTGTGATTCTTGCAACTAACTCTGTGTGTCGGTCTCGTGCTTTTCCTCCAGTGGCAGTTAGTGTCGGCACTGATCAGTAGCATCCTCATAGCCGCCTCAAGAGTAGACTCAAAGAGGCTGCCAGCCCTGCTGATAAACAGGAGGGTCCCACACATGGGGAAGTCAAATCAGGGACGCCTGATCAACACAGAGCTTGGACTCCACTGGGGCAGCCCTTCTGTTTCAAACATCACTTTAATGACAGTCTTCAAGAATTTTGGGGAAAGGATGCAAACCTTTCCAGACACCCTCTTTGTTGTTTCAGAGCTCAGTGGTTCAGCCATACCTGTCTGATCATGAAACATAATGTCTGCATTATGAAACAATAGTGTTGACCTGTTGTCAGTAGAAGATAAGACTTGAGTTGACTTCAACAGGCACAGAAATAATAAGAGTCAACACACAAACTGTATGAAACACTGACTGGCACAACAGAATTCATGGTGTCTCCTCTAATTCTCATCAGGTCTATCATCATGTACACAGATGGTCATTTGCAAAGCTTGAGTGAAGCTAAGAAGGCCATATGGAGATCAAAGAGAACCAACCAGTCTCAGTGCACAGGACTACTACTCAGATTACAGGGTGATGCCACTATCAAGACCAGATCATAAAACAATATAAATATCTGTCAGCATCCATGATCTCTGCACATTAGAGAGTTCTCTGTATGTTAATGTCTTGTTTACTTTGTATAAACTCTGCAATGAAATTGTGAACCCCAAATCAGAATGAACTATAAAAATAAACTAATCCAATGTAAACTTCATTTTGTTTTCCACTTGATAATAAACTGAATATAAAGACGTTTTAAGTTATAAAAAGTAGATTCAGTTCAAACCAATTCCTAATAGCTACACTTTAGTGAGAAAACCACTTTATATATGCTTTTAACTGAATTTTCTGTTAAAATTTATTTTAAACTTTGGATGGGGGTGAGAGAGAAGCAAAATCGCTTTATGAAGCAGGTTATCTAACTGCCAAAAGGAGAAATAGTTCATAAAAGAGTATACTTTATTTAGTTAATGAGATACTCAACCAGTTAATAGAGAGATTAAGCTTTGTTAGAAAGGAGAGGGAGTGGGTAGGAAGAGAGAACTGAGTGAGATATTAAAATGCTGGTTGCTAGGGGAAACCTCCCAAGTAAAAAAAAAATATGGCTACCCCATGGTGTGGTCCTAGTTTCTCTTCTTTCAGTTTAATCCAAGTCATATGAAGCTGGAAGGCAGTGGTGTGGAGAGCCAATCTCCCTCTCTAAAGCCTTTTACAAGGCAGCTGCGAAGGAAACTTCATGGTTTCTTTCTCAGAAATATAAACTGCCTCCTACAAAAATGTCTGAGAGGCTATAACTCATTTCTGAGACATCTGAGGACAAGCTAAAACTGTAAACATTTTAGAAATTAAAAGGAATTATGTGGCTCTGGCTGGTTTGCTCAGTGGTAGAGTGTTGGTCCGGCATGTGGATGTTCCAGATTTGATTCCTGGTCAGGGCACACAGGAGAAGCGACCATCTGCTTCTTCACCCCTCCCCCTCTCCCTTCTCTCTCTCTCTCTCTCTCTCTCTCTCTTCTCTCTCTCTCTCTCTCTCTCTCTCTCTCTCTCTCTCTCTCTCCTTTCACAGCCATGGTTCAATTGGTTCTAGCGCATTGGCCCCAGGCACTGAGGATGGTTCTGTGGGGCCTCCAACTCAGGCACTAAAA
Source organism: Saccopteryx bilineata (assembly GCF_036850765.1). Lineage (NCBI taxonomy): Eukaryota > Metazoa > Chordata > Mammalia > Chiroptera > Emballonuridae > Saccopteryx > Saccopteryx bilineata. The sequence goes on from NC_089494.1 coordinate 124,986,944, forward strand.
ATAGCTTGGTTGTGAGCATGGTCCCAAATGGGCAGAGCATTGGCTGAAGACAGGGGTTGCCAGGTAGATACCAGTTAGGGCACATGTGGGAGTCTGTTTCTCAATCTCCCTTCCTCTTACTTGGAAAAGAATAAAAGTTAAAAAAAATAAAAGGAATTCTGGGCCATTGAAGGATGCATACCACCTCGCTGACTTGTGTCTCTAAAGGATCCAGGCTGTTTTCACCCAAATACAGCAAGGAAAAACTGCCATATTAAAATGAAAGTGTAATATTAAGGCAGCAAACTCTATCAAGCTGTTTGTAATTCTTTAAACCTTTCTCTTCATTATTCATCTTCTTTGAGAAGCTAAACAGAGGTTAGTAATTAGTGACTGGTTTCTATTTATTCTTAAGTCAAGTTTTGTTAAAGATGAAAGCAGACCTGTGTTGTCACTATGATTCAGTCATTCATACCAAATAGAATTCTGCCAATCAACTCAAACAGGGCTAACCATAAACCACTCTCACCTGGTGGCAGGAGAGATATAAAAACTGAAAAGAATGAAACAGTCCCTGAAGGGACTACTCTGGAAATTGAGAGGATGCATGCCACAGTGGTATTTCCTAACCAGACAAAACAAAATTAGATCATGAAAATAGACTTTCTGAGCAGAGCCCAAACTTAAATGATAGTTCACGCACCATAATTTTCTGCTGTTCCTTATCATGTTCATTTCTGAGTACAGTGGTTATTTGTTTTTAACTAATTTTAGCAAACAGAGACCTACATATCTAGGTCATTAATCAATTGTATTTATGGCTGTGCTCAAATTCTGTCAATCTCACAAAAATGGAAACAAACTGTTCCCGGGTTTACAAACCGAGATGTTCCCGAGACGTTGGGAGGGAAGAACATGGGGATAATTGGTAGAGACGCACAATCTGTTACAGCCGTATAGTTCATCAACAGGAAAGCCAAGCTCTCCTGCCGCTGCACCCCCGAACAGCTGTTCACCGTTCCTCTCTTTTTCATTTATCCCAGAATTGAGAGTGGCAGTCTTTATCTCAGTCAAGGGCTCTCTTTCTTGCACTGTGGCCAATGTTGCTTCCTGCTTTACCGTGATGCCTGTGCACGCACACACACACATGCACACACACACACACACACACACACACAGGCCTTTGGTTTAGTTTTGTGACTTGATCATGGGAAAGTATAATTTTATTAGTATTTGTCCACCATTCACGATTCTCCATCAGTCATTTCATATTACAACAAAAATTAGAAGCTCATAAATTCACGAAGACTCCATAATCGTACATTAAAGTCATAATAGAAATTAAACAGCATCTTTAATCTCCTCTAAACATAAAACACAGTAGGGACAGAACAGATAGAAAAACTACTGGCCCACAATTTTGGGGGGCACAACAGGAGGCACTGTGTTAAAAGGCTCTTTTAACCGTGTGATTTTTTTTTTCCTGAGCATAGGATCAATAAATCAAAGAGAACAGCTGATCTTGAATCAACATGAATTTCTCAGTGAGATAATTAAAGACAGAGATCATTAAGGGCTCAGTACAAAGGCTGATATGAAAAATGAATCCATGCTGAAAATGCACCATATCAGACATTTTCCCATTTAGAATCTGATGTTACTCATCAGCACAACTACCTCCCTTTCTCAATTGCATCTTTACAGAGAAAGATTTAGGCTCTGATTGTGACAGCAAAATGAAATTTTTTTGTCACACTGACAATTGATGCTCACTACTGTGAGAATTTGATTGGTGGCATAAAAATAATTACTATTTGAGATTGCTAGTGGAAGATCCAGCCTGCTGAAGGAAATACGGTCAGTGATTTTTACAAGTTTGAAAGCCCTGGGAATTAGTACAAATACAGCCTATTTTTAAAAAATTTAAATACGGTAAAAAAGAAATTAAAATAGTATAAGGGGATATATAGTGAAAGTAAGTTTTCTTCTTACTCTAAACACTCAACCTTTCCTTCAAGAATCAACCCCTAGCAGTTTTCTAAATATTCATCTAGATGTTTCTTGTACAGAAAAGCATCTATGCATCTGCATAACTTGTTTAACACCAGAAATAACAGAACACTACACAATGCCGTGCACTGTGCTTATTCATTAACATCATATCTTCTCAAGCGTCCCATGTCAGTGCATCCAAAGTAGCCTCACTCAGGGGACAATATTTCCATGTATATATGTATGTGGGATAATTGATAGAACTTTGAAAGTGTAAAACAATGTTAACTTCTAAATAGGCTGAACTGGTATCTGGAACCTGAGAAACACACTATTCTTCTGGATCTACTGTATTCCAATTTGCAGTGGCCACTTCCCAGGTATCACTGTTGCCATTGTTACTCTACCACAAAGCTGTGTTTCCTCCTCTGCACAGTGACCCCAACAGCTCCCCTGGCCACCCACAGACCCAGGTGGAACAAAATCAGATGCACTTGAAGGGCAGGAGCAGGCAAGGCCGAGTACCTCATAGTCCTCATACTCTCTTGCAAGAATGTCCTGAGGCGTCTAAAATTCCTGTTATTAGCCATTCGTCTGTCTTCAGGATGACAGTCCATCCATCTCTGTGTAATCTCCAGGACTTAATCGTTCATGACTTTGTTTCTGCCACTCAAAAATGTCATTATTTCTCTATCAAGCCCAGGAAATTGAGAACAGGGAGATGGTGGAGAGGGTAAGTCACTGCTGAGGGAATTTGAGGTGATCTTTCTTAATAGAAACATACATAATTCAGTGCCTCGAGAACAATTCCTGGAAACAGGATCAACAATTCGGGCTTTCTGGGAGAGGCCTGAATCAACATACCATCAGTTAAGAAAATGGCACCTCTTGGGAAGGCAGATATTTGAGCAAAGTTAATATTGTAGTTATTACTGACTTCAGGTGGCTATTCCAAATGTGAAAGGGACAATCCCTCAGCACTGACTCCATGTAAAAGATGCTAAAGCTGAGGTGTGCCTGGTGTTTTTAAATAGACACATGCCTCTACTAAAGGTCCCACAATTGTGGGAGAGTGGAGTTAGTAATGACCATTTTTATATTACCTTTAGAAGATAAGGCTTAAGTCTTTAAGAGCCCTTTACAACCATTATTCAGTTATAGACCTGGCTGGAATCTCAGGAGGCAGCTATTTCAATCCCCTTTTTATCTGGAGTATTATAAATTAACTACCTTGGATAAATGTTTGTTCATTTTACACAGGAAAAGGTAACTTATTCAGGGTTAACTATATTTGCAGAGTTTGAAGATCTTAACACCAAAAAAGAGAAAATAAGTAATTAAAAAGCACAATGATTAGAAAGAATTTTGCCCAAGTCCCAACATCTTTTGAATAAATTCTCTTAGTTTTTTCTTTTCATTGAAAGGATCGCCACCAATGGGGATAGATAACACATTTACATGAGAGTGTGTATTATATTGATATTTACACAAAATGTGACAGATCACATATTCTTTACACACTATGGCTACAGAAACTTGTTCACTACATACCATGGTCTGATTTTTAAAATAAGTAGTCAATTAAAAATTATTTCAGAAAAAAAATTATTTCAGAATATCCCATTATTTGCATGGTTTTTTATCATTTAGACACATGAAGCAATACTCTCCTACTATATCAGGAAAGTCTTAAAAATTCATCTACTTCCTTTCAGGATTTTTCCCAAGGGCTTGTTACCTACAATAGCTAGAGTCCTTTGTTGCAAAGAACTTAGAGTAAATCAGGAGGAAATATATATATATATATATATATATATATATATTTTTTTTTTTTTTCATTTTTCTGAAGCTGGAAACAGGGAGAGATAGTCAGACAGACTCCCGCATGCGCCCGACCGGGATCCACCCGGCACGCCCACCAGGGGGCGATGCTCTGCCCATCCTGGGGGTCGCCATGTTGCGACCAGAGCCACTCTAGCGCCTGAGGCAGAGGCCACAGAGCCATCCCCAGTGCCCGGGCCATCTTTGCTCCAATGGAGCCTTGGCTGCGGGAGGGGAAGAGAGAGACAGAGAGGAAAGTGCGGCGGAGGGGTGGAGAAGCAAATGGGCGCTTCTCCTGTGTGCCCTGGCCGGGAATCGAACCCGGGTCCTCCGCATGCTAGGCCAACGCTCTACCGCTGAGCCAACCAGCCAGGGCCAGGAGGAAATATTTTGGTGGGGACTGTTTCTGAGAAACTCACTTCTTTACTCCACATCTGAACTTACAGTCTCTCTTCTTGCTCCATCCCATCTGATCCTCCAGAGATGCAGTCAGAGGTCACTGATCTATTGAAAGCCCTTGTCAATTCAAGGAACTCCACTCTTCCAGTGACAATGACTGCTTCTTAAAACACCAACAGATTAGAAAACATTTCCTGCTGTGGCCTAATCCCTGCATAGAAGTCTCTATGACTTGTCATAAGTTGGTACAAACTAGCCAGTGGGGCCTGGTGTGTGCTTAACAGTGACTTCCATGCACATCACACACCAAGACAAAAAATTCTCCGCTCTTGCCTGACCTGTGGTGACACAGTGAATAAAGCGTCAACCTGGAAATGCTGAGGTCACCGGTTCAAAACCCTGGGCTTGCCTGGTCAAGGCACATATGGGAGTTGATGCTCCCAGCTCCTCCCCCCTTCTCTCTCTCTGTCTCTCCTCTCTCTCTCTCTCTGTCTCTCCCTCTCCTCTCTCAAATGAATAAATTTAAAAAAAATTAAAATTCTCCGCACTTAATGGTATGTCTTGCTTACGGTTTAATTTGTTGTTGCTGTTGTTTTAAGGCATCAGAAGCCACATCTGTAGGCATGGTAACATCATCCCTTTCAGGGGACACTCATGCATCCATTATAAATGCAAATGCTGTGTTTAGCTGCTCTGAAATGTTTTTGTTCCCATTTGCTTAATCACTAGGGGTCTGAATAAATGGCTGTCAGATAGGTGATGAAAAAAAAGACGATGTTGAATACAAATGTTAACTCACAGGTTGGTTTATTAGAGTGTTCTTTAAAAAACAAAACCTAAACTCCTAAATTGATTAGCTTGATAATCATTATGGACCCATTATGTTCCAGATGTTGGGGTAGACCTTGAGGATGCAGAAATGAGACGGTGAGCCTTTTCCCAAATAGCTTAGTCAGAAGAGAGAGGGACATGAGCAAGTAAGAGCAAAGAGAACCTGATGAAAACATGCACGAGACAGTGAAAACAGAAAGGAAGGAATGATTTAAAGCCCAGAGAGATGATAGGTTAGAAAAAGTATCACAGACAAAACAGCTATATAAGTGAGTAGCCAACCCATCCATTTCTGAGAGTAAAAGGAGCCACTTTTATTTATGAACTGACAGAGTGGTTTGTCCCATTAGTAGGCCTATAAAATTTTTAATAACTATTTTTACAATAAAGTTATTTCCAAACAATTTCAATAACATATCCGTATGTTAAAAAAATATTTTCACTTCTTTATGTTTATTGTCTAAATATTATAAAATACTATAGACAGGCCCTGGCCGGTTGGGTCAGTGGTAGAGCATCGGCCTGGCATGCAGAAGTCCCGGGTTCGATTCCCGGCCAGGGCACACAGGAGAAGTGCCCATCTGCTTCTCTACCCCTCCCCCTCTCCTTCCTCTCTGTCTCTCTCTTCCCCTCCTGCAGCCAAGGCTCCATTGGAGCAAAGTTGGCCCAGGCGCTGAGGATGGCTCTGTGGCCTCTGCCTCAGGCACTAGAATGGCTCTGGTTGCAACAGAGCAACGCCCCAGATGGGCAGAGCATCGCCCCCTGGTGGGCATGCCGGGTGGATCCCGGTCGGGCGCATGCGGGAGTCTGTCTGACTGCCTCCCTGTTTCCAACTTCAGAAAGATACAAAAAAATAATAATAATAATAATAAATAAATAAAATACTAAAGACAGAATAATTACTCTTGGCACATATTCACAGAGTTGGATCAATTTGTATGCATATCCATGTCTAAATCTATATCTAAAAAATTAATTTTTTTCAAATATGGGTTTATTACTTTTATTTTCACATAAAATTGCTTAAAAACTTTTCAAGTGTATTTTATGACTACCAAGTTTGAAACAGTCAATACTTTCAATTGTTCTTCACTGATCATAATATTTTTAACTTGGAAAATACTCTCCACAGGCTAATAAAATACCTTATAAAGTCAGAGCAAATCCTGCTAAGCAGAGAAATTCTAACTGTAAATTTTTAATCTAAAAGTGGCCCTGGCCGGTTGGCTCAGTGGTAGAGCGTCGGCCTGGCGTGCAGGAGTCCCGGGTTTGATTCCCAGCCAGGGCACACAGGAGAAGCGCCCATCTGCTTCTCCACCCCTCCCCCTCTCCTTCCTCTCTGTCTCTCTCTTCTCCTCCTGCAGCTGAGGCTCCATTGGAGCAAGGATGGCCCGGGCGCTGGGGATGGCTCTGTGGCCTCTGCCTCAGGCGCTAAAATGGCTCTGGATGCAACAGAGCGACGCCCCAGAGGGGCAGAACATCGCCGCCTGGTGGACATGCCGGGTGGATCCCGGTCGGGCGCATGCAGGAGTCTGTCTGACTGCCTCCCTGTTTCCAGCTTCGAAAAAATGAAAAAATAAATAAATTAATTAATTAAATAAAAAGTGTATGTGTGTGTGTTTCAGCCTAAACATTTTCCTATAGGTACTGCCATTTCGCCACCTTTCTTAGATAAATACTGCCTTTCTTTGATACATATCTATCTGTAAAAGACAAACCTTGTCAAATAAATTGTATCTATTAATAATTTTTAATCCAAATGTGGATGCTGCAGCATAATTAACCCCCCCTCATTCCACTGCAGCACAGATATAAAATAATCTAATTAAAAGTAGACGCTCCACCCAGGTACCTCCTACAGACTGAGTTATCTCAAAGCACAGTTACAGAATTTCAAAATTCACTCTTAGACCTTATTTGAGCTCTCATCACTGAATTTGTTTAGTTTCTTTTGTAGGGTATATTTTAAGTTTTGTTTGCAATAATTGCAATATTGCAAAATCTTCAAGAGCTGCTGTTTTTCACATTAACTTTTTTTTTTTTTTCATTTTTCTGAAGCTGGAAACAGGGAGAGACAGTCAGACTCCCGCATGCGCCCGACCGGGATCCAGCCGGCATGCCCACCAGGGGCGACGCTCTGCCCACCAGGGGGCGATGCTCTGCCCATCCTGGGCGTCGCCATGTTGCGACCAGAGCCACTCTAGTGCCTGGGGCAGAGGTCACAGAGCCATCCCCAGCGCCCGGGCCATCTTTGCTCCAGTGGAGCCTTGGCTGCGGGAGGGGAAGAGAGAGACAGAGAGGGAAAGCGCGGTGGAGGGGTGGAGAAGCAAATGGGCGCTTCTCCTGTGTGCCCTGGCCGGGAATCGAACCCGGGTCCTCCGCACACTAGGCCGACGCTCTACCGCTGAGCCAACCGGCCAGGGCCACATTAACTTTTTGAATGCTTTGATTAAGGTTTCCAACTGCTTTTTTAGTCAATGTAACCAAAATATGGGAGATTTCTTTACAAAGAAGTTTGATGCCATTTTAGTATGCATATACTGACTTACAAAGTATCTCCCTTAAAGTCTCATACAGTTCTAATACCCAACTGATGGAGCAGGTAGCTTAGAGAGAACAGTAAGTGTCTAGAATAAGCAGAATCCATGAGAATGGAAGAGGAATCTAACCAGACCACGTGAGAGGAGAGCTGAGCAGGGCTGGGGACTAGGCTGAGAATGGAGACCATTTAGTTTTCAGTAGCTCCAAGCCATCTGACTATGAGCTATCCTTCTGCAGTTCCAGAATCCCTGGTGCAGGAAGAGAGGATGCACTGAGGTCAAGTTTTATACCTGCAGGGTAGATGCAGCAGGCAAAGCAGGAAGACCACTGGCAAGGGAACGGTGGCGGGGGTACTTGAAGGGGTGAGGCTGGGTAGGAAAGGCCAAGGAAGGGGGTAATGGGGGGTTCTTAATAATATCAAAGAACAGGCAAGAGAAAAATAACAGGGATTGTTGTGAACTAGGCTAAATACAGACATGGAGTGGTGGAGATTAAGATGATGGAACTCTGGGGAACACCATTCTAGAGAGTGGCCTTGAGGTTGGAACTGGTTGAGGAACACTGCAAGTGATCTCATGGCTTGTCAACAGGGATACTGAAGGTACCACGTTGATCATGCTAGCCATGGAAGTTGGGGGATATGTCAAAATCTCTGAGTCAGACACCGAATTCCTCAATGAACGAAAAAGATTGGGAGCTGGCAGAAACAAGAAAGGCTAGGGGAATGAGCTTGAGAGCCTGGGCTATGAAGAGTGAGGATTTTTACTTTGAGATGTGAAATTAATCATCCAGATGTTGCAAGAGGGGATCTGTCAGAATTCTAAATGTCTTCTTCAAAATGAGAACCAGAGAATTTCCCTATAATCCCAGCCATTACAAATCCCCTCTATGTGAAACATCAAATTTCATACATCCATCAGGGCTGACAAACCAGCATCATTATCCACACACCTCCTTCAGAAAAAGGTAAGACATGGCTTGAGAAATATTGTTTCAGGAAATGCAGAGGCTGAGCTAGCAAATGCAGAGAACCCAACAACTGGATTTCTGATATCTGCACTGGTTTCACAGAGAGTGACACCGAGAATACGGGGACAGCAAATAAGTCACAAGAACGTGGAGTTTGAGACTGACACCTCAGAGTTATCTAAAACAACTAATCCAGCAACAGCAGTAAGAACCCCTCTATGTTACAGACAGACTCAGAGAGGCCAGGCACTGAGCTATCACAGAACTTATGAGATGCAGAAGGAGCCTGCGATCCATCCTTGTGGTTCCAGCCTAACGTTCCGGTGTTCCTAACCGAACCTCTCAAACAAGCCCCGTGAGACCCCGCGTCTCCTTCCAGACACCTGACAAAATCTCCCAAATGGGAACATGAACTTCATACTTAATAGCATCAACATCCCCCTTGAAATAGTTTGAAAACCATTTGGATTTCCATGATTCTAATGAGGGGACTGTCATTTCCTCAGGAGGACAGAAGGTAGGGTGGGATTAGTTTATGTCCAAGATCACCTTGGGCTACATCTTGTGACTGCATGGACCCTGCCTTCTAGAAACTTACATTTAAATTGTGAGGGCAGGATTTAATCACTGAAAAGTAACCGCACTCGGGCATGAACACACTGTAGGGGTTCTAGAGCCTCTCCCTCAGACCTCTTCCCTGAAACCCTCACTCCTTCTCCTGAACACAGGTCCTGGGGGATGTGGCTCATGCACATGCCACAGAGCCCGTCTGCTGTGTCCTCGCACGTGCTCACTCTGTCTCCTCCAGCCTCCCGCCGACATTCATCCACCGCAGGGGCTCCCCTCATCCTCTACCTGCTGTTCTGCTGCCAGGATGCTCTTTTTCTAGCAGCCACATGCTGGGAGTGGTGCAAGATAAAAATGTATGTTCCTTGTTCAAAAGGCCAAAAAAAATTTTTCCTTTCCTCTACTATCTCTCCCTCAACCTGTCATGGTATTTTTTATCTGTTATTTATGTCGCACTCCGTCAATCATGAGGGTACACACCTGGGGGTGAGTGCAGACCCCGATGGCACCTGTGGTTACAGCCCGCATTGGTATGCTGGGGGTAGGCGCCTGATGCAAGCAGCCCACCCTGTGCCCAGGTCCTCAGCACGTGGGGACAGGGGGTAGGTGATCTGTCCTGGGCAGCAGGAGGTGGAACCAGGCTGGCATGAGCCGGGGCTCCAATCCCCTTGGACTTCACTTACAAAACACAAATTCAATGATTAAACTATTAAGAATATTAAGATGGCAACTGCAAAGCACGGAACCCCAAACATGGGGGGGCCCTTCCGAGCTCAGGGCTCTGTGTGCCTATGCTGGTCACACGCCCACAACGTCAGGCCTGGTCATGCTGCTTAGTGCCTCTCTTCATTTAGGTCTCTGCTCAAATGTCCCCTTATTGCAGAGGTCTCATAGACCACTTTGTATAAGGTAGTAATCTACCCACCCACCTTCCAGTTTTCTTATCCCCCTCACTCTCTTTGTTTTTTTCAATAGACTTTATCACTATCTGATATGTACTCACTTGTGTGACATCTCTCTCCTCTGTTGTGATGTAAGCTCTACACAGGAAGGGAATTCATTATATTCATTGCTGTATTCTCACTGGCCATTAATGCCAGACACATGGGACTCCATAAGCACTTGTGGAGCAAATGAATGAATGATTGTCATGATGCATAATGACCAGGATAGACAAAAATGTCACAGAATTTCAGAAAAGAGTGACTTCCCCATGGGCTAGGGTCCCAGATCACAGAGAGTGTACAGCTCACATTTTCAAGAAGAGCAATTATAACTCACAACAATTGCTTTTTTTGAGGTTTGTGCAGGGAGCTCTGAGTCACAAGGTAAGCCCCCTGGTGGAGGAGATGCCCTTGGGTGATTAGGACTTAACCAGATAAATGTGCTTGAGTGTGGGATAGGGTGGAGCTGTGCTCCACGCTGAAGGGCTGGTACAAAGAGAGGCATTAGGGAGCCTTTATGGGATGTGAGGATTTTAATCTGGTGCTTTAAAAGAAAAGAGAGGCCCCACTGGTGGTGGTGCAGTGGCTAGAGCACTGACCTAGAATGCTGAGATCCCAGGTTCAAAACTCCAGGTTCGCCTGATTAGGGCTTGAGCATGGGATCATCAGCATAACACAAAGGTCACTGGTTTGAAGCCCAAGGTTGCTGGACTGAGCAAAGGGTCACTGGCTTGGCTTGAGCCCCCCAGTCAGAGAACATGTGAGAAGCAATCAATGAACAACTAAAGTGAAGCAACTACAAGTCGATGCTTCTCACACTCTCTCTCCTCTCTCTCCCTTCCTGTCTCTTTTTCTCTCTCAAAGTCAATAAAACAATGTTTAAACAAAAGAAAGAAAGAAAAAATAAAAGAGAGGGTCTGGATGTCTGATAAGAATAAAAAGAACATTAAAGAAACTGGGAAGACGGGAGAGAAAACCTGAGGCAGGAACAGCCCAATCCTATGTGTTCAGGGCATGAGGAGAGTGGTGTGGCTGAGGCAGAGAGCCTGTTTCTTTTACTAAGTCATCAAATAGAATCGCAATTCAGGAGCACCTCAAACCAGAAGGTCTAACCTAATACAGTCAGAAACGTATGACTGCATAGGCACATGTTTACAAGTCCTAAGTTTTCATCTACTACAGAACTAGAGGCAACAAAGTCATTGGGGAGATCTTCTCTACTACAAGCTTCCACTTGCTGACTTCAGGGTATTACATATATCCTTAAATCAAATAAATATTTGTACAATGTGTAAGTTAATAAATGAATAATTTCTGAAGTTGATGTTTTATATTCTAAGCATGACAGTACTGTTTATATATATTTTTATGATTTCTCAAATGTAAGTATTAGTGACCAGATGTTACTTATCAAATTCTTACAGTTGTTCATAAAATGCATGGGATTTTAAAATCATGCAGACTTTAAAGAACTCATTTAAAATTTAATAAAAGATTAATTTTTATTAAAATTGTATGAAACAGGTAAAATGATGTTTAGAAGAGTATTATGAAGATCTTTTAGTCAAAAAAGATTGTATTGAAAACATGACTATGAAAAGTCAAAACTGTTACAAAAGTCAAAGAAGGACATTAGATATTAATAGAAGGGCCAATTTACCAAGAAGCTACATAGCCCAAACATGTACCAACCATCAGAGCTCCAAAATATATGAAGCAAACCTTGACAAAATTGAAGGGAGAAATAGCTCTATAAAAATAGCAGGAGACTTCAGTATCCAACATTGCATAATATGTAGATGAACAACCAAATAAGACCAGTAAGGAGACAGAGGACTTCAACAGCGCTATGGACACATTAGACCTAACACATATACAGAACTTGTCATCCAACAACAGCAGGATCCACACTTTTCTCCAGTTTGCATGGAGCATTACTCCACATATGTCAGACAACAAAACAAGGCTTAATAAATTTTAAGCATGACCAGGCGATGGCACAATGGATAGAGCATTGGACTGAGATGCAGAGGACCCAGGTTCAAAGCCCCGAGGTCACCAGCTTGAGCGTGGGCTCATCCCGCTTGAGTGAGAGATCACCAGCTTGAGTGCAGGGCCACTGGCTTGAGTGTGGGATCATAGAGACATGACCCTGTGGTCGCTGTCTTGAGCCCAAGGTTGCTGGCTTGAGCAAGGGGTCATTTGCTCTGCTGTAGCCCCCTTGTCAAGGCATATATGAGAAAGCAATCAATGAACAACTAAGGAGACTAAGGAGCCTCGACAAAGATTTGATGCTTCATCTCTCTCCCTTCCTGTCTGTCTGTCCCTATCTGTCCCTCTTTTTGTCTCTTTCTGTGTCTTTGTTGCAAAATAGATAGATAGATAGACAGATAGATAGATAGATAGATAGATATTTAAAAGACTTAAATCATACAAAGTGTCTTTTCCAATTCCAGTGGGAGAAAACTGGAAATCAACAACAGAAGGAAAATTGAAAACTTCACAAATACATAGAAATTAAACAACATAGACAGCCAATGGGTCAAAGAAGTCACAAGATAAATAAGAAAATAGCTTGAGGAAATGAAAATACAACATACCAAAACTTATGGGATGTACCAAAAAAAAAAAAAGAGTTAAAAGGAAAATTTTAGAGAAGAAAGATCTCAAACACTATGATGGTATATGCTGGCAATTTTATATGACTGAGCCTAGTAAAACTAGCTCATGATTATATTGAACCTTCCCCTTCCCCTTCCCCTTCCCCTTCCCCTTCCCTCTCCTTCCTTCCTTCCTTCCTTCCTTCCTTCCTTCCTTCCTTCCTTCCTTCCTTCCTTCCTTCCTTCCTTTCTTATTATTTTTTTACCTTCTTCATTCTCTCAACCTTTTATGCTGCAGGGTTTCTTTCCTGTGGCAGAAGGACCAAATAAGGCCTATTAACCAATTAGACTGGAGGGTGACAGAGAAGCAGCAGCTGCCACCAGCAGTCAATTGCACTTGCCTCTGCCAGCATCTCCAATATCTCTCCCACTAAGACTTCACCTTCCCATCCCAGCCAGACCTGTGCCCAGAGGGCAACACTCTATACAGACTTAACCCCCAAGATGGATTCCAACAGACTAAGCCCCTCACAAATGGAACCCCTCACAGGGTGAATCACCCCAAGAATGAACCCCTCACAGACTAGACACCCCACAAACTGAACCCTTCCCAGACTGAGTCTTCACAGGCTGTAGCCCCCACTTGCTGGAACCCTCACAGATGAATTCCCCCTCCTCACATCCTACCCAGGCTCCTTAATGCTTCTCTTTGTACCAGCCCTTCAGCCCCTCCACATCCCACACCCAGCACATCCACCTAGTTGAGTCCTAATCACCCTCCACCAGGCACTCCCTCTGACCCACAGCTTCCTGGGCAAATCTTGAGGGCCAGAGTGGTTGTGGGTTACAACTGTTACTCCACAGAGAGGGCCCCACTGGAGAGTACCTGCTATGGTGTGTGTCCCCCGATCCCTTCCACCCACTCAACACTGAACGAGGCTCACAATTAGTGTCTCCTGTTAACAAAGATAAGATTTTGGCAATTTATATGTAAATCTATTAAGGTGTCATAGTCAGAAACACTTTTTCCCTCATTATTAGGCTCGGCTACTTACAAAAGAATTTATATTGGGAGTAATAATTTGTGCTCTAATTAAAACTGTTTCTAGGAACACACTGTATGAATTATAAATACAATATTCATTTGAAGTTAACACTGGCAACCCCTAAAATAGGGGCTTGTTCAAACAGCTTTGTGCACAAGCCAATGAAGAAAATAATATTTTCTCTTGGAAGCTGTGTATATTTTCATATCTTGGACTACTCAAAAGTCAAATTAATATTCCTTGAAGAAAGTGTGTTTAATCATTAGTTTTTCAAACTCAGCAGGTAACTAGTTGGACATATCTTAATGCTATCATGGAATGAAAGGAATATAGAAAATATTTGTATCTCATAAGATACACATAATTTAACAAATCACAATGTTGGTCAAATACATTCATCCATAGTTGTCTGTTCCTTCATTAATTAAAAAAACTATTTAAGAAACAAACATGATCATTACTGTGATGAACTAAGATTGTTTTAGGGATTTCCAGTGATATAATTTAGTTTTATTTTCCCCCTCACAAACCTCTAAAAACTACAGGGCATTTTCTAGTTTCTGTTTTTAAAATACTCATTAAATCATAAGTGATACATTTTTCCTGGTTGACTCAGCTATTCACATTAATATTCCTGTGAAGTTTTTTTTCCTAGAAAACATCCTCAGTGTATTGTATTATGCTAATTAAATGCATCCCCTGGGTCACATTTTGTCTTGGATAAATGAGTGAAACTTTCTGCTCAAATCCTTTATGTAAAATTAAAATAGTTGCTCCTAAGTTTGTTGTACAAATTAAGTGAGTGAATTAATGTTGACTATTACTCACTGTATAGGTAATCATATTAATTGAACAAATTTCTCTTAAGTGTTTATTGTATGTGCAAACACTGTTCGAGCAGAGAAAAAAGACAAATTTTTATGATGGTGACAAGTATTATGGACAAAATCAAAGTTGAGGAAGGGGAAAAGGAAGGGGTGTGTGGGGGGAGAGGTACTGGCAGGCCTGCTATCTCTTCCAGAGAAACAGGAACATCTCAATGAAAAGGTGACATTTGGCACAAATTCTAATATTTCTTTCATTCCATGATAGCATTAAGATATCTGAGGGTAAGTGTTCCAGGCAGAAAGATGAGTGGGAACAAAGGCCCATGGCAATGCAAGCTGTGTGTGTCTGAGGAACAGCTAGCAGGCCAGTCTGGCTGCAGCTGAGTGAGTAGAGAGAGGAGTGAGGACGAGGTCAGAAAGGTTACCAGGGGCCTTGTCACAGAAGCACCCTGGAGATCGCAGCAAGGACCTGGTCTCTCACTCTGACGTGGAAAAGCAATAGGAGTTTTCAACAGATGCATGACAAGATTTGGCTAATATGCTGAGAAAGAATAGTGCACTAGGGGAAGGTTGGGGAAGAAAAATTAGTTTTATATATGATAATATTTTGGACGAGAGTAGTAGCTGTATAGATGATGAGAAAATGGTTGGATTCTTGGTAGAGCATCAAGTTGGTGACCACAGAATTTGCCCTTGGATTAGATTACAGAGCATAAGAGAAAAAAAATGAGTTAAAGATGACGGTGGGGTTTTGATCTGAGCAGTTAAAAGAATGGCATTATCATTGGCTAAGATGAGACAAACAGCAGGAGAAGTAGATTTTGTGAAAAATTCAGGTTTATTTTGGATCTGGTAAGGGAGCAATCCTTATTACATGGCCAAGTGAAGCTACTGAGCAGACAGATATATAGCCTGATGCAAGGGAGTGGTCCAGACTGATGATATAAATTCGGATGTTACCACATATAGAAATTTAAATCTTATCGAAAATATAATTCAACAGGCAATATATTTCTTTTAAAAAATTAATTCTGATGTGTTCTTTGAACTGTATCAGCCTGAAGTGTATTTTATTTTACACCCTAAGTTGCTATACATGCAAAATGGGAGGTATTGAGGGCGTGTCCTTTTTCATCTCCAAATAAACAGGCTGATACTCCCCAAGCAAAGCCTGATGAGAAATAAACTCTAAACAAATTGGCTCTTCATTTGCAACTCACTCCAATGTCATAATGACCTCATACTATCTAAAGAAAAATGTTCCCAAATTGGCCTTCCGAAAAAAATGTATTTTCAAAAAAACCCAAATACAATTTAAACATAGAATTCTAAAAGCAATCAAGTCTCTTGCTGTAGCAGCACAGGAAAAAATATTCCACAGTACTCAGAATCGAAACAGTTAGCTAAGTAATAAAATTAGGGTGCTGAGAATCCCCTTTTATATTTGAACATCAGTGTCCAAGGTGATATTTACTAGGAAACCAAAAATCTCCCAGGCACAAATATTGTGAAATACAGTCCTCCCAAATGTTGTGTTCAGGATCTTCCCCAAGTATTTAGAAACCAAGTACTTTCTAAGGTCTTCCCAAAAACCCAAACCCTACTTTCCCATGACCAAACAGAATAGATATGGGGGTATAAGGAATAAATGCTATTAATATTTGTCAACAAAAAATAAAAATACAATAACAAAAAGCCCACAAAACCTTCCGACCAAACCAAATATTCTGACACATTAATGGTTTTCTGTCATGGCTTTTCCTCCCTATTTTTTTCCATTGCTTTTTAAGAATCTCACTGATTTAGATAACGAATGAAGGAGAGAAAGAATAAGAGTGAGGCCAATTTAAATTTTCAAAATATCTGACATGGAAAATTATAAAGAAATACATGATATTAAAATACACTTAATATTTAGACTAAATTATCAAAGTTTTACCAAATAGAATTCCTTTGGGGACCAACCAGAACTAATGTAAATTGTAGATGACATGACTGTTTATATAGAAAATGCTAAGACTGCCACAAAGCTACTACAACTAATAAGCAAACTTAACAAAGTTGTAAATTAATGCACAAAAATCAACTGCATTTTTATATAATAGCAGCAAGCCACTGGAAAATGAAATAAAAACCCATTTATAGTAAGGAATTTTTAGAATAAATTCAACAAATATATGAATGACTAGACACTGAAAAATAGTATAAAGCGGCCCTGGCCGGTTGGCTCAGTGGTAGAGCGTTGGCCTGGCGTGCAGAAGTCCCAGGTTCGATTCCCGGCCAGGGCACACAAGAGAGGCGCCCATCTGCTTCTCCACCCCTCCCCCCCTCCTTCCTCTCTGTCTCTCTCTTCCCCTCCCTCAGCCGAGGCTCCACTGGAGCAAAGTTGGCCCGGGCGCTGAGGATGGCTCCATGGCCTCTGCCTCAGGCATTAGAATGGCTCTGGTTGCAACAGAGCAATGCCCCAGATGGGCAGAGCATCGCCCCCTGGTGGGCATGCTGGGTGGATCCTGGTCGGGCGCATGAGGGAGTCTGTCTGACTGCCTCCCCATTTCCAACTTCAGAAAAATATAAATAAATAAATAAATAAATAAATAAAAATAAAATGTGTAAGGCAACATTAAAAAAAAGCAAACGTATGCTCTTCTTGTTTCCATAAATTGGTTATCAAACAAACATGATTTTAACTTAATAAAACTGAAACTAATTTCATTTTTTGAAAAAATAACTCACTCTCAGGGGTCAGTGAGCCTGAAAAAAATTCACTACTCAAAGGGTTAAGAAAATTACAAAGTTAAAGGACTTATGTGATCTCATTTCAAGACTTACGAGAAAGCCACAGTGTGGTACTGATAAAAGGACATATAGACTAACGGAATAAAATAATGAATCCAGAAATTAATATAGCCATATTTGGTCAACTGATTTTTGACAATGGTGCCTAGGCACCATTGCGGAAAGAATGTCTTCTTAATTGCGGAAAGAAAAGTCTTCTCAACAAATGAGGCTGAAATAGACCCAAATGGAAATGCTAAAACTGTAAAACTTCTAGAAGAAAAAACCCCCACAAAATACTTGGGGTAGGCAAAAACTTCTCATACAGGATACAAAAAGCACAAATCAGAAGAAAGACCAAATTGATAAGTTAGAACTTTTTACCATTAAAACATTTCCTATTTAAAAGGTACCATTAAGAATTAGGTGATGGTTTGTTAGATATGACACCAAAAGCGTGACAAAAGAAAAAATAAGCTATACAAATCAACACTCAAGACTTTGCTGTTCCAAATGATATTATCATGACAAGTGAAAGGATAACCCATAGAATAGAAAAAATATTTGCCAATCATCTGCCTAATAAGGAACTTGTACACAGAATACATAAAGAAGTCGTACAACTCAAAAAGTCAAATATCCCAATTTTAAAATAAATCCAGTATTTGAATAGACACCTTAATTAATGGTACCTTTTAAATAGGAAAGATTGAATAAATGCCTTGATGAACACTTATTTGCACTCATAAGAAAAGTTAAATTGTTAGACTAACCCTCAATTCTCCTGGATACCTATAGCAATCCAAAGTCTGAAAATCATAAAAATAATAATGAAATTTAAGTATATATTCTGACCTTCAATAAAAAGCCCTTTTCAGTCACTCAGCTCAATAATAATGGTGTTTCGGAGCTTATTTCTCAGGTCTTGGTTACAGTGTAACACTCTTGCACATCATCCATCACTTATTTCTAATAAAGCTAGTCCTGAACTTCTCTTAGGAATTATATCACTTAGAGTGAGGCACTTGTGTGAGGGGGGAGCTAATTTTATCTTACATTTAAAAAATGCATGTTCAGGTATAGTGTCTACCTGAATATTTAGCTTTCTTATTCTTTTTTCTGTTAATATCCAGTGTAACTAGGATGCAGAAATAATCTACCGGGGATGATAAATGTCAAGGTCTTACTGCAGTTATCTTTTCTCGTTCTGGCATGAAGTCTGGTTCAGTCACTTGTGAATCTGTCAGCAGAATAGAGTGGAGGGACAGAGCACACAGCTACTGTTGGGAAAACAGCTGTGTTAGGCTTGCTCGCTTGTACTTTGCATGATCAATGCATGAGCACCCTACAGAGCCTCGTGTGTGTAGTCTATGTAAGGCTATGGGTGCTTGCCCTCAGGGGGATTGCCTCTCCACCACCGAGAGGGGCCGCTTTGCTGTTTGTTCGCCTGCTGTAGTGAGAAGTGGTTTTCCCCCGGTTCGGAGACTCTAATAAACAGGAATGACCCTACACTTTGTGGCTCCACAGTTCCTCTACCGTCTGCCCAAATCCCACATGGACCTGCCTGGCCTCGGCCACCAGCATTACAGCTACCATCTACTGCCACCTCCCCCAGCTAGCCTAGAAATGAACACAGGGTGGGAGTTCTTCCTAGAGACAAGTGCAGAGTGTACTTCACAATGGGCCCACAGAGGTGTATTTAGGAAGCAACATTAAAAAAGCCAAACTGTCATTCTGAAGGTAGGCACACCCTGCAATGGTAGCGAGTCCATCGTGGCAACTTCAGATTTTCAGTCTGACCCAGCAGCTACAGGCTAGTCCAAGTGAGGACTGCAGCCTCCTGTGTTCGGCAAACTGTCTTTAGTTGGGTACACAGATCTCCAATGTCCCACAGTGCTAACCACTTCCTATTGTCTTAACTGGCCCACTACATTAGTTCATTTTACCACCTGGCCTTTTAGGCATTTGAGTTTGCAACCCTTGCTCCACAATCATCAATTTAAAACGGTACTTATGCCTGACTAGGTGGTGGTGCAGTGGATAGAATGTCGACCTTGGATGCTGAGAACGCAGGTTGCCAGCTTGAGTGTGGACTCGTCCAGCTTGAGTGCAAGCTCACCAGCTTGAGTGTGGGATCATAGACATGAACCCATGATCTCTGGCTTGAGCCAAAAGTCACTGGCTTGAGCAAGGGGTCACTGGCTTGGCTGGAGGCCCCCAATCAAGGCAAGTATGAGAAAGCCATCAATGAACAACTAAGGTGCCACAACTATGAGTTGATGTGTCTCATCTCTCTCTCTCTTCCTGTCTGTGTCCCTGTCTCTCTCGCTAACTAATAAATTAATTAATCAATTATAAAAAAAGATACTTACAGTTGCATGACCAAGTACAAGTGATTTGGGCTTTCATAAATGTCTTCCAGGGCAACAATGTTTTCATGCTTAATCCTGAGAGAAAAAAATGAAACACACACAGGATAATGAGACATGAAAACATTTAAAACCAGATGTCATCTTAGCAAAAATTTCTAAATGTAAAAGAGAAGCAGGATCAAAATGGTTCCACTTGTGCTAAGCCCCACATCAGCAAACCAAGACTTAATGGCTAATCTAATTGTTGTTACCACCCCCAGGAATGTAATCTTAGCTGGTCAGTCCGGAATTTTCTGGTTGACACCGGAAGTAATCTGCTTCATAGCCCCTTTCTTTCCTCCACAAATACACAGATCACCTAGACTTGAAACAGTCCATCATTTCCCCTTCTGCATGTAACACCTTTCCATCTGGTATACCTCCTCAGAGCCCCTTCCTACTTGCTAGATGGGATGCTGCCCAAGTCATCAGTTGTTCAGTAAAGCCAATGAGACCTTTAAAATTTATTCAGATGTATTTCTGTTTTTCAACATAATCCAAACTCCTTATTTAAGACCCTTCACAATCACGTCCCCAAACCTGTTTCCAGACCTATTTCCCATTACTCTTGCCCTACCCTCTGCTCCCTTCATTCCTTCCCGAGCCTCTGTGCTCTCCCATGTAGCAGTACAGGATTGACTACTGCTGCTTCATATATGTCCCAGCCTCCTTGCACTTATTCATATGGATCCCAGAGATGGGCCAAACCTGTCACAATCCCTTTGACTTGCAGGGAGAATTCAATTCTCCCTCTTCGGTGGTCTCCCAATGGCATCACAGTCTGGCCCAAACAGTTGATGTATGCAAATCCATCCCCATAACAGACAAGATATTCCAGGGCACTGTTTCCTTGTCAAGTTCTTAACTCCACTGCAGGCACAGGAAAACCACATTGACCCCTCCTTGTGAACCTAGTCACCACCACCAGTGTCTATTCAGGACCCCAAGCAAACTCAACAGATGCTGCTCAAAATATGGTTGCCAGTCAGCACTAGCATCTCCTAGGAGCTTGTTAGAGGTGCACGTTCTCAAGCTCTCACCCTGTCAGACAGAATCAGAATCCATAAGGGCAGGCCCAGGGGTTTGTTCTAATAAAATCCTCAGATGATCTGTATGCACTAAGTTCAGCTAAAGAAATTCTGTATCAGGCCAGTGCTTCTTAAAGGAAGTGCACACAGGAATAACCAGAGGTTCTGGCTGCACGTCCTGATTGAGCAGCTGGAGGTGGGGGCACTGTGAGTCTGCATTACTAAGATGCCAATGCTGCTGTTCTGCGGACCACACTCCGACAGCAAAGTCCTAACTACAGAATCAAAGGAGAAGGAAACAGCCTAATGCCAGCCCCTGGAACACCCCACTAAGAGCAGTTTCTGCCCTGGAATGTAAGGTCTGATATTTATGTAAAGCATTTGAGAGGAGAATCATTTCATTATGACCTAATTAGCTCCTACTACAAGCTCATCACTGAAATGACTGCTGAGCCACCGAAAAGCCAGCATTTAACAAACAGCTCCTTGTAAACCCTCTAAGCAGGGACTACTTCTTACTCATTTTGCCTCCCCTTGTACCTGTATTGACCTGCTTAATAAATGTTTCCTAAATGAAAGGAATTCAAACATTGTTACTATTAAACAGCAAAATCATTATTTAGTTGGGGAAAACAGAGACAGTTTTCCTAAGTGTGAGATGTCTGTCCATCAAAAAGAAGTTTACAAAGCAGAACAAACCAGAATATCATGCCTTTGAGCAGATAAAAGGAAACAAAATAGTTAACTGAGACTGGTGACACTTTGATTCCTCCAGCTTTTATTAGTTAATGCATTTGTTTGTAGAAGCTGACATGACAAGCTACATACACTAAATTCACTTTTCACCCGATTGCAATGCGTACACCTAATTATTGGTTAGCAGTGGTTAGTGATACTTGAACAAAATAATATCAGCAATATGTACATGAATCGAATAAACTATACCATCCAGGAAACCCAGACAGATTAATCTGGGACTGCCCATATCCTAGATGTTTGCAAAATTTTCATTATTGGAAAAAACTAAAAGAATATCACCACAAAAAAGTGTAAGAATGTGGATTTTCCCTTTCATTAATGTTTTAATATTTGCCATTGGAGTCAATCCTATGGGCATAGGTATTTTCTTTCAGTCAGTTAATTTGGGGTTAATTAAAAGCTTAGACTTATGGGATAATGAAAGGAATGTGGTTTATATGTAGGGTTGTCAAGATAAAATGCAGGGTACCCAGTTATGTCTAATTCTGGATAAACAATGAATACTTTCTTAGTATCAGAATGTCCCAAATAGTGCATTGCTGTTTATCTGAAATTCAAATATGAGTGGGTGCCCTGCGTTTTCATGTGCTGACTATGGCCTTCCTACGTGAATCACAGTCAATGAGCCACTACAGTAGGCTCAGAGATCAGTCCTCCTGTGACAGCTGCAGTTGGAGGTTGTCTGAACCTTGGACTATGGCTATTAATTCAACTATATACAAAGAATCAACTATGTACAAAGCACTTGCCCAGCCAAAGCAGGAGACTCTAACATAGAATGTAACCCCTTCTTTGGATGCAGGAGATGGAGAAGTTAATCTATTTACCCAGCCATACCTTACATGAGTTCTTTCAGTATTGGCATGACTAATTATTCCCATTCTACCAGCTATTCTAACTATTCCTCCTAGTCTACTAACTATTCCTCTTAACTAATGAATCAAACAATCAAGCAATTGTCATTTGCTGTCGTCTTTCTACTATGTGTCTGAGAGAATACAATAAAAAATAAAATAAAATTTTGCTCTCAAAAAAAAAACCCTCACCACATAGATGGAGAGATCCACAGAGCAATTAGGAAAGAATTAAATGACAAACTGCAGAGTTGGTGCTACATTCAGAGAAAGCAAGGCCCCGTTCGGGTCAGAACTGCAGTGCTGGCCTCAAGAAAGTAATGGGATTTGAGTTGGGTTCAGTAATGCTTGAATAAGCACACTTTGGAAATTTTAAAGGAATCCTAAAATGGCCTCTTAAATGTCTCTTAAGAAAAGTGCTTCAATTAACTTTTTATATATGAGAATGTGAAAAAAGAAAACATTCTGGCTTCCCACAGCTGTTTTCAGGTACTTTAGACCACCCTCGGAATCCCTTGCATATACAAACACTGCATTTCAACTTTTGTCATTATTTCAGTACCTAGACTATCTTCACATAAGGCTATATAAATATTCATAAACACATCTTGGGGTGCCCAAGTCCCTGGTATGGTACGAGCCATCACAAGAGAGACAGCTCAGCACTGTGAAGTTCACACAGGCGGGCATCTGGCTTCAGCTGGAACACTGCACAGGCAGTCTGTCTTTTATTTACCAGAAAATCAGCCTTCTTATAACTGGGAGTGACTCCTAGAAGCAGCATAGAACAACCTTATGTCCTCTTCTCATATATCCTGCAAATATTTGACAGATACGATATCTGTTTAGTCTTCTCATCACCAACCAATCTTTCTCCCAGATGGTTTACACACCTCTCATCATGTTACTGTCACTCTTGTTTGTCCAGACTATAGTATTCAGAACTAAAAGTAATAATCCCAGTGTAAAATAAAGCACCAAAAACAGGGTATCAAGTAGTAGATTAGAATTATTAACCATGATGAGCTTGATACTACATTTTTGCAAATAAAGCCTAACATTAGATTCTTTTTTTATTGGCATATAAAGAATATAAGTTCCACAGAGGTGGGGATTTTTGACTATTTCATTCACTGCTATCTCGCCAATGCCTAGAAATATGCATGGCTAGTGGGATTTTAATACATATTTTTTGAATGAATGGTGAGTGAATGAGTGAATGAAAAAATATCCAGCTTTAAAAAATTTGAATAATATTCTGATGTCTTATCAAACACTTCTGTTTGTCTAAGTACATGCTATGTTTGGGGGGGGGGTGAAATTAAGAAAAATCATTTCGCCTGGCCTGTGGTGGCACAGTGGATAAGGCGTCAACCTGGAACGCTGAGGTCGCTGGTTTAGAATCCTGGGCTTGCCTGGTCAAGGCGCATATGGGAGCTGATGCTTCCTGCTCCTCTCCCCTTCTCTCTCTCTCTCCTCTCTAAAAAATGAATAAAGACTTAAAAATACTTTAATAAAAAAATCTTAAAAGAAAAATTATTTCTTTCTTTCTTGGGTCAGATTTTTTGTGTTTTGTTTCCCATTGTAAGCAATACAGGAAATAACATTGAGAATGTCAGGATACTATCAGTCACAAAGGAAAGTGATAGTTGAAATACTTTCCAGATGGTATTAAAAAATAATATCTTTATTTTTTGTAACTTAACAGGTATATTCAAAGATGTTATTTCATTCATATAAGAACGCTATAAAGTAGGCATTATTATTCCTATTTTATAGATGATCACTCTTAGTTTATAACCACTTAATTACATCCCTCTGGGGTTCCTCTCTTGCTAACCATTCTCCATGCTGTCTCTTGAGCCATCATTTCATAATCTATATAGAACGGATCAAACTTCTTGGCTTGAATTCTTCCAATTCTCCTTGTAGTCTGGAACAAAGTCCAAATGACTCAGCATGAAATACTAGGTCCCTTGTTGCTAAGTTCCCACCTGCCCATCCCACCTCATCTTCTACCAATGCCCCACACCAAAATTTTACTGTGCGTGGGCAGCTTTCACACACCTGTACACGTTCTCTGGCCATACAGGTATGCTCATCCTTCTCATAAAACTAGTCATTCTGGCCCTGGCCAGTTGGCTCAGTGGTAGAGCGTCGGACTGGTGTGCAGGAGTCCCAGGTTCGATTTCCGGCCAGGGCACACAGGAGAAGCATCCATATGCTTCTCTACCTCTCCCCCTCTCCTTCCTCTCTGTCTCTCTCTTCCCCTCCCGCAGCCAAGGCTCCATTGGAGCAAAGTTGGCCCAGGCGCTGAGGATGGCTCTATGGCCTCTGCCCCAGGCACTGGAATGGCTCTGGTTGCAACAGAGCGACGCCCCAGATGGGCAGAGCATTGCCCCCTGGTGGGCACGCCGGGTGGATCCCAGTCGGGCGCATGCAGGAGTCTGTCTGACCGCCTCCCCATTTCCAATTTCAGAAAAATACAAAAACAAAACAAAGCAAAAAACCCAAACAAAACAAAAACTAGTCATTCTCCAAGATTCATTCTGTATCACCTCCACTGAGAATCCTTTGCTATTCCTTACCTCTCACAGGGCTGAACCCTTCTTCCCTGGCTCACCTCACTGCTTTCATCAGCCAGTGGTTGTACATACTGCACTGTGTCCCACATACCTGTGTGCATGCCTATGTGTGTATGTATTTAAATAATTTCTTATGCTGATTTAAGTGTATAACTGGTTATCTCAGAAACTGTGCTAGGGTGGGAGGTTTTTCTGAAGCAGTTTCTTCATCTGAACTACAGGAGAGAGAAAAATTACTCGAGTGACTCTCTTCTCATTTTTCCCAAGGATGCACCAGTCCAGCTGTGTAAGAGAAAAATTTAATTCAGCGTATTTAGAGAATGTCTTAGGGTATTAAGTCTTGATTCTCTCACTGAACCCAATCAGAGAAAGGTTACTAGACTGCTGCACTGACAAACTTTTATAAAGAGGCACCTTTATTTAAAATTTCTTAATCAAAATATTCAACACCTGGTTCATCCAAAGATACCCATCATGCTGAACACAATGAAATATATACCAAGTACTTAACTGCTCGGCAACCAGAGTACGTGGGGCTTCAGCTCTGCTACATCTAACTGCAAGGTGTTGGACAAGTCATTAAATACTTCTGACTGCATTTCCTCATTTGTTAAGTAAACATGAAAACATGTGGTTTCATTATCTATATACATAACACACAAAACTATACAGTTGTAGAGGTAAAAATACGTATGTGCACATATTTCTATCATATTACATATAAAGAAAGATCTTGTCTGTTAAGAATAGAGGCTGGGCTTAAGCAAAACAGTACAAAAGAAGAAAAAAGTCATGGACACGTACAACAGCGTGGTGCGTGCTGAGGGGAAGGAGGAGGAAGGGGGCGGTGCTGAGGGGGAGGAGGAGGAAGGGGGCGGTGCAGAGGGGGAATAGTGGTGATGGGGACTCAACTTGGGGTGGTGAACACTCAATACAGGGCACAGATGATGTGTTGTAGAATTGTGCACCTGAAACTTGTGTAATTTTGTTAACCAGAGTCACTCCAATTAAAAAAATAAACAAATAAAAAGAATATACCAGTAGGCCACCCAGGAATGACCAGAATTCAAAATCCAAAGCTTCAAATCATCCCTCTTTGCTGCCAGCAGATGGGGCTGAAATCAACATTAGACTAAGCTGATCACGGTACTCAAATCAACTACATCTTAAGAATGCAAGGCAGTTTTTTTTAAAAAAGATTAGTACTTCAGGCCTGGCCTGTGGTGGCGCAGTGGATAAAGCATCGACCTGGAACACTGAGGTTGCCAGTTCGAAACCTTGGTCTTGCCTAGTCAAGGTACATATGGGAGTTGATGCTTCCTGCTCCTCCCCCCTTCTCTCTCCCTCCTCCCTCCCTCCCTCCCTCCCTCTCCTCTCTCTCTCTCTCTCTCTCTCTCTCTCTCTCTCTCTCTCTTCCCCCTTCTCTAAAATGAATAAATAAAAATCTTTAAAAAAAAAAGATTAGTACTTCATTTGAGAGTTCCTCATTGTAAAATGAGTTTTGCTTTGAATCCTTAAAAACAAATAAGCCCCTGGCTGGTTGGCTCAGTGGTAGAGCATCGGCCTGGCGTGCAGAAGTCCCAGGTTCGATTCCCGGCCAGGGCACACAGGAGAAGCTCCCATCTGCTTCTCCACACCTCACCCTCTCCTTCCTCTCTATCTCTCTTCCCCTCCTGCAGCCGAGGCTCCATTGGAGCAAAGATGGCCCGGGCGCTGGGGATGGCTCCTTGGCCTCTGCCCCAGGAGCTAGAATGGCTCTGGTCACGACAGAGCAACGCCCCGGATGGGCAGAGCATCGCCCCCTGGTGGGCATGCCGGGTGGATCCCAGTCGGGCGCATGCAAGAGTCTGTCTGACTGCCTCCCTGTTTCCAGCTTCCGAAAAATGAAAAAAAACGAAAAACAAACAAACAAAAAAAACCCCAAAACAAATAAGCAACAAGCCAAACCCTTGTGTGCAGCTGACTCTATTTTGAAAAAGCATCCCAGGCATCTCCAGCACAGTTGAAGGCACACGGCAGTGGGGGCCTGGCCTGCATCTGCATGTAGGGAGGCCAGCCAGAGCCTGTGGTGACACCGTGGAAGGGGCACCTGCTAGATCGGCCCCATCTCTATAGGACTATATGCTGGTCACATCACTTTCCAGGGTCTGTTTCCTCGTTTAGAAATTAACTAGTCAGACAGGATGCTCTCTGAGGTCCTTTCCAGCTCTAACTAATGATCAATGAATCTAAAATTATAATGAGGCAAAGGGTACAGAGGTGCACATGGGCCCACAAAGCTTGATTCTGAGCCAATATTCTATGTTCTCTGGAAAAGTGGTTGCTAAACAAAAGTGGGGATGGCAAGGAGCCATCCCCAGCGCCCGGGCCATCTTTGCTCCAATGGAGCCTCGGCTGCATTACCACCTGGATTACCACTCAAACTTCAACAAGCTTTATTTTTTTCCCCATGGGTAAGTTTGTCAAGACATGGAATAGGTTTTCTTTCCCTCCCTCCCTCCCTCCCTTCCTCCTTCCCTCCCTTCCTCCTTCTTTCTTTCTTTCTTTAAAATTTTTGCATTGATCTGATAGCGAAGGGGAAGGGAAGGAGAAAGAGAGAGAGAGAGAAGCATCAACTCATTGTTTTACTTAGTCGTTACTCATCAGTTGCTTCTTGTATGTGTCCTGACTGGGGTTCAACCCATGACCTCTGGCATGCTGGGTTGATGCATTATCCACTGAGCCACCCAGCCAGGGCCTGGTATAGGCTTTCTTGACATAGGAAAACATTTATACAAAAAGGATATTCTTTCCCTTCTCCTGTAGCCCTGAGCCAATAGATAAATGACCGAGTGATCCGTTCATGTCTTGAATAGCTCCAGAAGACCCAGCTGGGGACTGGTTGTCTTCAGTCCAAAAGAGAAATTAGGCTAGGGATCCAAATAAGGTGAGAATGAATAAAAGGTGAACAATTAATTCTGACCCTCCTAAAGACTTACAGAACAAAGACACTCAAAAGCTGGATACCTAAATCCAAAAAGGTTAGAAGATTTGACTATTTTTTTTTCCTACTCCTATTACCATCCATGACAAGCTTTACCCTGGGTCTCAAACTCAGCTGTATGTTAGAATTATCAGAGGCATTTTGACATATACAGATACCTGGGTCCACCGCTGGAGACTATGATGTAATTGGCTTGGGCTGTATGTAGCATAGGCATTGGGATATTGGGGGAAATAAGAAAGCCCTCTCAGGTGATCCAAATCCAAAACCCCTGTTAAGTTATTGAGTTAATATAAACTTTAGATGCTGAGAAAGGATTCCCCTTTTGATGCGTGGGAGTTGGTAATTCCATAGTTTCAGTTTCATTTTAAAGTTATCTTGGCTGAATACATTAACTTCTTAATGGGGCTGATATAAAGGTAAGATTCAGGGTGTCCTGAGACTGAAGGTTCAAGGCTACCTGGCCAACATATTAGTCCTCTCAGGAAAGAGTATGAAAAATAACAAATTTCAATGGGTTAATTGTAGCTTCTAATATTCCTTAGTAAGGCTTTGAAACACTAAAACATTTAAGAAAATGTTGTCATTTCCATCTCTGGATTTCTTGGTAACTTTGTCAACAGGTAATATCTGTTTCTGTGAATGCTTTTCCCGGAGAAGAGATGCTCCGTCTC
Organism: Saccopteryx bilineata; assembly: GCF_036850765.1. Classification (NCBI taxonomy): domain Eukaryota; kingdom Metazoa; phylum Chordata; class Mammalia; order Chiroptera; family Emballonuridae; genus Saccopteryx; species Saccopteryx bilineata. The sequence continues at coordinate 125,015,529 of NC_089494.1, forward strand.
AGAGAGTCCCGAGGCACTCCCCTGCCTCGGAGTAGAAGTAGTCTTATAACTTTGACTTAATAGTTCCACTGATTTGAAAATACAGTGTCCAAAGCCACCTTAGAAGGGGAACATCAGAAAGTTTGTTCCGAGCACACTGCATGTCACGACAACGTGAACTGAGAAGACAGGCCGGTGTGAAACATGGCTGGTGACGTCAAGCCGGTGCCGCCCACCTGGCCTGCGTCCTGCGTCTCCACCAAGCACGCGCTGACCCCCGGGCTGAGGACACACGGCTTGACTTCGGGAAGCGTTTTAGAGGCTTCTAGCTCTGAACACCTACATGTAGGTGAATGTAAAGGAAAGGGGAGCAAAACAATGCACTGGAATTTGGGGGGAAAGGTATCATTTCCATTTTCTACTGCGAAAACTTTCTTGGTGCTGCTCCCCACAGTGAGCGTCTTGTGTTGCAAAACTCTAACCCAGGACTAGGCCAAGTCAGTAGGTGCCCTGAAAGGCAGGCTGAGCTTCCCGGCCCCACATGGGCAAAGCTTCAACATTGACAGAGACCGGAGCACTGGTAGGAAACAAGAAACATGAGGCCTGCCACCCATGTTTCTTCCAGATAAGGACACATCTGGGGCCAGGGGAGCATGATCCCAGCGGCTCACTACATCTCCTGGGACAGGGTGCCATTTATTTATAAAGAAAAATTGTAAAATAAAAAGATGAGGTGAAAAAGTAAGAAGAAAAACAGAGAAGGAGGGAAGTCTATTTTGAAACACTGTCTAATATCAGTTCATTTTCATCCTGAAGAGGGTTAAACTTGTGCTATAAAATGTTCCTCACTATTTTAGGAAAGTGCCCACATAAGAGATAATGGTGCAGAATCAAGCGTTCTTTAGTTTTTGCACATCAGTAATTAATGCTGTCTCACAGTCTGTTCAGGTCAGACACAGGCTTCAGAAAACCAGACACACTCAATTGGAAGGAAATAGTTTACAAGTGACTACATGCTGGGAATTCATTAGAGTATTTGTGGTTGGTCTTGTGCCATATATGTTTTTTGTATATTTTAAAACACAGAGATAATCTCTGTGTGTATGTAATAAAGGCAAGAGGCAGTTTCAACTAAGATTAGAGTCATGATCAAAAGAACAGCATGGTTTGCTTTGCTGATGATATTTTAAAAGGTGGTGTGTGATATTCACATTACCTCTGCCAATTGCAGTATTGTGTAGATAAGGGTTAAATGCAGAGGTAGTCCTGAGTTTATAGTTTTATCATGTACTGGTAACAAATGCGATGTGATTATGATAATCCAATAGGTGTCAACTTTTAAGAAACTTCCCAGGATAAGCTCCGAAGCTACGTGCAAATTCTCAAAAATGATGCTGCTAATAGATGTGCCTAATAAATTAGTTGCTATTCACATAGTTTTCTATTTTAGGAGCTGAAAGGAAATTAGTAAAACAATTGTGCCATTAGGGATGAGAACACAGAAGAATCCAGCCACATGGATGGTCTCTGACAATTACACCAGGAGAGCCAGACGGGGAGGATGGCAGTAGCTTCGTTCCTATGCTCAAGTAAAACAGCTCATGTGGCCTGGGTGGTGGCCATGGTCTGCAAGCCAATTCGGGGAAAGGTTGGCCAGACTGAGCTCACACACAGGCTGTGAGGTGCATTTTAGGTGACTCTGCAAGCACAGAGAGAGTTTCTGCTCCAGGCATCAGAGCATATTGTCTAGACTTCACTGACATCACTTTCGACTAGAGCTTTTCAGGTTGGTTTCCCCCAAATCCTCCAGATTCTCAATAAATATTTTAGAAACTGTCATGAAACACAACTAAACAGCTGCAATTAGATACCAAATGTGAACTCACAATGGAGACTACCATGTTAGACTACCATGTACATTGGTGTTCGCTCATTGACAAGATTTGTAATGAAGTTATAAAATTGAACTTAAAAATTCACTCTAATAAGATACCTCATTTCTTACTTGTTTATTAATTGGGGTCCTATATAAGCATTTATTTTTAAAAGGGTCCTGCTACAGGAAGGAAGGGAGGGAGAGGGAGGGAACTATTATTTCCCAAGGGCTGAGCCAGCCAGCCCTGTATAATACACTCTTCAGGCAGAGAGCTTGGAAAAAATGGTTTAGCTCAGGGGAAGGAAGCCAAGAACATCTGTCAGATAACAAAGCAGAAAGAATAAGAGCCTGGGTGGAGGAAGGGGCAGAACGAGGGGCCAGAGCACACACAAAACTGAATCAGGATTGGTTCCCAGTTGCATGATGCAAAACCAGAAGGCAGCTGAAGCCCCCATGTGGATGTGTGCTGGCTAATTTGGAGCCCTGGGGGAAAGAACACTCTAATACAGGAATGAAAACTGCCAGCTCTAGGATCTTCCAATAAGGGTGTAGCATTAGATGAACCACTTGGTGATTTTTCCTCTCTCATTTTTCTCTTTCTCTTTTTTTTGGGGGGGGTAGGTGAGAAATGGGGCTAGTGGTGGACTTATCATCTGAAAGTCTAATGTGGCTTGATGAGAAATAAACACATAGAAGTTCTGCTAAATAAGACAGCCCATTAGACAATATGATGGAATACTACACAAAACGCCACCAACTGCACTTGCACTGCAAATGGAAGCCGGTGAGGGGGAAGGGGCAGGGAAAATACAACCTCTTATGTCACTGTCACACTTTCTCAAATATCACTGCACACAAGAGCCCTTAGAAAAGCATCATGTGGCGGCGGGAAGGCAGAGGCCTGGCCAGTCCAAGCTCCATCACTCCACAGCCCAGTGCTGGGTGGGGAGGATGCCTCCAGGCCTTGGATTCTCGAAGATGGCAGCGGAGTAGACAGACACACAGACTGCCAGCTCCCACCAACAAACTGGATTACAAATTAATTTAGAAACAATCATAAAAAACCAACTTTGGACTAAAAAAGCAGATCTCAAAAACCAAGGAGCATAGAAAAATCCACACTGATCCTGTCAGGAAGTGTGGGGGCACAGTGAGGGCTCCCCTGCTCTCAGGAGTGAAGGCAGGCTGAGCCTAAGGGTCCAGAAGGGCTCTCATTAAAAGGAGAGAGACCCTGAGTGATGGGGGCCCTCAGTCTCAGAACCAGAAACTCAGCCGAGAAACCCAGGGACTAGAGGAGACAGCCGGATAGCATTGAGTGGGGAGAAAAGCGAAAGTTCTGTATGTGGGAAGCAGCTGGGTGCCTTAAAGGGACAGAGCAGAAAATATCACTTACAACCACCTGCCAGGGGCTCTGGGGGCGAGGAAGGCTGAGAGAACTGACTCAGCTTGCACAAGGAAAGAGGGAAGAGCGAACAAACGGAGACGGGGAGAGGAGTGCCTGGGTTGACGTGAGTTAAGCTGATTCATTCTCCAGTGCGGAGGTAGCCATAGCTGGGGGAGGGGTTGATCCCTCCACCCAGCACAAGCCTAAAGTGCTTCCAGGTGTCCTATCTCGAAAAAGCTCTCCAGCTCCAATCAGCACAAAGGACACAGCAGAAAGGAGGAAGTAAGGGAGAGGGGTAGTAACTCAGGTTTCCAGAAAGACCTGAGCTACACCTCCCCCTTCTGATACTGAGAACACGCCCCGCCCCAAACAGCAACTGGCAGAACACTCCTTCAGATTCTCAGCGGTCACACCCACCACGTTCCTGGATATAGTTTCAACTAAGCCCCCTGTTGGGATCAGCAAACAAGCTGCCTGCTGAGTTAGGAAAACTGAAAGCAAACTGAAAGCAGGTAAATTAAGACTTTAAAAGGGCTCAACTAGTTAAGGAGACCACAACTCAAACAAGTCTGCAAGCCACACAAAAAAACAATAGGAAGACAGAGGAACTTAAACCATATGAATCAACAAGAAAAATCCTCCCCCAAAAGATCTAGATGAAATAAAATAATCAAACTAGCAAATGTAGACTTTAAAATAATGATTGTTAGGATTCTTAAGGATCTCATAGCTACAATGGATGGACTTAATGAGCACCTAAAGAAATTGTAAGCATCAAAAAGGACACAGAAATCATATAAAAGAACCAGATAGAAATGACAAACACAATATCAGAAATTAAGACTACACTAGAAGGAATTAAAAGCAGGTTGGACGAAGCAGAGGATCAAATCAGTGACTTATAGGACAACAGAAGTGAAAGCTCAGAAGCAGAACAGAAAAAAAAAAAAAAAAAAAAGAAAGAAAGAAAGAAAGAGGATCAAAAAGTCTGAGGAAACGCTAAGAGAGCTCTGTGACAACATGAAGAGAAACAATATCCGCATGTAAAGCCAGTAGCCACGGCCACTATCACAGCTGCCTGGCCCAGCAGGTTCTCATTACATTTGAACAGATGGTAATGAAACAATGGAGCCAAGAACTGGTGGGCCATTACCTTTAATCCTAGCTTGCACCCAGCGGGCAAGCAAAAACACACACTGGGCTCCAAAACCCACTCATTCAGTGCTCACAAAGCTACTAACTTATCCGAGTTTCCTAGATTCAAAGGTTTCTAGCTCACCAAACTTATTCACCTCTGTTCCCATCTCCTTCTCTCTGCACAAACAGGCTTCTCCTTCAGCACTCCACCATCTTGGCTGCTTCTCCTGGCCTCCTCCATGTGGCCTTTCTCTGCTCTCCTTTTTCTGCTCTCCCCTCTAATGCTAATCTCAGGAATCGAGAGAGAGCAAGCTCCCAGTCTGCCCCATTTTATATTGTAGAAATCAAAACCTTTAATCCAATATACAAACAAGGAAGTCCCTGATACAAAGTCACTTAGGGTGGGAAAGGCTTAGTCTTCAAACTAAGCCTTAGGGTATAACAGCCCTGCCTGCTTACAGCCTGTCCCCCCCACACAATGCAAACTATAAGTGAGCAAACATATATATCATACAGTGTATCCGTAAAGTCATGGTGCACTTTTGACCGGTCACAGGAAAGCAACAAAAGATGATAGAAATGTGAAATCTGCACCAAATAAAAGGAAAACCCTCCCAGTTTCTGTAGGATGATGTGGCAGCATGTGCGCATGCGCAGATGATGATGGAACACCGTGTATACAGCGGAGCAGCCCATGGCCATGCCAGTCGAGATGTGGATGGTACAGAGGAAAGTTCAGTGTGTTCTGTGGCTTGCTAAATTCGAATCCATGACCAAAGTACAACATGAATATCGGTGTGTTTATAATGAAGCACCACCACATAGGAACAACATTACTTGGTGGAATACGCAGTTGAAGGAAACCGGTAGTTTGGTGGAGAAACCCCATCTGGTAGGCCATCAGTCAGTGACGAGTCTGTACAGGCTATACAGGATAGCTACCTAAGGAGCCCTAAAAAAATCTGTGCATGAGCCCACATCGAACTGCACTGAATAGGTATGAAACTGGGAGAGTTTTCCTTTTATATGGTGCAGATTTCACATTTCTATTGTCTTTTGTTGCTTTCCTGTGACCGGTCAAAAGTGCACCATGACTTTATGAACACACTGTATTTACAAACTTATTTGACCAACACCGTATAGTAGGGGTTCCTGAAGGAAAAGAGAAAGAACAAGGGATAGAGAACCTTATTGAAGAAATTATAGCTGAAAATTTCCCTAAATCATGCAGGAAAGAGTCACATAGTTTCAAGAAGCAGAGAAAACTCCATTAAAAAAGAACTCAAAGAGACCTACACCAAGACACATCATAATCAAAATACCAAAGCTAAGGGATAAAGAAAGATACTAAAAACTGCAAGAGGAACGTAGTCAATCACCTACAAAGGAACCCCTATAAGGATGACAACTGACTTCTCAATAGAAACACTTGAGGCCAGAAGGGAATGGCAAGAAATATTCAAAGTAATACAGAACAAGAACCTACAATCAAGACTTCTTTATCCAGCAAGGCTATCATTTAAAATTGAAGGAGAAATAAAAAGCTTCCTAGAAAAAAAAAAACTCAAGGAAATGAAAAAAAAAAAGCCGGGGTATACTTATATCTGACATAATAGACTTTAAAACAAAGACTATATATAGTAAGGAATAAAGAAGGTCACTACATAATGATAAAGAGAGCAATCCAACAGGCAGAGATAACCATCATAAATATCTATGCACCTAACATAGGAGCACCTAAATATATAAAGCAGACTTTGATGGGCATAAAGGGCAAGATCAACAGCAATAATATGATAGCAGGGGATTTCAATACTCAACTAACATCATTGGATAGATCCTCAAGAAAGAAAATTAATGAAGAAACAGCTGAATTAAGGGACACACTAGATCAGTGGTTGACAAACTGTGGTTCATGAGCCACATGCAGTTCTTTGGCTCCTTGAGTGTGGCTCTTTGGCCAGCTTAGGAGTACCCTAATTAAGTTAATAACAATGTACCTACCTATATAGTTTAAGTTTAAAAAAATTGGCTCTCAAAATAAATTTCAATCATTGTACTATTGATATTTGGCTCTGTTGACTAATGAGTTTCCTGACCACTGCACTAGATCAACTGGATTTAATAGATATCTTTAGAATCTTTCACCCTAAAGCAGCAGAAAATACATCCTTTTCAAGTGCTTATGGTACATTCTCTATGATAAACTATATGTTAGGGCATAAAACGAGTCTCAACAAATTTAAGAAGATTGACATTATATCAAGCATCTTCTCTGACCACAATGGCATGAGACTAGAAATAAACTACAACAGAAAAACTGAAAAACACTCAAACACTTAGAACTAAACAGCATGTTATTAAATAACTAATGGGTCAACAATGAGATCAAAGAAGAAATAAAAAATTTCCTTGAAACAAATGAAAATGAGCATATAACAATGCAAAATTAATGGAACACAGCAAAAGCAGTCCTGAGAGGGAAGTTCATAGCAATACACGCATACCTTAAGAAGCTAGGTAAAGCTCAAACAACCAACTTAAAAGAACTAGAAAAAGAACAGCAAATAAAGCCCAGAGGAAGTAGAAGGAAAATAATAATAAAGATCAGAGTGGAAATAAATGACATAGAGGCTAAAAAAAAAATAATACAGAGGATCAATTAAACCAAGAGCTGGTTCTTTGAAAAGGTAAACAAGATCGATGAACCTTAAACCAGACTCACCAAGAAAAAAAGAGAGGACTCAAATAAATAAAATTAGAAATGAGAGTGGAGAAGTAACAACTGACACAGCAGAAATACAAAGGATTGTAAGAAAATACTATGAAGAACTGTACGCCAAAAATTAGACAACCTAGATGAAATGGACAAATTCCTTGAAACATATAATCTTTCAAAAATCAATCTGAAAGAATCAGAAAACTTAAACAGACCGATTATAACAAATGAGATTGAAACAGCAAAAAACTCTCAACAAACAAAAAAGCCCAGGGCCCGATGGCTTCACAGGTGAATTCTACCAAATATTCAAAGAAGAACTAACTCCTATCCTTCTCAAACTATTTCAAAAAATTCAAGAGGAGTAAGACTTCGAAGCTCCTTTTATGAGGTAAGCATAATTCTGATTCCAAAACCAGGCAAAGACAACACAAATAAAGAAAACTATAGGCCAATATCCCTGATGAATTTAGATGCTAAAATCCTCAAAAATATATTAGCAAACCAGATCCAGAAATACATGAAAAAAATCATACATCATGATTAAGTGGGATTTATTCTGAGGAGGCAAGACTGGTACAATATTCACATATCAATCAATATGATTCATCACATAAACAAAAGGAAGGACAAAAACCACATGGTAATATCAATAGATGCAGAAAAGGCATTTGATAAAATCTAGCATCCATTTATGATCAAAACTCTCAGCAAAGTGGGCATACAGGGAACATACCTCAACATGATAAAGGCCATCTATGACAAACCCTCAGCCAACATCATACTCAATGGGCAAAAGTTAAAAGCAATCCCCTTAAGATCAAGAACAAGGCAGGGGTGCCCCCTTTCACCACTCTTATTTAATATAGTTCTGGAAGTCCTAATCACAGTAATCAGACAAGAAGAAAAAATAAAAGGCATCCAAATTGGAACAAAAGTAAAACTATCATTATTTGCTGATGACATGATACTGTACATAGAAAACCCTAAAATCTCAATCAAAAAACTACTGGACCTGATAAATGAATTCAGCAAGGTGGCAGGATATAAAATTAATACTCAGAAATAAGAGGCATTTTTATACACCAACAATGAACTGTCTGAAAGAGAAATTAAGAAAACAATTCCATTCACTACTGCAACAAAAAATAAATAAATAAAGTACCTAGGAGTAAACTTAACCAAGAAGCTTTAAGAATTGTACTTGGAAAATTATAAAACATTGATAAAAGAAATCAAGGAAGATACAAACAAGTGGAAGCATATACCGTGTTCATGATTAGGAAGAATAAACATCATTAAAGTATCTATATTACCCAAAGCAATTTATAAATTCAGTGCAATTCCTATTAAAATACCAATGACATATTTCAAAGATATAGAACAAATATTCCAAAAACTCATATGGAACCAAAAAAGAACATGAATAGCCTCAGCAATCTTGAAAAAGAAGAATAAAGTGGGGGGTATCACACTTCCTGATATCAAGTTATACTAAAAGGTCATTGTACTCAAAACAGTTTGGTACTGGCATAAGAATAGGCATATAGATCAATGGAACAGAACAGAAATAAACCCGCACCTTTATGGACTATTGATATTTGACAAAGGAGATAAGAGCATACAATGGAGTAAAAACAGTCTCTTTAACAAATGGTGTTGGGAAAATTGGACAGATACCTGCAAAAAATGAAACTAGACCGCTGACTTACACCATTCACAAAAATAAACTCAAAATGGATAAAAGACTTAAATGTAAGTTGTGAAACCATAAGCATCCTAGAAAACATAGGCAGTAAGCTCTCTGACGTCACTCACAGCAATATATTTGCTGATTTACCTCCACGGGCAAGTGAAATAAAGGACAGGATAAACAAATGGGACTATATCAAACTAAAAAGCTTTTGTACAGCTGAACAAAATAAGACGACAAACCACACAATGAGAGAACATATTCGACAATACATCTGATAAGGGGTTAATAACCAAAACTTATAAAGAACTAGTAAACTTCAACACCAGGAATACAATCCAATCAAAAAATGGGGAAAAGAAATGAATAGACACTTCTCCAAAGAGGACATACAGATGGCCAATAGGCAGATGAAGAAATGTTCAACATCACTAATCATTAGAGAAATGCAAATTAAAACCACAATGAGATATCATCTCACACCAGTCAGAATGGCGCTCATCAACAAAACAACAGAGAATAAGTGCTGGCGAGGATGTGGAGAAAAGGGAACCCTCCTGCACCGGTGGTGGGAATGCAGACTGGTGCAGCCACTGTGGAAAACAGTATGGAGATTCCTCAAAAAATTAAAAATCTAACTGCCTTTTGACCCAGCCATCCCACTTTTAGGAATATATCCAAAGAAACTCATATCACTGATTCAAAAGAAGAAATGCACCCCCATGTTTATGGCATCATTGTTCACAATAGGCAAGATCTGGAAACAGCCCAAGTGTCCGTCATTGGACAAGTGGATTAAAAAGCACTGGTACATATACACAATGGAATACTATGGGGCCATGAAAAAGAAGGAAATCTTACCTTTTGTGACAACACGGATGGACCTGGAAACTATTATGTTAAGTGAAATAAGCCAGGCAGAGAAAGAAAAATATCATATGACCTCACTTACTTGAGGAACCCAGTGAACAATATGAACAGAGGAATGGAATAGAGATGGAGGCGGAATTAAAGGGTCCAGAGGGAAAGCGGACAGAGGGAAAGGAGAAGATAGGATGGGATCAGAGAAGGGAAAGAGATTGGTGAAATTATATACACATAACACAGCATTATAGGGAGCAGGACGGCAATTCCAGGGAGGGGGGCAAGGGGATCTTGAGGGTAATACAGGGGAGAGGGGAATGCATTTGGGGGAACACTGGAATCTATGTAAACATAATAAATTAAAATTTTTAAAAAGCATCATGGCACATTCTTTGAAGATAGCTTGCATAAAACTCACAGACCTAGTCTTCATAAAGCATCAAGAGAATACCTACGAGTGTCATATACGAGGCCAAGCAGTAGGATATAAAGATAAATGTAACACAGTCCCTGCAACCAAGCGGCTCTTTAGCCAGTGACAGCTCTGTGTGTAAACATTATGATACAGCACAACCAGCAGCCTGCTGGGAGCAGCACACAGGCTCTGGGAGCACAGCCTGCTTCACATCATGCTCTGCCTGGGTACTCGGGCAGGGCTGCACCCGGAGGATGACATATGCTCTGGGAGTTGGCAAGTTTGCCAAGCACAGAAAGACAAGGAAAAGAGCCAATCAGAAAGTGAATAGCATTTGCAAAAACAGAGAGTGAGGTCTGCTGTGTTGGGTCTTGGAATACTCAAGTGGACGGGGCTCATGGGAGACAAATCATGAGGGTAAAGTGGGGAACATTATGAGAGGCTTTGTTGCTAAGTTCAACAGTGAGAATTTTACATTAAAGGCACTAAGAGGTAATATGCAAGTGTAAAAATCTAGCTCTAAAAAAAATAAATGTAGTGTTTCTTTTGCAGGATATTTGAGTGATGTGAAATAGTTCCTTTCACTGTGCTTGAGGTTTTAACTTGCTCCTACTAATGGTGTAACTTTAAATATTTACTCCCCTTTTAATTTACTAAGGGTAAAGTATATATGCACTTTTCTCTTACGTCAGTGATTTTCAACCTTTTTCATTTCATGGTACACATAAACCAATTACTAAAATTCAGCAACACACACAAAAATATATTTTTTGCCAATCTGACAAAAAAAATTGGTATAATTTTGATTCATTCACACCTGATAGCTATTGTTGTGTTGGCTGTTGTCTTTTTTTTTTTAATTTGACAATCTAAAGAAAAAGAGGTCAGTGCCCCTGACCAAAGTCAGGTATTGCATGTTTAAAAATTTTTTTGAAATACACCAGTGTGTTTTTTGTGGCACACCGGTTGAAAATTGCTGTCTTATGTCATGAACAAGTAGAAAAAGTCAACTTGACCATACTAGATTTCCTTGGGAATTAAGACTAACATATGAGCTCTTAATAGGTAGTGATGGAAAAATGTCAAATCATAACTCTTTTCACTAACAGTTATTTCCTCCGCACAAAAAGGGAAAGGTAAGAAAGAACACAAGTCTCTCTCATTTTGTGGGAATTTGTTCCTCAGAGTTTTCCTATATCTCCAGAACTGGAACACCATTGACTAAGTGTTTCTTGTTGTCTGCAGAAAATACTCTCTTTATTGGAAAGATCTTTTTGTTTTCATGAACCACAAGGACTTTCAGTAGTGAAAGTACCAGGCACTTGGTAGAATTTCTGACAATGGAAAAGCCTGTCCAAGCTTCCATGGGCTCCTAATTCACAGCCTCTGTCCATTTGTCAGTTGGGCCTCTCTTTCATATATGTCAGAGACATATATATCTGTTCTCTCTCTTTTCTCCTTAATTATCATTCAAACTCAGTACTTAATAACACAGAATGAAATGAAGGCAGTGGGCTTCATGCCTGCCTCTCTGTATGAGTGTGTTCAAACTTGACAAAGTACAGATCTTAAGAGACAAAGTGTCTCCCAGAGAACACTAGCTCCCCATCTCCAGGTGTCCTGGGAAAGACTCTTTGAAGTGGAGATTAAGGAAAGAAAATAACACTAAAGTCCACCCAGTGGAGAGATAGTGAAAGCCAACTGACCAGCCAGATCCTACACGTCATATTGAAAGCACACACATCGCCAGCTTTTCCCCAATCCAATTAAAACACTATTACTAGACTGGTGGAATCTAAGAAGCATGCATATTTTTAAAAGTTTCTGGCAATTCTGATGATTAGTCAAATTTGGGAACTAATGTTCCCAGTGTTTTTCAACAACTGGTCTGCAAACCAGTCTACCAGAAATTTCGTGCCAGTCAGAGAGAGTTAACAACCCTGATGAAGATTATAGACTTATAATCTTAGAAGATTATAAGTTATATGAAGATTATAGACTCAATAATTTTAGTATGAAGATTATAGACTCAATAATTTTAGTCGAATTCACTTAGGCTCGGGGTGATTTCTGCCTTAGTGATCTCTGAAATAATTCTCCTATTTTCCCTGATCCCAAAGTGTAAAAAGGTTGAAAGCACTGTGCTAGCCAGCCCTCCATGTACAGATGGGAAAATTCAGTGACTACCCACAAACTCTCAGCTGGTTATAACAACAGTATGTTGTAGAATACAATTTCTTTACACTCTATGAAAACACAATTTGTATAGATGAAGTTATAAAACTGTAAAAATAAATAGAAACCTTATTTAAAAGTGACTTGGAAGACTAGAAGAGGGAACTCTCACTATGTATCACTGCAGTGCAAACTACTGAACCCAACAAGAAGAGTTAGTACTTGCATCTCTGGCAGGAAGTAACACTACCACCTCAGGAGGAGGAAGAAAAGATTACTCCTTGCTTAGTATCAGCTCAGCCAATGGGAGGCTGCCATGCATGATTCAGCCATTAAGAAGCCTATATACTTAAACTTGTCACAGTTTCCTCCAGTGGACTCTGTGTTTATAACAGCTTCCCCCAAGTCTATAAAAGAGCCTTTCTCTCCTTTATTTCTCTGGACGTGTTATGGTTTGCTCTCAGAACACATGTCCTTATTGCAATTCTTTGTTCTTCTTGAATAAACCCATTTTGCTGGCAAAATATCTGATAAATAAGCTATCTGTTAAATGTCAAAAAATTAAAACAACAGACTCCTAAATAAAATATGTTCTACTTCCTCCCAGGTTTGAATTTTGAAGTCTCGAACTCCTCTCAGGGTGGTGACATGGGGAGGATTTCAAAAGTCAGAGTGGAGGGCACACACAATGGGTAGGAACATTTCCTTGGTCCTGTGTCCTTGACCCTGCAGACACCGCCCCACCACAGAAAGGGCACAGGGCTAGAATGGAACACATGAGGCCAGGGCTCCTTGTGCCAGGTCAGAACGCAACTGCCTGTGGAAGGCGGGACTGCCACACTGGAAGTCCGTCTCCGTCACTCCATATATATTCGTCTGTGTAGATACGTATGTATATTTTTACAGAGATGGCTTTTCTACTAAGCACTGGAATATAGAAAATTTTAGAGGAAACTGTTCATATGTTTCTAAAGTTAAAGAATTCAACATGACAAAGGAGAATTTCTGAAGTTTTAATGTAATAGAATAATTTCCCACATTTCAGTTGGATTTTGATATTTCTTTTCTTGATCAGTCCCATATTTTTTGTAATAACTATCATTTACTTAGAACTTTCTTTGTCCAAACACTGGACTAATCACATTGAATTTCCTTTCTTCCCCCCCCCCCCATCTTTTCCAAGCGAGAGAAGGGGAGATAGAGAGACAGATTCCCTCATGCACCCTGACTGGGGTCCACCTGGCAACCCTCGTCTTGGGCCAATGCTCTGCCCATCTGGGGTCAATGTCACAACTGAGCTAATTTTAGGGTCTGAGGAGGCTCCACAGAACTATCCTCAGTGCCCTGGCTTGATTGATTTGAGCCACTGGCTGCGGGAGGGAAAGAAAGAGAGAGAGAAAGAAGGGAATGGGGTGTAGAGAAGCAGATGGTTGCTTGTCCTGTGTGCCCTGACCAGGAGTTGAACCCAGGATATACACACGCCAGGCCAATGCTCTACCACTGAGCCAACCAGCCAGGACCTACACTGAATTTCAATACCTTATTTGAATAACTGAAAAATGTTAAGGGACTGGCTTACTATCTTTATTTTACAACAAAGAAAACTGAGATTCAAGGGGATTTGGAAATTGGCCCAAAATCAGTTACGTGGCATGTCCTGGCTTCACACCCACAACTCATTTTTTTTTACTACTATAGAAACTGCCTTTGAAATGAAAGCATTCATGTGTTTTTCCTATTTCTTCAAAATTAATAATTTTTTCCAGAAAAAGATAAATTTTACTACTTATATAACATTATAACAGGTTAGGTTTATGAGATTTTTTCAAATTTCTACTTTATCTGTAACTGTGGCCAGAGATGGTTCCTCAGAGCTATACAAGCCACAGGGAGAAGCTATGAACTGGTAAAATGAAAGAATATTAAATATTTCTCACTAATATTTCAGGAAATTACTATCTTAACAGCCTTGAAAATAAATCTTGTAAGATTAATTATAAGAATGCTTTATATTGCCTGACCAGGCAGTGGCGCAGTGAAGAGAGCATCAGACTGGGATGCAGAAGACTCAGGTTCGAAAGCCCGAGGTCGCCAGCTTGAGCATGGGCTCACCAGTTTGAGCACAGGGTCGCTGTTTGAGCATGGGATCATAGACATGACCCCATGGTTGAGTCCAAAGGTTGCTGGCTTGAAGCCCAAGGTTGCTGGCTTGAGCCCCATTTTGCTGGCTTGAGCAAGGGATCACTTGCTGTGCTGTAGCCCCCTGGCCAAGGCACATATGAGAAAGCAATCAATGAACAACTAAAGTACTGCAATGAAGAATTGATGCTTCTCATCTCTCTCCCTTCCTGTCTGTCCTTGTCGGTCCCTCTCTCTGACTCTCTCTCTGTCTCTGTCAAAAAAAAAAAAAATACACACACACACACACACACACACACACACTTTATATTACAGAAATCATCTCCCATACTAAAATTTGAGTTTTTTGTGTAGTTTCTGGCTAAAAATAATAATCAGAATAAGCAAAAGAGTGGGTAATTCTCACAGACACTATTTCATTAGTGGAAGATACTAAACTGAAGTTATTTACAATGTTTCAGTTACTCTTAAAAAACTAGGTATGTGTGAGAAATTAAGAAAATTTTTAAATAGTATAAAATACTTCATATAAAGTCAGATAGCTTCATGATAAAAAAAAAGGACAAATTAACTTGAATATATGCTTACAATTGGACTTTATGAAAATGTTCAACCACTGAAAACGTGAAAAGAGCCTTGGCCAGTTGGCTCAGTGGCTAGGGCGTTGGCCTGCCATGCAGACGTTCTAGGTTTGACACACCCCCCCGTCAGGGCACACATGGGAAGCAACCATCTGCTTCTCCTCCCCTCCCTCTCCCCATCCTCTCTCCTTCTTCCCCTCCTCCAGCCAGTGGCCCAATTGGTTCGAGCATCAGTCTCCCACTCTAGGGGTGGCTCGCTGGTCCGAGGATTGACCTCAGGCACTTAAAAATAGCTCTATTTGATTCAAGCATCGACCCTAGAAAGGGGTTGCCAGGTAGATCCTGGTCAGGGCGCATGTGGGACTCTGTCTCATTATCTCCCCTCCTCTCACTTAAAAAAAAGTGAAAAGCTCATGGAATGATTCTGGGAGACCTGAGACCCATGGTGAAGGTCAGATGCTAAGAAAATGACAGCTTTGTGGAAGAAAAGGAATAGTTTTAAATCGTTTGTGCAGATTATCTAAATTTCAAACAATCTCAATTGGAAATCTGATCCTAACTTATGAAATTTCTGGGCAAGCAATTTGATACAAATATTCACTTTCTTCTGAGATAAGAGATTCGTTGGATGCAGCCTTATAGGAACATTAACATGAAATTAATATTAACTTGTAATGACTTATGAAAAAATATAATATAGGAAGTCATTTCTCTGTGGAGTTACATAAGGCATGAATCAGAACTTGCTCTGCCAGCAAAAAAAAAAAAAAAAAAATTGTATAAGTTAGTACAAAAGGCCTAGCACCCCACCACAGTCAGAGCAACACCTCCACAGTTGGGGGGACTGGAATTCCAGGAGAAGCTGCAAAGCCCAGATGGCTGAGAAGAATCGGGAACTCTGAGGAAAAGGTGAAGGAAACAAGCCCAGAGGCAGGATGGGAATAAGATAAGCTCATTTCTAAGGAGAAAGGTCATGGAGGTTTCCAGTAATGGGACAAAGCTTTGGGTAAGGAAATAGTAAATTTGATAACATATTAAGTTGTTGACATATCTGATTTGTCATAAACCAAAAAAAATTGAATTTTGGTTTCAAGGTTTAGTCACCTGGCACAAACCTCAAGTTTGGCTTATATTTATGTCTTGACTCATGCTAACGGAAAAAGAGACAGTTATTTCTGTGAGGAAATTCAAAGAGGTAACTCTGTCCTGTTTGTTTCACTCGGGGAAAGAGACTATTGGGTGAGAAGCCAGGGGGCGCTTCTTCATCCCCAGGAAGACAAGCTCACACACTCTGTATAAGGAGAATGTGTAGTCTGGCCAGGAGAACAGATACATTATCCCTAGTTTTTACAATCATTTGGGAAGAAAAAAAAATTATGGAATTCACTCTTCCAAGACTACTGTTGACTCCTCAGTTGTTGTTTTTTTTTGTTTTTTATATGTCTTCCTTCAAATATACTGGAAAATACTCAAGTTTTTTAAAAGAATATTCCCCTATAGTCACTGGAAATGACCATAGAACATTCTTTGGTATTATCAAGATCCAATCATAACTAGAAACCCTAAAATAGTCTAAAGACAGTGGGTAGAACCAAAACATCAAAAAAAACAGTGTTAGGATAAATTTAATTTATTATATCCTTTATTATTGACAAAATTATTTTTTGAATCTAGCTTCTGGCTATATTTGCATGTAATAAGCATGCTTTCCATGTTTTCATTCAAGCTATTTTCCTTTTTCATTATTGGAAAGATTACGTTCACAGCTTGTCCTGGAGAAAATCCCTAGAAATTCCCTTTCTGGTTCACACTGCTCTGCTGAACAACAGGCTCTGGTCATGGCACTCAGCCAATCACCTATGCTTTAAGTGTGGAGTTTTTCACTTTAAATGGCAGATGATTTATTCCATCTCACCTACAAGGATACTCATTAATTCATTCATCAACCATTTATGGAACACTTATTATGTGCCAGGCCCTGCAAGTGCTGGACTAAAAGACTCTTAGCCCCGGCCTCAAGGAAACCATGGTCTAATTCATCAATGGGCCAGTAAATAATTACAACACACAGTAATAAGGTACAGCAGCTCAGGGCACATGAAATTTCATCAGAGTCAAAATTTCGCTTAAAATCTGCTCAGGCCCTGGCCGGTTGGCTCAGCGGTAGAGCATCGGCCTGGCGTGCGGGGGACCCGGGTTCGATTCCCGGCCAGGGCACAAAGGAGAAGCGCCCATTTGCTTCTCCACCACCCCCCCTTCCTCTCTGTCTCTCTCCTCCCGTCCCTCAGCCAAGGCTCCATTGGAGCAAAGATGGCCCGGGTTCTGGGGATGGCTCCTTGGCCTCTGCCCCAGGCGCTAGAGTGGCTCTGGTCACGGCACAGCGATGCCCCGGAGGGGCAGAGCATCGCCCCCTGGTGGGCAGAGCATTGCCCCTGGTGGGCGTGCTGGTGGATCCCGGTTGGGTGCATGCGGGAGTCTGTCTGACTGTCTCTCCCCGTTTCTAGCTGCAGAAAAATACAAAAAAAAAAAAAAAAATCTGCTCAAAATTTTGCTGTCTCAAAGTGACTCCTGCCAACCCGTCTTCTATGATGTTCTAAAATCAGGAACAACTGATTTGTTACGGTCATATGTTTAATAACTATTCACTTATTTTTTTAAAGGTCAAGAGAGTTTATCTAAACCATCACAGGGATGTAGAGTACAGTCAGTAATATTGTAATAACTATGTGTGGTGCCAGGTGGGTGCCTGAAATACCGAGGGGACCACTTTGGAAAGTATATGATTGTACAGCTACTGTGCTGTACACCTGAAAATAACACAAAATAATACTGAATGTAAACTGTAATTAAAAAATAAAATTTAAAATATAACATCTAGAAAGGGGGAAAAACTGTATTTTAAACCAACGGTTCTCTATGACTGATAAATTATTCCGTAATATCACTTTGAAAGAATTTATCTGAAGTATGCAATTTAGAGATTCTTATTCTTTTTCACACACTGAAAAAAAAATGATCATGCTTGTGGAGTGTGCTGGACAGCCCAACAGACTGTCTCCAACAATCTTCAGTCACAATGTGTCACACAGCACAGCTCACAGAATATTCTCTGAGAATGTGTGTGCTCAGTGTTCTTTTTACCAATTACAGAGAGATGCAAATAGGCGGATTACTTCTCACATACAAAAAGACATTTTTTCCCTGGCCGGTTGGCTCAGTGGTAGAGCATCGGCCTGGCATATGGAAGTCCCGGGTTCAATTCCCGGCCAGGGCACACAGGAGAAGCACCCATCTGCTTCTCCACTCTCCCCCCTCTCTTTCCTCTCTATCTCTCTTCCCCTCCACAGAAAATACAAAAAAATAAAAATAAAGGACATTTTAACCTGTTTATTAATTTCTCAAATCCTCATGGTTCCCCAGAGAACATAAAATAGCACTCATTTCTGAAATTTTGTAGCTGATTTGTCCAATAGGCTTACAGATAATATCTCCAAATGAGGCTCTAATGCTACTGGTAAAACATATATTTATTGAGAACCTATTATGTGCAAATGCTTTATGCTAGCATGTGTGAGACAGAGCGTACAGTTTCATTTTAACAGTAAGGGAAACAGGGAGGCTTGTTAACCTGCCGAATACCATGGAGCTAGGATTTTCCTGATTCTGAATGCTTTTACTTTCTACCACCCTGCTGGTAAAATCTGTAACGTAGACAAAGCCTTGCCTAATTAAATGGGGTGAGGTAAACTGACAGCAAACAAAATCCCAAATTGGAAGAAACATTCTCAGTAGCAAAGCAAATGAAGAGTTTTCTAGGAGTAGACATTGCTGGGGCTAGGAACACAGATTCTTCTCGGTGAGAAGGAGCTGTTCTGCAGAATAATAAGAACATCTGTCGGTTTATAGCATCCAAAAGGGGAGTTTCACAGAACATATATTACGAGGTATTTTCCTCTCATTAAAGTCACAGAGTTTTGGGTACTAGTGCTTTCAGAAACAATTATATTCCAATGTACCTACCAAAAGAGTTTTTATGTAAAATCTCAAGTGTACAGAAGTCTCCAACTGAATACCAGGGATATGGATAGAATCTCCAAATCAGGAATATATATCCACAAGTCATTTGATTCTTAAATAATAACCCTTTTCTGGGGAGCACTGTAATGAAAAATACCTTAGGGTTTAAATGATCTGGTAATGAATGCAGCATATGCAAATAAGTATAACTAAACAAATAAACAGATGGACAATAACATACAGAATGTTAATTAAAAAGTACATAAACATTAGATCTCCTTTAAAACAATTTTCACATGAGTGTATCCTAGAGAAAATGGAGATGAAAATTCTCCTGAGTTTTCATTAATGTGTGTGGGGGGGGCAAATGAACTGGATGGACTAACCGTTAAAGCCCTTCCTGGTTCGGATCAGACTCTTAAAAATATTTTCTCCATATTTGTAAGACAAATAAATAAATAGAGAGAGAAGGGTCCTTTTCTTTCTGATGTCAAAAGTCCAGAAGCTTGTTGTCTGGATTAATTTACATATTCAGCAGAGGGAGACTGGAGGTCTTGAATGTCCCGTGAAGGAGCTACTTGTCACAGCTGAAGCGGAACCAGAGGGATGAGGCCTCTGCCCTCGTGAAGAAGATGGCACAGAGAGGATAAGGAAAGACAAGAGACAGGGAAGATCATTTCTGATTGTAATAAACACCGGGAAGGAAGTAGTGGATCAGTAATGGAGACGACAGTGGCCACAGAAGGTGTCCTGCCAGGAGGTATTCCTACCATAGCAGTCGGAAGGTCGAGAGTCTCACCTCCTCCCACTCTTCTTCCAGGTTTAGAGTTGATGACACAAAGTGAGTACAGGCAGGGAGGACTGCACAGCCAAGTGCTGGATGGAGTTCACCTAGTCCTTCGGCAGACGCTGACTTGAGTTCTGAGGATGTAACTATAAAAAGACGCCTCTGGTTGTCTGAGGAGACTCCAAGAAGCAGGCTATTCTGTTGCTGTGTGTTATAACTTAACATGGGAGTAACGGGATCATGTCAGAGGGGAGCCTGACCAGGTTTAGCAACTCAGAAGATTTCTTGAAGGAAATGATTGAGGCAAGCAAAGGACAAGTAGGATTTACACAAGTCAAGTAGGGTGAGGGCACGGCCAAGGGAAAAGGAGTCTTCCAGGCAGAGAAGAGACTGCAAAAAGGCCCAAGGGGCAGCTAGTACAGCGATTACCAGAAAGAGCATGGGGTCTGGCATCATCAGATTATAAAGAGCCGCAAGTGGGGATTAGGATGGCTGGACAGATGCAGAGGAAAACAGGCAAAAACAAGGGCAAGATGATGGAGTGCAAGCAGGCCAGAGCTTGGGATGTGACCCAGATGGCAACGCAAAGCCGTAAGTCTGAGGAGGGTCATGTGATGGAAACTTTGGATCTGTGACTGAGAAAAATTGAACTGGCTGGGAGCTTAGCCTTCATCGATTCCCACCCCTTTTGCAGTGAACTTCCAGTCAATCAATAAGGGAGATGCTACTAAAGGGGGGGGGGGGAGATGGAGAGACAAGGAAAAGGGGATAGCCCCTGCCAACCCAACAGCACTCTATTCCCTTCCCTGAGAACTGTCTCACCACAGGGCCTGCAGAACTCCACAGCCTCTGGTCTCCAAGGCACAGGCCAGGAGGACGGTGGCAGTGTGTGTGTGTGTGGGGGGGGGGATATTATGAAGCTACCAGGCTGGGGTCCCGGGGTGGCCTTCCTCTACTCACTAGGATTAGAAGTCAGCTTGTGCCTTCACAATGTTTTCCCTCTTATTTGCATGTCAAACCACAGAAAGAACATGTTTCTTTCCCTCTTCTACCATATGTTTGGTGTTACCATCTGATTGATACTCCTTAATATAGCACCACAGCTCAGAAGGGGGAAAGGAGCAAGGATGCTTTTCTGCTAATTCCTAACCATGTCCTCTAACAGTCTGTTTCTTCCAAGAATAATAAAAATTGCTAACCTTTGTATGATTTTATACAACTGACTTGCCTCCCTCTCAAGTGAGGGCACCTGTACATCTACAAGTCCAGCTGCACCAACTTCGGGACCCTCCCTGGACCTTCTGCGATATTAACGTGTCCACTACCTAACCTCCACGCCCAGGCTGGCCAACACGGACCCTAAGAAGGAAACTAATTTCATATGCTCAGGTGTTTTCATAAAAGAGACATGCAAATGTCACAATTAAGGGGCAGGAAAGGACAGATAACAATGAAATTTACTTCCCTCTTAGAGTTAAACAAACAAACAAACAAACGCATGACATCATAAAGAGGAGAATGTTCCCAGGCATCCCCAAACTACGGCCCCCCGCGGGCCACATGCAGCCGCCTGAGGCCATTTATCCAGCCCCCTGCCTCACTTCCGGAAGGGGCACCTCTTTCATTGGTGGTCAGTGAGAGAAGCACTGTATGTGGCAGCCTTCCAATGGTCTGAGGGACAGTAAACTGACCCCCTGTGTAAAAAGTTTGGGGACCCCTGTAAGCAAAGGTATATACAGTTGTTGAATTTTAGGGATGTAAATATCCACATCCTCTTCAAAAATAAAGTATGATTTTGACATTTAGCTGATTTTAAAATGCTTATTGGGTTGGTGCTCATATGTACTAAGAAAATTTGAGCACAAAGGAAACTCCCCCAGTATCCCGAGAAAATGTGACCTGTGCTGATTGGCGCTGAAAGCCTTGACCGACAGCAGGAATGACGGCAGAACCAAGACTATGGGCGGAACATCACCGGGAACAGCAGAAAGAGCCCTGGCGATCAAGGTAGCTGGGCTCAAATTCTTATCCTAACATCGACTGGTTGCATAATTTTAAGCAACACACTCAGCCCTTCTCAGCCTGGTTTCTCGTGGGTAAACAGTGACACCTCTTATAAGATCATGGTGAGAATTAAGTCAAATACAAATTTGATTACATATCAAATGTATGTTATAAATTTTAACGAGTGTATATAAAATACTTTGTATAATGCCTTGGCTAAATAAAATACATTTGTTATCAATAGAAACTCTAAAATCTCCAAGGTCTTGTTGCAAGATGAAAAGGCTCTGAGAGTGGATGGTGGTGGCAGTTGCACAACAATGTGTTGTACTTAATACCATTGAATTTTACACTTAAAAAAGTTAAGATGGAAAATTTTTAGGTTATGTGTCTTTTACCACAGTTTTTTTAAAGAAATGAACTCCAAGCAATATTTGGAAAGTGTTTAAAATGTCTGGACAGAGAAATTCAGAGTAATCTATAGGGAGATTCTTCAAACAGGTTGGTTTTCTTTTAAGACAAGTCGATTGTTTCTCATTACTGAAATAGGTACTTTCAATAGTGAATTGCTACTAGTAAAATGTTCAATTGAGCATCCTCTAAGTATAAAATGAAACACTGTTTTATCAGGAATCACATTTTAGACAAGTAGAAAGAATTATTATTATTATAAGATAAAAGCCTTTGTTCTACAGATCATTGCTCCTGCTTTTAACTTAGGTTTAACATTTATAAATAAAATGTGCTGCATTGAAATACATAGGCCCCATTTCTACTGATCATGGACATTTGCAGGACCACATACCAATAGATGTGAAATACAGACAGGCCTCGTCCATCCTGGGAAGGCCCCTGGGCCCTCTGCTCCTGCAGGAGAGTATTTCTCCCTTCCCACGCCCACGGACTGGAGTTCCTGAGGGCAGAGCCTCCTCTGGAGGCGCCCGCATGATGCTATGGGCTCAGAGCAACTCAGCAAACAGCTGGTGCATGAATAGCATGTAATGTTTCATCTACTCCAAATTGTGATGTCTGAACAGTTTTGAACTAACTCAGAAGTTTCACTAATTATATTTACTAAAACAAACAAACAAAAACGTGGAGGGACTACAAGTTTATTGAGAAAAGGAAAAGTGAACACTTTAGCTGTGCTGGAAGTCACAAGTCCTGGTTCTCAGTGCTGCTGTCCAACACAGCCAGATCAGGCCACATTGGAGAGTCAGAAGCCGGGACCTGAGCAGGATATAATCCATAGAGAGGCGTCCCCAGCTCCCCAAACCTACCTTCTTCACCACTCACCCTCAAGCTATCCTATCCTATTTTATATCCTTCATTGCATGTATCAACTTCTGAAATTAATCGGGTTGTTGTCTACTTCCCCTACCCCACCCCCATGTAAACTCCATCAAAAGGGAGACACTGTCTATATTGGTTATTATTGTATCCAGTCTTCTAGCACAGCATGTGACATATGCAGAATGAATGGATGAATGAATGAACATTTGAACAAAGCAAATCCTAATCTCTTGCTTATGTTGTCACCCAAGAAAGACCCACTTTACAGGGTGGAGTAAAAATACCTACTTTTGCCCCACCCTGTACATGGCCAGAATCTTGGCTACCATCATGAATTTGAAATGTCTAGTTCATGTTATGGTGAGGTCCCTTGAGGGGGAACCCTGAGACACCACCTCTCAGAGGCAAGGAAAGTGACATGGAATGGGCTGATAGGAGCAGACCCTAGTTGTGAGAATGTGAAACAGCAATGACAGCAAGTCAAGAATCATGGGGACTGTCAAGGGGGAAGGTTGATCAGGTGTCTCAGAGGTCTGGGCAGAGAGTCTCCTGTATGGAATATTTTTTTTTAAAGGGGGGGGGGGGCTCTGCTGCACCAGTTGGACAGGGGACCAGAGATCCTTGGTCCCCAAAACACTGAGCTAAGAGATGAGCTTCAAAATCTCCCATCGCCCTGGCCAGTGGCTCGATGGATAGAGCATTAGCCCAGCGTATGGACATTCCAGGTTCAATCCCCGGTCAGGTCAGGGAAGACAGAGAAACAACTATTTGCTTCTCCCCTCCTCCCTCTCCCTTTTCTCTCCCTCTTCCCCTCCCACAGCCAGTGGTTTGATTGGTTCAAGTGTGGCATTGGGCCATGAGGATAGCTCCATTGGAGTGCATCAGCCTCAGGTGCTAAAAACAGCTCAGTACTTGAGTATTAGTCCCAGATGGGGTTACTGGGTGGATCCTGGTTGGGGTGCATGTGAGAGTCTACCTCACTATCTCCCATCCCACGTTCTGTTCCTATAGAAACAATACCTGAAGGACAATTGGTGGGACAATAGAATGGTCACTGTGGGGTTGTCTTATGGCTGAAAACAGCTGCTGAAGGGGTACATGAGGGCATCTGTCTGTTTGGCAGTGTCTTTTGACAAAGCAAATGTGGTTTTTGGTTATGTTTATTTTTATTTTCCAAATGTATCACTGCATAGTCTATACTGTGCAGCTTGAGGAGACCAAGGTGTAGTTGACTAAGGGGGATATTTTTTTTTAATAATTTTATTTTTTTAATGGGGCGACATCAATAAATCAGGATACATATATTCAAAGATAACAAGTCCAGGTTATCTTGTCATTCAAATATGTTGCATACCCATCACCCAAAGTCAGATTGTCCTCTGTCACCTTCTATCTAGTTTTCTTTGTGCCCCTCCCCCTCCCCCTTTCCCTATCCCTTTCCCCCCTCCCCCCGTAACCACCACACTCTTATCAATGTCTCTTAGTTTCACTTTTATGTCCCACCTACATATGGAATAATGCAGTTCCTGGTTTTTTCTAATTTACTTATTTCACTTCATATCATGTTATCAAGATCCCACCATTTTGCTGTAAATGATCCTATGTCATCATTTCTTATGGCTGAGTAGTATTCCATAGTGTATATGTGCCAAATCTTTTTTATCCAGTCATCTATTGACGGGCTTTTTGGTTGTTTCCATGTCCTGGCCACTGTGAACAATGCTGCAATAAACATGGGGCTGCATGTGTCTTTACGTATCAATGTTTCTGAGTTTTTGGGGTATATACCCAGTAGAGGGATTGCTGAGTCATAAGGTAGTTCTATTTTCAGTTTTTTGAGGAACCACCATACTTTCTTCCATAATGGTTGTACTACTTTACATTCCCAACAACAGTGGATGAGGGTTCCTTTTTCTCCACAGCCTCTCCAACATTTGCTATTACCTGTCTTGTTAATAATAGCTAATCTAACAGGTGTGAAGTGGTATCTCATTGCAGTTTTGATTTGCATTTCTCTAATAACTAAAGAAGATGAGCATCTTTTCATATATCTGTTGGCCATTTGTATTTCTTCCTGGGAAAATTGTCTGTTCATGTCCTCTTCCCACTTTTTTATTGGATTGTTTGTTTGTTTGTTGTTGAGTTTTATGAGTTCTTTGTATATTTTGGATATTAGGCCCTTATCTGAGCTGGTGTTTGAAAATATCATTTCCCATTTAGTTGGCTTTCTGTTTATTTTGTTATCAGTTTCTCTTGCTGAGCAAAAACTTCTTAGTCTGATGTAGTCCCATTCATTAATTTTTGCCTTCACTTCTCTTGCCTGTGGAGTCAAATTCATAAAATGCTCTTTAAAACCCAGGTCCATGAGTTGAGTACCTATGTCTTCTTCTATGTACTTAATTGTTTCAGGTCTTATGTTTAGATCTTTGATCCACTTGGAGTTAGTTTTAGTACAGGGGGACAAACTGTAGTCCAGTTTCATTCTTTTGCATGTGGCTTTCCAGTTTTCCCAGCACCATTTATTGAAGAGGCTTTCTTTTCTCCATTGTATGTTGTTGGCCCCTTTATCAAAAATTATTTGACTATATATATGTGGTTTTATTTCTGGACTTTCTATTCTGTTCCATTGGTCTGAGTGTCTATTTTTCTGCCAATACCATGCTGTTTTGATTGTTGTGGCCCTATAATAGAGTTTGAAGTCAGGTATTGTAATGCCCCCAGCTTCATTCTTTTTCTTTAGGATTGCTTTGGCTATTCGGGGTTTTTTATACTTCCATATAAATCTGATGATTTTTTGCTCTATTTCTTTAAAAAATGTCATTGGAATTGCATTAAATTTGTATATTGCTTTGGGTAATATGGCCATCTTGATTATATTTATTCTTCCTAACCAAGAACAAGGTATATTCTTCCATCTTATTATATCTTTTTCGATTTCCCTTAACAATGGTTTATAGTTTTCATTATATAAGTCCTTTACATTCTTTGTTATGTTTATTCCTAAGTATTTTATTTTTTTTTGTTGCAATTGTGAAGGGGATTATTCTTTTGAGTTCGTTCTCCATTGTTTCATTGTTGGCATATAGAAAGGCTATTGACTTCTGTATGTTAATTTTGTATCCTGCGACCTTACTGTATTGGCTTATTGTTTCTAGTAGTATTTGTGTGGATTCTTTGGGGTTTTCGATGTATAGGATCATATCGTCTGCAAAAAGTGGTACCTTTACTTCTTCTTTTCCGATATGGATGCCTTTTATTTCTTTGTCTTGTATGACTGCTCTGGCTAGAACCTCTAGTACCACATTAAATAAGAGTGGAGAGAGTGGACAACCCTGTCTTGTTCCTGATTTAAGGGGGAAAGCCTTCAGTTTTGTGCCATTTAATATGATGTTAGCTGATGGTTTATCATATATGGCCTTTATCATGTTGAGATATTTTCCTTCTATACCCATTTTGTTGAGAGTCTTAAACATAAAATTGTGTTGTATTTTATCAAAAGCCTTTTCTGCATCTATTGATAAGATCATGTGGTTTTTGTTCTTTGTTTTGTTGATATGGTGTATTACGTTAACCACTTTACGTATGTTGAACCATCCTTGAGATTCTGGGATGAATCCCACTTGATCATGATGTATTATTTTTTTAATATGTTGTTGTATTCGATTTGCTAGTATTTTGTTTAGTATTTTAGCATCTGTATTCATTAGAGATATTGGTCTGTAGTTTTCTTTTTTTGTGCCATCCTTGCCTGGTTTTGGTATGAGGGTTATGTTGGCCTCATAAAATGTGTTTGGAAGTATTGCTTCTTCTTCAATTTTTTGGAAGACTTTGAGTAGAATAGGAACCAAGTCTTCTTTGAATGTTTGATAAAATTCGCTGGTATAGCCGTCAGGGCCTGGACTTTTATTTTTGGGGAGGTTTTTAATGTTTTTTTCTATTTCTTCTCTACTAATAGGTCTGTTTAGGCTTTCTGCTTCTTCTGGACTCAGTCTAGGAAGGTTGTATTGTTCTAGGAATTTATCCATTTCTTCTAGGTTGTTGAATTTAGTGGCATAAAGTTTTTCATAGTATTCTACAATAATTCTTTGTATATATACGGTGTCCGTGGTGATTTCTCCTCTTTCATTTTGGATTTTGTTTATATGAGTTCTTTCTCTTTTTTCCTTGGTAAGTCTTGCCAAGGGTTTGTCAATTTTGTTGATCTTTTCAAAGAACCAGCTCCTTGTTCTATTAATTTTTTCTATAGTTTTTCTGTTCTCTATTTCATTTATTTCTGCTCTGATTTTTATTATCTCCTTTCTTCGGCTGGTTTTGGGTTGTCTTTGTTCTTCTTTTTCTAGTTCCTTAAGGTGGGAAGTTAAGTGGTTCACTTGGGCTCTCTCGTTTGTTCATATATGCCTGAAGTGATATGAACTTCCCTCTTATCACTGCTTTTGCTGCATCCCATAGATTCTGATATGTCGTATTGTCATTTTCATTAGTCTGTATATATCTTTTGATCTCTGCACTTATTTCTTCTTTGACCCATTCATTTTTTAAAAGTATGTTATTTAGTTTCCACCTTTTTGTGGGATTTTTTCCCTCTTTTTTGCAGTTGAATTCTAGTTTCAAGGCTTTATGATCAGAAAATATGCTTGGTACAACTTCGATTTTTCTGAATTTGCTGATGTTGTTTTTGTGGCCCAACATATGCTCAATTCTTGAAAATGATCCATGTACACTGGAGAAAAAAGTATACTCAGACACTTTGGGATGAAATGTCCTGTAGATGTCTATCATATCCAGGTGCTCTAGTGTTTTGTTTAAGGCCCACTATGTCTTTGTTGATTCTCTGTTTGGATGACCGATCTAGAGCCGTCAGCGGTGTATTGAGGTCTCCAAGTATGATTGTATTTTTGTCAGTTTTTGTTTTAAGGTCAATAAGTAGCTGTCTTATATATTTTGGTGCTCCTTGGTTTGGTGCATATATATTAAGAATTGTTATGTCTTCTTGATTCAGTGTCCCCTTAGCTATTATAAAATGGCCATTTTTGTCTCTGAGTACTTTTGCTGTCTTGTAGTCAGCATGATCAGATATGAGTATTGCTACACCTGCTTTTTTTTGGATGTTATTTGTTTGGAGTATTGTTTTCCAGACTTTCACTTTAAATTTGTTTTTATCCTTGTTATTTAGATGAGTTTCCTGTAGGCAGCATACAGTTGGATTTTCTTTTTTAATCCATTCTGCTACTCTGTGCCTTTTTATTGGTGAGTTTAATCCGTTTACATTTAGTATAATTATTGACACTTGTGAGTTCTCTATTGCCATTTTATAGATTTCTTTCTGTTAGTTTTGTGTCTTGTTTGATCCTTCTCTTTCGTTTTTCTATCTTTTGTTTTTATTTGGTTGTATTTCATACATCTTTCCTCTATTGTTATCTTTTTATCTCATGTGCTTCTGTGGTGGTTTTTTCAAGGTGGTTACCGACAAAGGGGGATATTAACACACAAGGAACTGTCAAGGAATTACTATAGCAACATGGAAGACAACTATTTTCTACTGTGATGGGGTTGAAAGTCACTCTTCCAGAAACAAACAGAAAGCTTCACTGAGTGGATGCCAAAGCCCTCTGACACACTTAACCTGAGTGCTTCAGTAGGGTCGATGCTGCACATGGCCCTTCCCTCTCCCCAGTCACATGGCACTATGGTCATGGATGCTGACCACAGGTCATGAGGTAAAGGGCAGTAAAATTGTAACAAAGGTTTTACTAAGAACAATGGACTGAGTCACCAAATATGTATCAAGGAGGGACAATACAGAATGACCCATACCCTTATTCTTACTCCCTGCTCACCTGCTTGCTTATATGTAGACAAAAAGTTTCACGTGAGTAACTGTCCAGGGTTTAACTATTTAAACCACAACCCCACTAAGTGGGGCACAAAACTTCCACTTACTGGTCGCCATTGGTGTTGCTTCTGTATGTAAGTAATAAAGGATATGTCTGCTCAACTGGTCCTCCTTTTTGTTTCTTTGGGATCCTGCAACAAAACCAGATCCATTTTCTGGGTCTAGAGCTCCTGCATTACAATTGGCATAGTTGGCAGGATCACACAATCCCAAGGAACCACCAAGTTGGGTTGACCTTGAGCAACATGATGAGTGGGGGAATGCTGGCGGAAATCCCAGACTAGCCAGCTAGCTGCATGTGGCATGACATTGCCACAAAGGTGGACTCTTGGGAGTCTGCCGAGAGACTGAGTGATGCCCGTGAAAGTCCCATTAGCATCCCAGCCACCCTGAAGGCAGTGGGGGACCATTTGGGGCTGAGTAAGAGGAAAGGCTTAAGGACAGCCATAGTGGCACTTGTGTAATCCCTCCTGGGTGCCTTGCAGGTCACCACCCAAAAGCAGCAAATCGAAAGTACAGCATTTGGAGGAAGAACTTAAGCTAGAAAGTGACATGTGGTTTATACAAACCAATAATAAGGAGTCTTTGGGAAAATAGCTGGAATAGACTAGTGAGCAGTTAACAGAATTAGCCTGCTGCTTTGTTCACAGTCAGGGCTGCACCTTGGCTCTGGCCCATGTCAGAGCAGTGGTCTCTCAAAAGGAGGGGACCCACCGAAGTGGGACCTGAATGATAAGAGTGACTCTGACTCCTATGATGACAGCGAAATAATGGTTATTAACGAGGAGGCAGAGGTGCCCTGGCAGCCCGCCCAGTGGTAGTACAGAAGATTAAGTCTCAGCCACCAACGGTGTCAGGGGGGGTGCAGCCTCCCCCCGACCCTGCAGGTCATCCACACCATGGGTCGGCCCGCCGTACCCACAAGCCAAGCTGGTTGAACTGGCTGCTAAGTTCTGCCAGAAAGGCACTGAGAGCATAGCTTCCTGGCTTCTATGCCTGTGGGACATGGGTGCTGATGGTATTTCTCTAGCAGAGGAAGAGCTATCCCTAATGTCTTCTCTCCCAACTCACCCCTCACTACGCCAGCGGATACACGGTACCAGTTTCCCGGAACATGCAGACTACATCCCTGTGGATTTGGTTGATGGTAGGGTGTCACACAACAGGCCTAATGAGAGGGATCTCCCTTCCTCCTCGAGGTGGTGGAACTGCAGCAATCTATCCGTGAGTTAGGTATGCGGCAGGCTACTCACAACCCTAACACACAGGGCCCGCATACGGAGACCGTTACGGCTGGCACGAGGGACTGCGTGGTGCAGAGGGACACTCCTGCGTATTTCAGCACCCTCATTCCCATTCTTCCCTCCCAGGTGGGGCAGCCTACACAGGCTGTAGCCCAAACGGTCACCGATTTGGGGGAAGTAGAAATCATGAGGCAGTAAAAGGGGGTGAAAGCAGAAAAAGGACAAGGAGGAGGGAAATGCTGCCTCTGGTATGAGTGGGCCTGTCCAGGTTTCTCGTGAGCAGCTCTGGACAGAAGTTGTGAAAGCAGGGTGGAAAGCCCCACTGGGTCCTCCTTGCTCTTTGGCAACAATCAACGGAAGAGCAGGAGTGGCAGCCCGTGCCGAGGACAAGGCTGTGTTCTTTGGAGTGAACTCCATCCACAGCCACTACTTTGTCAGCCCCACAACTGCCAGACATCAAAGACTTCCTCGCCCCGTTTCCCCCTGCACACCCAAGGATGATCCTTGGGGAGGGGGTGCCCTCCTGCTCCCCTATGAAACAGGCTGAGGGACCCAAATGCAGGGACCACTGAGCACTGGAGGCCACATGAGGCACCAGCCATCTAATGGTCCCCGCAAAATATCTACCATATACTGGCCCTCGTGGACACTGGGGCTGAGTACTCATGTAGGCAATCCTGAATGCTTCAGGGGGCCCTTCTCCCATCATTGACAGCTACAGGGGACCTGCCATCTGTGTGCAAGCTGTTACTCTCCCCCTTGGGGTGGCATGGCTCCTCCCCCATTCTTTCCGAGTGTACAGCTCCCCCATCCTGAGTATATTCTTGGAACTGATGCAGTGGTGGGCATGTGCCTGCAAACTACCATTGAGGAATTTCATTTAGAAGCAAGGAAAGTAAAGGCTGTCCTACAGGGATGTTTAGCACGCCCCCATGCGGCTACTATCTCCTCGATGGGTGGTGAACGTCTGCTGGTACTACTTGCCAGGGGGCATGCTGAGATAACACTAACCTACGGGAATTGATGACAGTAAATATAATTCATCAAGCTCATAGACCCTACAGTGTGCCAGTGCAGCCAGTCCACAAGCCAGAAAGCACCTGGTACATGACCGGGGACCACAGAGTGTTAAATAATGTAGTTCCCTTCTTGCACACAGCAGTTCCCAATACCACTGATGTGCTAGAGCAGCGGTTCTCAACCTGTGGGTCGCGACCCACAGGTTGAGAACCGCTGTGCTAGATGCTTTGAGTCACCAGCTCAGGATGTATCACTGTGTTCTCGACTTAACTAATGCCTTCTTTTCTGTAGCTATAACTGAAGATAGTTACAGCTATCTTCAAGACCAATATATAGCTATATCAAGACCAATTTACTTTTACTTGGGAGGGGCAACAAGGGACCTCGACCGTGTTACCTATGGGATATCTGCACAGTCCTACTCTGCCACAGGCTCATGGCAACTGATTTCTCTGCCTGGTCCAGATCGGCAGAAGACCTATTGTAACATTATGTTGATGATGTCGTGTTAACCTCTGACTCTCTTCCTGCCCTAGAGAAAGCAGCTCTCTCTTTGTTAACCTACTTTTGGCAGCGAGGATGGGAGGTCAAAGGGTGCAAAGTGTAAGACTCTGCCTTATCTGTCAAATTCTTGGGGGTTATCTGGTTGGGTAAGACAAAGGTTATGTCTGCTGCGGTCATAAAAAATATACAGGCCTATCCACAACTACAGTGCACCAAGAAATTGCAGGAGTTCTTAGATTTGTTAGGCTATTGGAGAATCTTCATCCGCATTTAGCCCAGCTGGTACAGCCCTTTGTGCACTACTGTGGAAAGGGGCTGTCTGGGATTTGAGCACTATAAGGCAGCTTTTTGGGCTGCTAAGCAAGTTGTAGCCAGTGTCTAGTCTCTGGGCACAGTTGACCAGAACCAACCATGAAAACCAGATGTTCATGTAACACCCAAGGTATACAGTTGCAGATTATGCAATGTCAAGGCAGGGTGATGACAACACTAGGGTTCTGGTCCCAACTATGGTGTGGGGCCAAGGGCCAATACAGTCCCATTGAACAAGTTAATGAAGTGCACCAAGCCCTGGTAGCAACAAAAACCAGAACAGGGCCAGCCTCAGTCAAAGCCTTCACCACCTACCCCATTGTCCTCTCGGTGCACTCAGTCATGCAACAATCCAAGAGTATGGTGGCAGACATCCTCCCTGACCAAGTGGAGTATGTCTCTCCAACAGAGAAGTCTTTCCACTAGTCCTTTAGCGAAGAACTGCAGGTCATTCTAGGGTTGGTGACATATCAGAATGCTGGACAACCAAAGCCTGAGCCAGAGATGCTGCTGCCATCACCCAGCCATGAGGGGAAGCCATGTTCATGAAGAAGCATGGTATACAGACAGCTCCTACCAGGGCGCCCCACCCCAGTGGTGCGCTATTGCATATCACCCTGTGACTGAGAACATCTGGCTAGAGAACGAGGGAGGAGAAAGCAGCCAATGAGTTGAATTCTGAGCTGTTTGGATTGTCATCACACAGGAGCCCGGACCACTGACCATCTGTACCAATGGCTGGGCCATATACTGAGCGAGGACTGACACTCTGGTTCCCTGTCCGGGAATGCACAGGATGGACAATACATCAGAAACCCCTTTGGGAGCCGGCCACATGGGTCACAAAAAGACTGTGACTATTTCACGTCAGACATCACCGACCCTGGTGGAGCCCAGGCAATGATGGAGCAGACACCCTGGCGTGAGTCTACTGGCTGGAAGATGCTCCAGGGGCCGACACTGTCGAGAGGCTACACCAGAAGCTCCACCATGTGGTCACAGGGCCATGTGGGATACTACTGGGGCCTCTCACTGTGATGCACGGAGGTAGTGATCACGTGTCAGCAATGCCCAGTGTGTGCTGAAAGACAAGCATGTCCCCTCCCCTGTGATAGCGGGAATATACAACAGGGTGGGATACCCTGACCTGATGGCAGGTGGACTACATGTGTCATTTGCCTTAACCTGTGTGGATATAATCAGGGGTATTCCACAGGCCTACCCAAGTGGAAAGGCTAACCAAAGAGCAACCATTTGGGGGGCTCAAGCAATTGTGTGCCTCGTATGGCTCTCCAGAAGTCAGTGGAAGTGATCAGGGTCCTCAACTCACTGGACACTTAGTACAGGAATGTCCACTCCACACTGACTGGGGTTTCCCTCTCCCCTACAACCCAACAGCAGCTGGACTCAGAGCATTACAATGGCCTCTTGAAGAATGCCTTACAGAGTGACACTCACTCTTTTCAGGGTTGTATAGCATGACTGGCAGATGCCATTTGGGTGCTAATGTACAGCTGTAGGGAGGACAGGCAGCCCAGCTGACGCTGCTAACCCAACTGTGGGCGGTGCCCATTCGCATTTAGATCCGTGCCAGCCCGGACCTCAACCCAGGACAGGGCCAACAGAACAACATACTCTCACCAGCCCCTCAGGCTGTCTCCCTGGGGTGGCCCAGCCTGATTTGGGATTGGGCAGTGCAGATTAGCCCCAAGTGGTGCTCTCTCTTCTCCCCCTGGAGGCAGGTGTTAGAGCAGGGGTCCCCAAACTTTTTACACAGGGGCCAGTTCACTGTCTCTCAGACCGTTGGAGGGCCGGACTATAAAAAAAACTATGAACAAATTCCTATGCACACTGCACATATCTTATTTTAAAGTAAAAAAACAAAACGGGAATAAATACAATATTTAAAATAAAGAACAAGTAAATTTAAATCAACAAACTGGCCAATATTTCAATGGGAACTATGCTCCTCTCACTGACCACCAATGAAAGAGGTACCCTTCCAGAAGTGCCGTGGGGGCCGGATAAATGGCCTCAGGGGGCCGCATGTGGCCCGCGGGCCGTAGTTTGGGGACCCCTGGTTTAGAGCAACATTTGCTGTTACAGCCAAGTGATTCAGGGACATGGCCCACCCAGACCCCGTGTTATAATACTGGTTCAGACATAACACCGAGGGGCCTCTGTTTGGCAAACCAGAACTCCCTCTCTCTGCCAGGGAACGGGAGGGGGGAGGCTGTGACAGACAGAGAGCTGGTACTGTAAGCCTCGCCAGGCCCCACAGAGTGCAAACCTTCTGATGTAGGACCATACATGACATGGATCCTGCTAGAGAGATTTCCCACTCAATGTTACTTTATCTCATTTGTCTTACCACCCTTAGTCTCGGTGCCTGCCACTCCTTTCTGTAGTGGACCGGTTGTTTTGCAGACATCAGAATCCAAGTGCTTGCTGGGTGTGCTCTCAATTCCACGTGTCCACCACCGACAGCCTGCCCTGGCCGATCCACTCTGTGAACCACACGCACCATGTGGTCCTGGCTCAGTCAATGCAATGCTGCTGACCCGACATTCAACCAGACCGAGAGACAAGTCTTCCAGCTTGTGTGTGAAGCATTTCAACAAGCAGGCAATAAAACTCCTGTTAAGCCACAGCCCTCTGTGTATCATGCTATATGGATGGACTTAACTGAATGGCCACTGTACATATAGAGTTGTGGGTTCCAGCCCCACTCTGTATTGAACGGCACAATGGGATACTAACTTAGCCTGTACGATGGGGTGGACTCCCTCAGACTTTTGTCTTATTGAAACTGTAGTGACTGGCACAGATAAATGGAGCCAGCACTGGGGGGCGGGTTCCCTGTACTTTGAGGTACATTTTGGATCTGTAGCTTATATGGATAACCCTTCCTGCCCTAATTGGACTGGCTGTTGTACCTGGGATTCTCCCTATATCCCTGGACTCATCCTCTCCACCTTGCCCAGTATTTCCAATAACTGGGCCAGTGTCAAAGCAAATGACACTATCACATCTGGCAAATGGTCTGGTGGGAATATCCCCTTGTCCTCTTTGCCCCACCCATCAGCAACATTGTCACCAGAAAGGCTGTTGATGCCCTCCCCAGCATGTAGTCACAGATCCTAGTCACTCTCAAGAAACCAGCTTTCGCCAAACCTGAGAAATAGTCTTTCTTTAGGGACTCAAACTACCCAAATCGCAGGCTCACAGAGTCCAGTGTAAAAATCAGAGCATCCCCAACGAAAGCCTGTGCCTGACCTTCAAAGGGGAACACTGATTTTCACACAGTCCTTGGGACCAAGTTTCTACAATCACCGAGTGGTCTGCTTAGGTATCTAATGATGCTTATTGTTTATAATCTCATTATGCCAATTATTCTATATCACTATACTTAAGGTTGACCCTTTCCAGTTTAGTCTTCTGTAGAGATGGAAGTCCTTAGCTAGAAACCTCAGTTATTTGAGGATAAATTGTTGCCTCACCTCTCATTGTTTCTCATGGGAAAAAAATGACAAACCCTTCAAACCCATTAACCTTCTCTCATAAGACCACTAATACATGCTTTTAGCTATTTTCTTGTTCCTCTCTGGCACTTCTCCAAGTCCCTTCACATTCTCCTAATGTATGGCAGCCAAACTGAATATGCCACTCTAGGGATGGAACAAATCATAAAAAAAAAACCCAATTCTTAACGCATACTCAACTCCTAAAACATCTGTTCCTGCCTTTATACCTACCAGAGCATTCAACGACTGTGGGTCAGCCTCTTGGGGCCTCATTAAGAGGGAGACACCCCACCTTTTAGGCAAACATGAGACAGCGCAAATGAGCCACCAGAAGGTCTGGGTTCCAGCCTCCAAACCTCTTGGGAGTTTCATTTCCTTCATCTCTAAAATGAGAATAACTCTATTCAACTGACTTATTGCACATTGCTGTGAGGTTCAAATATATGGTGAAGCACTAAGTCAGATACTAGTCCTCAAAAGCCCCCTGCACAATTAGGACATAGTCCAGTCTCTAGGATGAACTGCAACGCCCAACAGGAGCTGGTCCTACCAGCCTTTCTGGCTACTCCACTCACTCTGCTCCAGCCACATGGATTTTCCTGTTCTTCTCCAACAATCCAAGGTGATTTCCTCTCAGAGCTTTCACATTCCTATTTCCCCTGCCTGGACGTCTCATCCTCAAATTCTGTATGGCTGGCTCCTCACACTTTCTGTTTCTGCTCGAAAATATGATGTTCTCTGATCTCTTAAAATAGTCACATATAAAACAGGGAAGGAGTTAGGGTCAGGGGGAAAATGAATCTTAACTACAAATTCTGCAAACCACAGAGAAGCCTGAAAAAGAGTTCAGTGTGGCCTTGTCTAAATAGAAAGATCTCTGTTCATCAACCAGAAGGTCAGGATATCACCCAGTTTGGCTAGACTGGCAATAAGCAATCTTGGCATAGTGCTTTAGAGTTTCTATTCATGTGCTCATTCATTGCACAAATATTTAATGAGCATCTCCTGCATGCTGGGGATGGAGACAGAGACTAAAACAGTTTCTAACATAATGATGTTTATACCCTCCTGTATAATAAACCTTCAGAGAGCGGCAAATGAACATCCTCAAGCTGTTCTATACAGTCAGACTGTTTTTTTTTAAATATATATATATATATAATTTTATTTATTTTAGAGAGGGGAGAGAAAGAGAGAGAGAGAAGGGGGGAGGAGCAGGAAGCATCAACTCCCATATGTGCCTTGACCAGGCAAGCCCAAGATTCTGAACCGGTGAACTCAGCATTCCAGGTCAATGCTTTATCCACTGCGCCACCACAGGTCAGGCAGATTGTTTTCTTCATAGCCGATGTTTGAATTGTTCCCAATTCAGAATGCAGTCCCATGAACAATGATGATCAATGTCTTTACTTTTCAAGGCCACACTCAAAAGATTGAAACCTTTTTAACTAAGACTCACCACCCTCCTTAAAGAACCTATTCCCATATCCTTTGCCAAATTTAATGACAGATATTGTGTATGCACAAAAGTCACTGTAAACACAGTGGCCCATGGCTTCCGAGGGCCTGCACTGATCTCTGGAGACTTAAGTTCCTGCACACATTCAAAATGAAGTCTTGACTGCTCACTCTGAACAGCTCCCTTCCCTTGTTTTGTTTATGCTGCAAGACAATGAGCCAACAAGTACTGAGAAGGAATCCTGAGCATTATAAGGTTTTTCTCACAAGGAATTAGCACTATGATGAGGGTCTGGGGGACGGTTTTATCCCCAGTGGTACATCTTCTTGGTGTCCCCCCCACTCACTGATCCATAGGTATGAACTCTGAAGAGTCTGCTGCTTCTCACCTTAACAGTAGCCTTTATAAAGTATTGTCTTGTGTTATGCAAGAAATGGGTACAACAGGATCTCAAAAAAATAAGATACAGAAGGGAGGCTCAGGTCATTAGGGAAAGCTCACTGGTAAGATGAAGAAAGTGAATACTACTGGGCAGAAAGAGGAGGGGAAAGCAAAGCAAATCAGCAAAATAAGAAAGGAAAAAAAAGGAAAGGAAATGAAAGAAAAAAGAAAAAAGAGAAGGGCCTTAGCCATGGTCATGGTGTGTGTATGGGAGGGGGGGATTCACAAGGAAAAGCAAGAGGGAAGGCCCAGAAGCAGAAATGCGCTCTCCAGGGAGGAAAGAACACTGGGGAGGGGAAGGGATATTTCAGTCAGTTCTGAGGTGACCTGGTGATAAGTGGCTTCAAATATCAATGTAAGGAATTTGGGCTTAATTGTTAGAATACTCTATCTTCAGGGTTGGAAAGAACTTCCAGAGGTCACTGTTAGGTCGCCAACGGAGAGGCACACAAGGCCTTTTGAGTTTTATAAGAAATTTATGTATGTGTCTGCGAACAGACGGATGGAGATCCCAGTGGCAGCAGCGCCCAGTGTCTGGGGACTGAAGCCTTGGTTAGTGAGCAGTGTTAGCCAGACGGCCAGCCTCGATGGGAAGCCAGGAGCTTAGCCTCCGTGGGGCCCTGGAACAGGTTAGCCTTGAGGATGGAGTCCTGGGCGGGTGCTGGTTGGTCACTAAGCCACAGAATGTTTAGGTAGGTGATGGGAGGAGATCTATGAGACCTGCCCTGGAGCCAAACTGCTTCAAGTTTCTCCAGGCTAACTGAGGTTTTGATAAGGGGCCCTGGACCTGAACCTAACAGTCATCTAGTCCAAACTAGACCAAAAGCAAAATCAAAGCCCACCTGGGGCACATGAAAGCTGTGCTCCCCTGGCTCCCTCTCTGCTCAGTCTTAGGAGCAGGTTATCAGTATAGAGATGCAGCCCTGTCTGTCTGCCTCCCACCGTCCATGCCACTGAACTTATAGCCATCACCATGGATCTGGGGCCC
This sequence comes from Saccopteryx bilineata, assembly GCF_036850765.1. Lineage (NCBI taxonomy): Eukaryota > Metazoa > Chordata > Mammalia > Chiroptera > Emballonuridae > Saccopteryx > Saccopteryx bilineata. Next base: position 125,053,977 of record NC_089494.1, read on the forward strand.
ACGCTTCAGATCATCCTACCAGCCAATACTGATCCAAGCACAGAGAAAAGGGACATTATAACAAAATCAGAAACTCTCATATTAAATACACACACACACACACACACACATTGTAAGAGTTACTGTTTGGCACTTTTCTGCAAGATGTGGTGAAGGCTAAAACAAAACAAGAGGGAAAGGATATGTCCCTATCTGTTATGACTATAATCAAGTTCTGCCACACAATGAGCTCCTCACCTCGCCTCCCAGAAGGCCTCCAACTCCGCTCCCTGTGATGCTCTGACAACTTGATGTGGGAACACCACACGGGAGTTCCAGAACAAAGGACAAACCTCCAGCTCCACCAGTTTGGTATCTGTATGTAGATATGTTCACTGTCATCTTGGGCTTTAACACCTTGGGATAAGATGTCCCCATGACATCAAGTAGAGTGCAGAGTTTACTGCATAATGTTATAGTTCTTGAAATCACAATAAAATAAAACCCCTGGTCAATTAAATGAAGGATAATATATATTGTACGTCTTTTTTTAAAGCTAACAGCCACGAACTCAGCATCTAATAAAAACACTCTTTCTTTTAAGTGAAGATCTTTGTCACCCTGTTGTTTTATGTCATCTTCATAATACTTTATAGAACAAACTGAATGTAAGGTATTGTGAGGCCAGGAGAGTGTGATACCTAACATTTTATCTTTTCCAAAGTCACCTGCACTTCAGGGCAACAGCCTAACACCAGAGGTCTCAAATGGGGAAAATGCATCAGACTCACGTAGAGACAGATGGAAATCCCAAGACCCCATGCCAGGCTTAACGAGTTCAGACTGTCTGCAAGGGAGCCCCCGGCTTTCCCCCAGTGACACCCAGGGTTGAGAAGTATTGCTCAAGACAAAGAAATTTTCTAACTGTGAATTTTAGCCTTTAATACCCTCTATGGAGAAAATAGAAGATATGAAAGCATTTTAATATTCCTGGCAAGAAACCAGCACAGGTTTTTGTATGTGAAGCTCTCTTTTCAGAATAGAAAAGTGCCATTAATTCACTCCAAAGGGCAGAGCCCAGACTCTCAGAAAGAAGACAGGAGACCAGGAACATATGGGGCCTTTCCAGGATGGTCTAGATGTGTCTACAACAGCTGAACTGGGTTTCATTAATTCCAACCAAAGCTGCCCAGGACTGTGCCTCGGCCTAGCTCTTTAAAGATAGGCAGTGAGAAGGTCCTCAGTATATCCTGAACACTCCTCTGCACATGCCCTAAATCAAACATGGAAGAAAAACATGGAGATGCATACCCCACACTCGGGAATTTATGTAGAAGGTACAAAATAGGGGCTGAAAGGGCAGCAATCAAAGCTGTTTTCCTGGAGATAAGGAAGGAAAAGATAAATTGGAAAGCAATTCTGAGGGGCTCCAAAGGCAGGGGCAAAAGATCTGAACATCTCGCAATTAATAAACAGGTAGCTATCGAAGATTTTTGACTGCACAGAGGGTTAACATCAAGCAGGGAAGCACAGTGATGAAGGGCAGGGAGTCTGAAGCCAACGACCTGGATGGATAAGTAAACTGTGGTCCATCCAGACACTGGAATATTATTCATCACTAATAAGAAATGAACCACAAGCCACAAAAAAATATGGAAGGAACCTTAACTGCATATTGCTAGGTGAAATAAAACTCATCTGAAAAGACTCCACACTGTATGATCCCAAATATATGATATTCTGTAAAAGGCAAAACTAGAGACAGTTAAAAAAAACAAAACAAAAAAAAGCCGTGATTACCAGAAGGAGAGAGGCAAGGCGGGAAAGGAATGACAAGGCAGAGCACAGGGTGTTTCCACGGCAGTGACACAATTCTGCCGGATACTGTGACGGTGACACATGTTACTACACAGTAGTTAGATCCATAGACTGTACAACACAAAAAGAAAAATCTCATGAGAACTATGAACTTTAGCCAATAATAATGTAATATATAGGCTCATCAATTTTAACAAGTTTGCCACATTAATGCAAGATACTAATAATAGGAGACACTGAGGGGAAGAATAAATGGGAACTGTCTGTACTTCACACCCATCTTTTCTGAAAACCTACAACTGCTAAAATAAAGTATATTAACAAAAAAGTGATAATGAGCCACGACTACATATGCACTAATGTGACTAAAATTAAAACCACTGACAACCCTAAATATTAATGAGCAACTAGAATTCTCTTACATTACTAGAGGTAAGGAAACCGGTATAACCACTTTGGAAAACAGTTAAATACACATACAAATCACCTCCTACATATGTCCACATGAAGACTTAAAATAAATGTTTATAACAGCTTCAACATAATAGCCCCAAACTGTAGAGAACCTAAATGGTCACCAACAAGTGAATGAATAAATACTTGTGGCACATTTATATGGTGGAATGCTAACCAGCAATGAAAAAGACCAAGTACAGGCCCTGACCAGGTGACTTAGTGGATCAAGTGCTGTCCCAGCACACTGAGGTTGCAGGTTCAATCCCCGGTCAGGACACATATGGGAAGCAATCAATGAGTGCACAACTAAGTGAAACAACAAGTTGATGCTTTTCTCTCTATCTCATTCTCTCTTTCTCTCTCTTTCTCTCTCTTGCTCTCTCTCTCTCCCTCTCTCTCTCTCTCTCTCTCCCTCTCTCACCCCAAATCAATAGAAATAAATTTTAATAAAAAAATAACAAGTACAACAGCAGAAATGGAGCTCAGTAACATGTTGAGTGAAAAATACCAAATAAAATGAGTACATACTGTGTGATTCTATTTACATGAAGTTTGGAAACAGGCAAACATAATTATAATAAAACACAATCAGATCAGGGGCTGCCTGGGTCACAGGGTGGAGGGAATTAACTGAGAAAAGACACTGGAAATCTTTTGAGGCTATGAAAATATTCTGTATCTAGGCGGAGTGGTGGTTGTCTGGATGTTCACATGAGTCAAAAACTCACAGAACCATACACTTTGAATGGATACATTTTCCTGTATATAAATTAAGATTTTTTTTTTCTGAAGTGAGAAGTGGGGAGGCAGAGAGACAGACTCCTGCATGCACCCAACATGCCCACTAGGGGGCGATGCTCTGCCCATCTGTGGCATTGCTCTGTTGCAACCAGAACCATTCTAGTGCCTGAGGTGGAGGCCACAGAGCCATCCTCAGCACCTGGGCCAATTTTGCTCCAATGGAGCCTTGGCTGAGGGAGGGGAAGAGAGAGATAGAAAAGAGAGGGGGAAGGGTAGAGAAGCAGATGGGTGCTTCTCCTGTGTGCCCTGACTGGGAATCGAACCCAGGACTTACACAAGCCAGGCCAATGCTCTACCACTGAGCAAACTGGCCAGGGACAAACAAAATAATTATTAAATTTAAGGAAAACCAAAAAAAGGTACAAGAAAGTAAATGTCATCCAATATACCTTATGATTTTGCTGTGAAAATTATTTACACAGCAACATAATATAAGCACTGATCTTTGATTTAATCAATTAGACATGCATGAGGTGTGTGTGTGTGTGTGTAAGAGAGAGAGAGAGAGAGAGAGAGAACAAGTGTCTGTGAGGTTAGATAAAAAGCTAAGTCCTTGCCCTGGCCGGTTGACTCAGTGGTAGAGCGTCGGCCTGGCGTGCAGAAGTCCTGGGTTCGATTCCCAGCCAGGGCACACAGGAGAAGTGCCCATCTGCTTCTCCACCCCTCCCCCTCTCCTTCCTCTCTGTCTCTCTCTTCCCCTCCCACAGCAAGGCTCCATTGGAGCAAAGATGGCCCAGGCGCTGGGAATGGCTCTGGTCGCAACAGAGCGACGCCCCAGAGGGGCAGAGCATTGCCCCCTGGTGGGCAGAGCATCGCCCCCTGGTGGGCGTGCCGGGTGGATCCCAGTCGGGCGCATGCGGGAGTCTGTCTGTCTCTCCCAGTTTCCAGCTTCAGAAAAATACAAAAATACAAAAAAAAAAAAAAAAGCTAAGTCCTCATGTTATAATGATCTCAATAGATGGTGTTCTAAAACGGATGAGTCAAAACATAGTGGAAACATATCATTTAGAAATGTGGTGCAAAATACCAGCAGAAACAGTTGAAGGAATTCAAAGGTTACCTCTCTGAGGACTGAATCCAGGAGTCAGGAATGAGTGGATCAAACGACTGCTATTCCTCATTTCAAATTTAGTCTTACTAACTGATTATTAAAACCATGTACAAGTATCTTGCTTTGACAAAAGTAAAGTTACATTTTAAAATAATGTAAAAACCCAAAAATATGCTTAAGTTGTATTGTTAAGTACAAAAAGCTAATTTGGGTGTAATATTGAGTATGACATAGTTTTCACTGAAAATCAAATAACAATGAAACCTAACCATATATGTATGCATTTATGAAAATAAAGAAAAGAATGGTAAACAACAAAATTTTAACACTGGCTACCTGAGAAGGAAGGAATTAAGGATGATAAATGTGTAAAATAGGTTAACTTTTTCCATACACATTTCTATGTCCCTTGACGTGCTAAATAATGAATGTGTATTAATTTTCCTATTAAAAATATCAGGCCCTGGCTGGTTGGCTCAGTGGTAGAGCGTTGGCCTGGCGAGCAGAAGTCCCGGGTTTGATTCCCGGCCAGGGCACACAGGAGAAGCGCCCATCTGCTTCTCCACCCCTCCCCGCTCCTTCCTCTCTGTCTCTCTCTTCCCCTCCCGAAGCTGAGGCTCCACTGGAGCAAAGATGGCCCGGGCGCTGGGGATGGCTCCTTGGCCTCTGCTCCAGGCGCTGGAGTGGCTCTGGTCGCAACAGAGCGACGCCCCGGAGGGGCAGAGCATCGCCCCTGGTGGGCGTGCCGGGTGGATCCTGGTCGGGCGCATGTGGGAGTCTGTCTGTCTCTCCCCGTTTCCAGCTTCAGAAAAATACAAAAACAAAACAAAAACAAACAAACAAAACAAAAATCAACACAACAGCAAAAATTGAATACAAAGATTTAAACTGGATGATGTCAAAGGTCCCTACATATCTAACACTGTAGGATTGCATGAGTCCTGCCCATCCTCTACTAGAATCCAGGCTTCCATGATTTACTGTAATGTGACATTATCCCACACATGCCCACATGTAATCTTGGCAAATCTTTTAAAACATCGAATGAAGACATATATGGATTCTACTGTAACTTGACCACATACAAGCATTTAAAAAGCAAGCCTTTCACAGATTTCCATGAGGTGAGAACCAGAGCGTTAAGGCAGAACATACATGAACACACCAGGGGGCACAGGGCGAAGGGAAGAAAGGTTCTGGCAGCCAGGGAAACTGGCCATGTCATAGGCTTGGTCCTAGGTACTTTAACTGGTATGCCACTTAATTTCTGCAAGTTCTCTATCCCTTGTTCATTCTTTCCTCCTTCAGAAACCTCTATGATTCAGATGTTGTTTCACTTCATGTTGTCACAGAGGTCTCTTAGACTTTCTTCAACCTTCTTGAGCCTCTTTTCTTTTTACTGGTCTGTTTCTGTGCTAATGTTTATCTTGTCCTCTAAATCACTGACTCAGTTCTTTGTTTCATCCAACTTGCTATTGATTCCTTATAGTGTAGACTTCATTTCAGAGGTTTTACTTGCCATTTCTGACTGGTTCTTTTTTATGGTTTCAACGTCCTTTTTAATGCTATCTCTCTTTTTTTATTTTTTTTAATTTATTCATTTTAGAGAGGAGAGGGAGAGACAGAGAGAGAGAGAGAGAGAGAGAGAGAGAGAGGAGAGACAGGGAGGAGCTGGAAGCATCAACTCCCATATGTGCCTTGACCAGGCAAGCCCAGGGTTTCGAACTGGCGACCTCAGCATTTCCAGGTCGATGCTTTATCCACTGCGCCACCACGGGTCAGGCCTACTATCTCTTTAACTTCTCATAAGGTCATTCATTGTTGCTCTAAGATCCTTGAGCATCTTGATAACCATTATTTTAAACTCTGCATGTGGTAGTTTGGTTGCTTCTATTTCACTTAGTTCTTTTTCTGGGGGTTTCTTTTTTTGATTCATTTGGGGCATGTTTCTTTGCCCATTTTGTCTGTGTATTAGATAGTTCTGCTCTGACTCCCAAATTTGTTGTGATATCTTCATGGGAAAGGTAGACTCATTGGTACAAACCTCCAGGCCACCAGAGCTCCTTGATCTATGAATGTTTCTTGAGGATTATAATTACCCTCCTGTTGTATGTGAGTCTTGAATGTTGTTGGCCCTTTTTTGAGTGGAGTTAACCCTTCAGTCTGGCTGGTTCTAAAGGGTGAACCTTAAGACACTGTGCAGTGTCTGTCCTCTGGCTCATAGTTATTCTCTGCAGGGTCTGGTGCCTGCTGGACTCCCCTTTGGGTGTGCCACCTGTGTCTAGATGAGTTTAGCACTGATATGGTCTGTAACCCTCTACTGAATGCATTAGTTCTGGGTCCTCTTGGGAGGGGTTTGGGTACAAGTTGATGTCAGACATTGTCTGCAACCCACCATGGGCTTCCTGTCTCAATAATTTGAGAGGTTTTTCAATGAAAGAATACTAACAACAACAACAACAAAATCTCTATAATAATTTTCTACTGTCAATGAAACCATAGGCATTTTAGTTGTTTTGGAAATTATACATAGCATACCTTTCACAGTAGAGATTATGACACTATTACTCAAAGAACTAGACTGAGCTGCCCAAGCTGCACAAGAACAGAAATACGCTACTCCCATGTCCTTAGCAGTAGAACCACCTCTCCCTCTCTTCTAATGCCTTCTTCTTCCTCTCTAGGACAATTGGGTGGAACTCCAGCCTCCTCTTGTCCTTATCTAGTGAACTTTCCAATACAACCACGACAATTAAACCCACAGTATTAAAACTCAACCTGAGACAACAAACATGAACATGCCAGGGGACATGAAACCTTCCCTATGCCTGGGCAGTTGTTTTTGTTCTTCAACCAGGCTTCTTTGTAACCCCTGAAGCTGCCTTGTCATCTTTTTTCCAGCTCAGAGTTTTGAAGTAGAAGCTCCCTGAGAACAGATCCCAGAGCCATCCCTTTGAGGACCAAGAAGGAGGTAACACAAAAGCCTGTCATCTTCTCAAAAAGTATTGAAGAGCTGAGGAGGGGAGTCTTAAGAGGAGTAACTTTTTATTTTAGCTATTGCCTCAAAAGAGTTCCTGTATCAGCTTTTTGATGGTCTAGTCTCAGACAAGAATTATCCAAGGAAGTAGAGAAATAAAGAATGACCAGGATAACCTGTCACAAAAAAACCCTCAAATGACGCTCTCCTGAAGTGTCCATGAAGGGTCCATTAGGGCAGGTAGCTGGACATGTCGTCTCAGGGACCAGGCTGAGCCTCTTTACCTGGAAGCAGGTATCTGAGGCCAGAATAGTCACAGAGTAGCCTCCAGAAACCAGCAAAACCAGGGGAGGGCAGAGGAGCTTCAGGAGCTGGAATGGCAGAACTCCAAAGTTGGAAAGAGGTTCTTAAAGGTCCGAGGATAGCCTCTGTTACATCCCTTCCAAGGATGGGCAGAAAACCCATGGTTAGTTTAGATAGACTCTCCAGGCTCTGTGCACTTACTTGGGTTCAAGAGTCCAGGGTCTCATTCTAGAACTCACCAACCAGTTCTAGGAACAGCATATGGTAGTGGTTAGGGCACTGGGAACCAAATGCCTACCTTCTACCCCTGGATATGATACTCACATTTTGTGACTCTGGGAGAATTAGTAAATATCTCTGTATCTCAGTTTCCCCATCAGTATAACGGAGACCTCACAGGGTTGTCATTTGGATTAATATGTAAAGTACTTATAAGATTGCCATATATATTAAGAACTATATAAGCATTTACTGTTACTACCACTTCCCTTTAGGTGTCCTCAAATCTTGAATCCTTTTAACAAAACTCACAGGAAACTGATGTATTATCCATAAAGTCAATGCATAATTTTGACTTGAGATTTATAACCAGCAAGGAGAGGGGGAAAGTCAGGTCTGTTGAATAGTATATGTTCATTCAAGTAAGAAAAGTCTACTTGAGAAACCAGATTAAGATCAAAAGGTTGTTTTTTGAGCCCAAAGTCAGATCATCCACCTGGGTGGCCAAGCAAAGGAAGACTGAGTCACCTTTCCACACCAAGATTGTCCCTGCTCAGTGGCCCTGAGAACCTGTGTTGGTTGGTCAGGACATGCTCTACTCTGAAATGTGTTGGAGACATACCCACCAGTTCTTTATGCTCAAACTCTTCCTTTTCTGATATTCCATTATCATGCTTAGTATTAGGAAAGGCTGGCTTCAGCTAATTCACAAGGAAAAAGCAAGTTTTCTTGTCAGCTGAAGAGGAGTCTGCTGTGAAAGGAAAGGAGAAAGCATCTAGAATCAGGGGTATGCCCAGAAAGTCGAGTTGGGGCCAATTGTCAGCATCAAGATTTGTGAGGACAGGCCCTGGCAGGTTGGCTCAGTGGTAGAGAGTCAGCACAGCATGTGGATGTCCTGGGTTTGATTCAGTCAGGACACACAGGAGAAGTACCCATCTGCTTCTTCACCCCTCCCCCTCTTGACTCTCTCTCTCTCTCTTCTCCTCCCCTCCTGCAGCCATGGCTCGACTGGGTGAGTTGGCCCCGGGTGCGGAGGACAATGGCTCCATGATCTCTGTCTCAGGTGCTAAAAAACTGGCTCCAGATACAATGGAGCATGGGCGCCAAATGGGCAGAGCATCACCCCCTAGTGAGCTTGCTGGGCAGATCCCAGTTGGAGCACATGTGGAAGTCTGTCTGCCTCCCCTCCTCTCACTAAAAAAAAAAAAAGATTTTCCAAGGACAGCATATATGTTATGAACTTGAAACTTGAAGCCACCTGCTTATCTCTGCGTTGTCACCTGGCTGCTTGCTCTGCCATGATTGCTGAGGTCAGATTGTGAGCATCTTCTCCCAATATGAATTCAGTAATCTGAAGTTGGTGGCTTTAAATCAGCAGTGTGGGTAGTTATTTACACCACAGAAATGGGTAAATGCCACAGGAGAGCCAGTTGTTAAATATTTACCAGCATACCATTGAGCTGCTTTGCCAACACCTAACTGAAATGGCCCTTTTGGAAGCCCAAATGGCTTCACTCTTGCTAAAGCCAATGGGTGCTGCCTGGGCTTTATTTTTTTCCACCTCTCTAGAGAAAAATAAAGTCATTTCCTCCTTAATAAACCTCTTTATCATCTTAGCTTCTAGGCCTCTCTGCTGACTGGGCTCTGCAACACTGGTGTTCTCCATGGTCCTCTTCCTTAGCATTGCGACATGTCCTTTGTGCCACAGCTGGGTCACTTTTTCCTCCTGGAAGACATCCTCACCTGCCTTGTCTGGGTAATGCCCATTTCAAGAATACTCTGTTCTTATCTTAATCACAAATGAATGTCCATCGACATGTGCGACCCTCTGCTAGACGGCAAGAACCAGGAAGACAAGGACTTAACATTTCAGCAACAACAATAAGAACAATGACAAACAGCTGTCACTAGCTCTTGCTCTATTAGGCACTGTCCCAAGTGCTTTGCATACTTTTTCTATTTACATTTTACACTTTTTTCTATTTACATTTTACACCACCAGTCTATGCCCTATGACTTCTCCCGTGAGATACTTGCCACTTGCAGAGTTGAAATAACTCATCCAAGATTACACAGACCGATATGAACCCTGAAGGGCAGGCAAGCATTGAAGCCCATGTACTTCACTAGGGCCCTACAACACCTTTTCTAGTTGGTATGCTCTGAGAATTTGATGTAACATAAGTCTAAGGAAAAAAGAGAGGTGAGGAGAGCCAGCAGATCTTGTAAAAGTAGATGTTCTTCAATATCAATATAAATTCTTGAGAACAGAGTTGAAATTGTGAGTTGTATTCCTGATAAGCCAACTGGAGAAGCTGGCTTTAGATCTGGCTCCAGAATTCAGCAGCCCAGCGCACCAACTCCTGGTCCCTAAGAAGAGCTGCAGGTCTCCACTACCGAAGGGTCAGAGTGGACTTCCCAGGCAGGTAGCTGCTCCGGAGAAACCAAGAGGTCCACATGGGGCCAAGTCCAGGCCCTTCTCCCAGGCTTTCCTTCAAGGCACAGCTCCTCCTCACAGAAGGAAGGAGTACAGTGCCAATTCGAATACATTTTCTCACATTATCCTCATGAAGACTCTATGACAGGAGTCGAGAACCTATGGCTTGCGAGCCAGATGTGGTTCTTTTCAGGGCTATATCTGACTTGCAGACAAATCTTTAATAAAAAAAAATAATAACGTTAAAAATATTAAACGTTCTCATGTATTACAATCCATTCATTTCCTACTGCTCATGTTCATGGTTGCAGTGGCTGGAGCCCATCACAGCTGTCCTCTGGGACAACACCATATTTTTATTGGATAATGTGTAACATACATGGGTCACTGTATGGCTCTCATGGAATTACATTTTGAAATATGTGGCGTTCATGGCTCTCTCAGCCAAAACATTTCCCGACCCCTGCTCTATGAGGTAGGACTTTCAGATCCCCACTTTAGAAATGACAGGAAAGTGAGGTTTAGAGAGGTGGGGTGCATAGTCCAAGGTCCACCCAGATAAGAACAGAAGCAGGATTAGCACTACCGCCACCAGACATCCAGGCTTGTGCTGTCAGTGCTGCTCCAGGGGCAAAACGGGGCCACAGGAATTGAATGATTTGGCAAAACACTGCTGTACATTGATAGTAGAAGGAAAAAAATAAATACAGTATTTTCTGATCAATCACACAACTGTTTACCCGAGAGTAAATAGTATCATTTCTTTAGCCCTCTATCACCCAGGAGAAAAATCATCTTAATTGTATCGCCAAAGATTCCATTTGCAAAACGGTTCTTGCTAACATTACAAACCATTCCAAATAGCTATCTTTCATCTCTGAGTATATCCTATACCACAGAGGTCAGAGGTCAGAGTCATCTCGACCACAAAACAGTGGAAGAGGTCTAACCACATTACCAAGCCTTCAGATTCCTCATTGTAAACTCACGTTGCACTCCCTAAGATCATCATTTCACAAGATTGCACTTGGCTGGCCCCGTAGGTAAATGAGCTAGTCATTTTCTAGAACTATTTGGAGAAAATTTGATGGTGGAAACATGGATCGGGGAAACAAACAAGAATACAAACAGGTAACATTTACTGAGCACACACCATGCGTCAAGTACTGTTGCTAGTGTTTTATGACTATTAATTCATTTATTCTTACACTAATCTTCAAGATAAGCACTAGTATTGGCCTCTTTCACAGATGGAGAAACGGAGGCACAAAGATGTGAACTAACCTTATCACTCAGTGTGTGAGCAGTTGAAGCTTGAATGTGCATGCACGCAGGTCTCAGACCTACCCCCTCGACACCACGTTACAGTGCCCGAGCACTAAATACGGTCACTGCACCAGCCTTTCAAGGGGAAAACAACCTCTTCCTGCAACACTGTCTTCCACTCTTCTTCTAGGGGAGGGGGGGAGGTAAATTTGTTGCCTTTAGTCAGAAGTGAATAGCAAGGTTCTACGTGATTGCTGAGTCTCAGATATTTCTTCTCCCCTTTGCCAGTGGTCAGCTGGACAATCAAGAACTGGTCCGGCGCACAGGTACATGAGAAGGTGCTCAACATCACTAATCACAGGGAAATGCAAATCAAAACCACAGTGAGATATCACCTCACACCTGTTAGAATGGTTATTATCAAAATACTAAGAGATAAAAAATGCTAGTGAGGATGTAAAGAAAAGAGAACCCTTGTGCACTGCTGGTGGGAATGAAAACTGGTACAGCTACTGTGGAAAACAGCATGAGGGTTGCTCAAAAAATTAAAAACAGAATTACCATATGACCCAGAAATCAGGGTCTTGAAGAAATATTTGCACCCCTATGTTCACTGTGGCATTATACACAGTAGCCAAGAAACAAAAACCAGCTAAGTGTCTGTCAGTGGGGGAATGGATAAAGAAGATGTGGTGTATAAATACAATGGAATACTATTCAGCCATAAAAAAACAAAGAAAATCCTGCCGTTCGCAACAACATGGCCTTAAGGCCATTATGGTAAGTGAAATAAGCCAGTCAGAGAAAGACAAATGTTGTGTGATATCACTTACATGTGGAGTCTAAAAAAGCTGAACTCATAGAAACAGATGGAGAAACTAGAGGGGTGACTGCCAATGGCTTGGAGGTGAAAGGGGAAGATGTTGGTCAAGGATACAGAATTCCACTCGTAAGACAGAATCTTATCTAATGTACAGCAGGGTGACTATAGTTAACAATACTGTACTGTATATTCGAGAGTTGCTGAGATTAGATCATTAATGTTCTTAACACCACCACAAACTATAAATTATGTGAGGTAAAGCATGCATGAACTAACCTTATTGCTGTAATAATTCTGCAATACATATATGTATCTAATCATCATGTTGTACACTTTCAAGTCAATGTTATATGTCAATTAATACATCAATAAAGCTGAAAAGAATAATATAGATGCCACCAGCTAAAATCCCTGCCTTCCATTTGGAGCCTTACCCCATCGGGATAGTCTATGATTCCCACAACTATGCAGCAGGTAGGGAGGAAAGGCCTCACCTACTGAGCTTTCTGTCTCAGGGCCCCGAGGCAAGCTCAGGCGAGCAGGTTGAGGGGCACAGGCCGGGTAGGACCATGTGGAGAAGAGCTGGGCCTGCTCTCCATGAAGTATCTGTTTCTTGTCTCTCTGGGTCCTCGATTTTCTGCTCTGGCAGTGTTCTGTGAGGGGTATGGAGTTGAGAGAAAGCAGTGTGCGGGGCAGAGGTCCTGGGTCTGAGATTGAGTGGCCCCTCTCTGGAGGACCTCGGCCAATCACCACCTCTTTGCTCAGCTGTGAAACTAAGACAAAGCACCTGCTTTGACTCAAAGGAAAGAATTGTTCTGGTTGCTTTCCACTCCAGGCTGGGTGGCTGAGACAGACAGGGAGAACATTTCCGTTTGCCCTTTCCTCCAACCTTTGTCTGCCCCCAGCAACCAGGATGCCAATGATGCATGCAATGCCCAGTTCTGCCCTGTGGCCCCAGCTCCCTGCACCCCCCCTCCCAGCACCACAGACTGAGCACAGCTGCTGGCACCAGTCCCTCCAGGCCCAGGCCCTGGGGAGAGGCTGGGCTGTTTACTTTCCGTTCCCCTAACTCCTGTTTCCAAGAGCTCCTGGCCAAAGAGAGAGGGAGGGAGGCTGCCCCAAGAGGCCACATCCAAGGGAAGCCCAGGGCGGAGGCAGAACGTTGGACCACACAGGCTGTGGGCTCCGAGGGCTGGCCGTGGCACATCTGGTACCCCCTCCATACCCTGAGAATTCCCTTCTTCTGAATCAGCCCCCTGACCAGTGAACAAGAATTAAAGTGTGAAAGTCCTGCCTGGGACACAAAACAGGGGATGGAGAAGAGCCACTGGAGGTCAAGCAGACCCCCGAGTGGCCTGAAATGACCAGATACTAGGAAGGGGAGGACAGCTGGGGGCAAAACCCTACTGACAAGTAGACAGGATCATCCGACAATGACGCAAACACTACCTACTGCCCAGGGCCTCTTCTAGCCAAGGTATGTGTGTCTGTCTACCTGTCTCTTACACAAGTACACACACACACACACACCCCTCTCTTTCCTGTCCTCTCACCCTGCATTAGAAGCCATGTGGCTCACAGAAAGGGATCCCGACGGAGGAGTTGGGAGACCTGGGTTATAGTTCCAGCTTGATTATGTCCTATTCTTACACCCTTCATCTATCCAGCCTTCAGTTTTTTACTCTGTAAAATAAAAATATTTTACTGGATCAGTATTTCCCAAAGTGTGGTTCTTTGGTACCCTAGTATCTGGGAAAAAGGATTCAATGAGCAACTGAGTTTGAAAATGTCTGGCACTACCAGCACAGGCATGCCCCTTCCCCACTCCTATAGATAAATGTTGACCTGAAAACAAACCCTTCACTTTTTCTGTACCCGTAGACACATAACAGATGAACAATATATCATACATTCCAATAGTTCATGGGAACCTGAAACATTTAAAGCAATCCCTAGAAATGCTCAGTCTCACTTCCAAGTTACAGGTGATAAATTATTATTTTCAAGAATGAGCCAAGTGAAGATAAGTAAGACTGAGCCTCAAATTCCCAAGACTCTTTGAATAGCATGAAATAAGTTCTTATTGAAAGTTCCCCAGAGAAGCTAAGCATACCAATTATGTCTCAAGCAAGGCAAAAATTCAGTTCCCCATTTGCCAACATGGCTCACAAGCCAAAGATTTAGTATGCTATGTATTTTATCTGATTGTTTATTAACGCCTGTCATCCTCAAAGATGCTGGCACTTGTACTACCTCCTGTGCCCAATTTCCAGCAACCCCAGGACTTTTACCTGAACTGTTTGCACAATACCCATCTCATCACATTGCCTGCGCTGCTACATTTGTTCACCCTGAGAAACGAATCTTTCCAGACACTTGGGTGCTAAGACTTCAAAGCTACATGAGAGATCATGGTCCCGGCCTTAGGAGGTGAACCTTCAACCTGAGAAGGCAGATGGGTAAATAAGTATTAATGATGGAAAGGGATCAGGACTGCCATGACAAAAGCATTTAAAAACGCCTGGGAGAGCCCGGGGCAATGCCGAAAGGCTCCACCTCAGACTTGGGGCCAGCTGCACCAAACAGCCAGTGTGGCTGGCGGTGAACCAGGATTGAATGGTTCAGGTGGGCAGGAGCATCCTATGCCAAGTCCCAAAGACCTCCAAGTGCCTCATGTTTTGGGGGAACAGTAAATGGAAGCGAGTCTCACGGAGAGTGTGTGTTCAAGGGCTGGCAGGGGTGAAAGACAGGACTGGAAAGACAGTTTCGGGTCACATTCTTGGCTTGGTGTGCAAAACTAGGGAGGTTGGTCTTTACCCTGGACACAGAGGAGGAGCAAGCGAAGACTTGTGTTGAAGGGAGTGGCGTGATCAGGTCTGTGTTTGAGGAAAGAATCAAGTGGAAAGTACATGAGAAAGAGCTCAGACAGGTGCTAACCCATCCATCAGCAGGGCTCTTTCAGACAGTTCCACATGGGAAAAATGTGAAGGATAAATTGGAGGAGGGAAGGCAAGAAGGTCAGTTCAGGGAGCTATTTTAATCAATCAGTCATCAATCAAGTAAGAGATGACGGTCATAAGGACATGGACAGTTAGACGGCAGACTTAGAACATTTCAGAAGTGAGGTATATCTAATGCCCAAGTAAAGGGGTGCCCGGTTGGGGTGAGAGGCAGAGGAATGACTTTTTTGCCTTAAAGTGTCAAATGAGAACCCTAGGTTTCTGGCTTCAACAAGTGCACAACTGGTGTCTCCAACAGACTGAGAAGAGGACATGGCAGGAAAAGCCCATCTGGGTGCGAGATAAGGAATTTGGACATGCTGAGCTTAAGGTAACAGAAGAAAATTTGTTGTGAAATATCAAGCAAGCAGTTGGAAATGAATGTATGCACTCTCTGGAGAGATCAGGAGCAACATTGCTGGTCTGTGTGCCTATGTCCTCAACTCCCACACTCCTACACGGACAGGCAGAGTGTGCACGCTCACAGCCTCACATGTGTCTGCAAACCCAGTGCCCAGCACAGAGCCTGAGAAAGAGGATTCCGGAACTCCACAAACAAATATTTACTAAGTATTTGAAAAATACTCATTAAAGAAAGGCATTTCTGGTGTTTCAGAAATTCATAACATAAAATGGCCCTCCTAATCAGGAAGGGGGAAGCTGCCACTCCCCTCTCCTAACTCAGAGCTTCCACAGCCTGCGATCTGTTCAAAAGTTTACCCTCGCTTGCACAACATGGAGTGTCTGTCACCCAGGATCTTTCTTTCACTGGGGTTGTTTTCACACCTTTTCTGGGCTGGAAAAGGAACTAGTTTTGGAGATTCCCATTATTGGTGAATTGTCTATAAAAGTAGAGGGCACAAGAGATTGTGGATAAAGATGACAAATGACCTCATAATGATTTACCATAGATTTTTTTACTGTGGCCCTGAATGGTTGGTTCAGTGGTAGAGCGTCAGTTCAGCATGTGGCTGTCCCGGGTTCAATTCTCAGTCAGGGCACACAGGAGAAGCTACCATCTGCTTCTCCATCCTCTCTTCCCTTTTTCTTTCTCTCTCTACCCCTCCCACAGCCATGTTCAATTGGTTCAAGCACACCAGCCCCAGGTGCTGAGACCACCCCAGGTGCTAAAAATAGCTTGGGTACCAGCATGACCCCAGATGAACAGAGCATCAGCCCCAGACAGGGGCTGCCAGGTGGATCCTGGTCAGGGTATAGGCTGGAGTCTCTCTATCTCCCTTCCTCTCATTTGGTAAAAAGGGGGAAAAATATTTTACTGAAATCAGACTTTGCTTTGGATAAAGAACTGAACATACACAAAAAAAAGTGGTTGCTGCAAGTGAGTATGGGAAGGCAGACAGACAGAAACATCAGGGGAAAGTTTTGCCAATCATGAGATTTGCATTACCCCAGTTCTGGAAGATTCTGAAGTCCTACCTCCTATGAGCAGTCTTATAATGGGGCTCATGCCACAGGATCCTACTCCATGTGCAGCACTCATGGGTAGGTGGACTTCTTCCTGCATCTTCCAAGAGCTGAGCTCCCAGTCCACAGGTACCTGACACAAACCAGGTGAGTGGAAGTGAGTTCACAAGGTCAGGGTGATTCTGTGGGTAAGAAGAAAGCCCTTCTAATGACTTGAAATTGTGTGTACAACCTAAATGTTTTAGGACCAAATTGAGACTTGCATGTAAGGAGCCACGTCAGGGATCCACATGCACTTCAGATTGTGTCAGAGCATGTCACTCCCGTGTCTAGTCAGATAAGAAATGGTCATAATAGTAGGGAACAAAATTTGTCATAACAGAAAAACTTGTTCACACTATTTACAGGACATAAAATATTTGTGGGTAGAAGTTCATACCGCAAAAGACTGATAAAGGATTTAAAGATCTCTAAACAAACAGCTTGTATAGTAGTTAAGAAAATCAGAAGGAAAACCACTATAGTATCAGACATTTTAGTTGCTGAAAGGGAGAAAGAACCACATTTCACCAGATCAACATTTGCTAAACAAAGGAGTTTGGAATTTCCTTGGAATCAAAACACAGGTTCCTTGACACCCCCATATATATACATATATATATGTGTGTGTATGTATGATAATATATTTATATACATATATACACACACACATATATATATATCCCTCTCCCAAATGTGAGTGGATTGCAGAGTGGGGTCTCTAAGTTTTGCCTTGAATTACATAAAGCATTTGAATTAAAATGTAGGGTCCATCATTTCTGAAATCTCCTCGAGCTGAGGTTTTTTGTTTTGTTTTGTTTTTTTGACAGAGACAGAGAGAAAGTCAGAGAGAAGGATAGATAGGGACAGACAGAGAGAAAGGGAGAGAGATGAGAATCATCGATTTTTCGTTGTGGCACCTTAGTTGTTCATTGATTGCTTTCTCATATGCCTTGACCGTGGGGCAACAACAGACTGAGTAACCCCTTGCTCAAGCCAGCAACCTTGGGTCCAAGCTGGTGAGCTTTGCTCAAACCAGATGAACCCGCACTCAAGCTGGCAACCTCGGGTCTCGAACCTGGGTCCTCCGCATCCCAGTCCAATGCTCTATCCACTGCGCCACCGCCTGGTCAGGCTTGAGCTAAAGTTTTAAAGGGAATATTAACCAAAATAAGAGGAACCTACTGAGCTTCCCACTAAAGCAGCAGGAAATTTGAAGTCTAATCTACTTTAGTATTTCTCCTCCCCCTTTTATTTTTCTAGATTGACTATTGTACAGCCTTCTATTGTTATATATTTTTTTAGAAATTAAGGCCTCTTGTTTATAACAGGCTTTTTTTTTCTTTTTTAATTTAATGTGTCTTCATACATCTTCTGGTTGACATCAAGGGATTAATACGATTTTGGAATCTCCAAATGCGTAACGTAGTCCCATGATGCCAGTGGGTACAGTGAAGTCATGAAATCTCCCAGGATTCCGTAAGCCAATTCTGTCTTCTCTACATCCCCACAGCGCCCCCTGCAGACTGTAGGAGAGCACAATTATCAGACAAGAACCTAGAAGTAGCAGCACCTTGCCTGAGTTAACTGAGTCTTCCCCCATCAACTCTCAAAATAGGGCAGGGGTAAGAGGCTCTTCCCTTTCCATTTCCAATGCTCTAACCCAAAACGTGACCCATAATTTTACAATTCAAGAAAACAGAATGAACGGTTCAAGTAACCCAGAAAAGATACTAAGTCACCATTACTGCTCAATAAATAATGATAATACTTATTATTGGACCCATGTGGACCCAGACAGTCTCCAGAAACACCTATCACCTTCTTTTGAATTACTAAACAGTCATTGTGTACAATTTTGCTGATTCCAAAGTATATGTAGTTATCCTCTCTGCTGCCCTCTCCTTATTCAATTCTCTCCCCAAATAGAGACTATATCACATCACACATACTGGGATATTTTGGTCTTTGTTGACCTAATGAAAATAGGTTTGCTATATCCATGCATTACATTTATATATATGGCAGATAGCATGTCATTTATAAGCCGCTCATTACATGATTAATCTGCCTTGGTTTAATTCTGTTTCCAACCAGGTTGGCACTGTTTCCAGACTGCAGAGGTTCAATAAACAACCTAAATCAAAGACAATGCTAGGAACTCATCAGTACAGACTCTTTCCTCTCCTTCCGGACCTCCTATCTGGTCTCCATCACTACAGTCCAGAAGGGATTATACAGATCATGTACACTGAGGGTTGTGAATAAGTATTTATCAGAACTTATGAAAAGTTTTTTTAAAAGTACCCAGGGATTGAATTCCTCAGTGGGCTGTCCTAAATCTGCGGAAAGCAGACTGGCCCAAAACATGTTTTTCATGTTTGGTTCCTGAGATATGTAAGAGGGCCTCTCAGCACATGGTAGGTACTAAAAAAATATTAGTAAAACTACTCTAGATCTCTAGGTCCTTTATTCTCTTTAGTCCCGTTTGGACAAAGCACAACGTGTATCCAGGAGTTCTTTATGGGCAAAATATCTGCATCGTTCATGTTTTGTCATGCTGGAGAGCAGCTGTAGAAAATGCAACTATCTCAGGCTGAAGGAAAAACCCCACACATAATCACATTCTTTGAGCAGAGATGCTTTACCACGATGGTCCACCACTGACGCACAGGAGTGGAAAAGCAATCGAATATCCTTAAGGATCTTCATGTTCACAGGAGGGACCTGGGTTCAGCTACTGCTTTCATGTGGTGACTCTGAAATTCAAGGCATGCATAAGGTCTTTCTGAAGCTAGTAATTATCCTCACCAAAGAAATGTGACTAGAGTGCTTGCACACAAAGGTGTTCTATAACTTACAAATTCATGTTTTACAGCATTGTCTATCTTAATGTAAACTCTTCAATGCCTAGAGCGTGATTATGGTTTCTCCTCTATTGCACCCAACACAGGAACATATGCAGTAGGTGCTAGCAAATTTTGGTGCTGTTGTTTGACAATGATGCCAACACCAATATTACACCCAGGTTACTGTTCCAGCTGTGCTGACAGTAGACTACACCTCCCAGAGATCTAGGCAGAGCCCAGACAGAGCTCCCCAGCTTGCATCAGCAAATAACAAACTTCCTTCAGACTTACATGAAGAGAGAACGGCCGATGGTAGATGGTGAACAGTCCTACTGGCAGCTCAGGAGAACTAGCAAGGTGGTTCAGAAGAACACACGAAGGATATGAATGAGGCAACAATCTAAAGTTGCAATGGCTACTATTTACCAGGAGCTGGCTCTCTCCACACACCATCAATTAGAGAGCACCTGGGCCTTCTGCCTTTCTGTCAGAAGAAAAGTACCAGTCTCTGCATGGAGTTTAGGTCATAAATCTTCACCTTATGTGGCAGTTTCAGAACCACCCTCTCATTTACTGAAGTACCACCCTGAAAGGGAAATCCTGTCCCCTCCCAATGGAAATGCATCTGTGGGAGAAGACTTTTAACCCAGAAGTCCAATGCCCATGAGTTAGCAGAGCTGTGAACTGTAGGGTTACCTCCTAAAAAATGCCGCCCCAGCCTCAATTCCTAGACGTTCAAAGTGAGGTTTCCTGAGCTGGAATGTCCCAGCTGAGTTCAGTTCTCAAGGAGCCAACAGATGTTTCATCAACCACGAAGAGCACTACAGTTTCAGCTTAACACCCTGCATTCAGGAAAATAAGAGCAGTGGCTACAGAACCCAGGTGTGATCCGCAAATGTGTTTTCTTTTTTTTTTTTTTCTCTAAATACACATCTTTCTTGCCACTGCTTGTATCTGACAAGGGGAGAGAAGTACTAAACTTCTCTAAGAGGCTAATAATTCCTACAGGGAAGAAGCTACGTATTTATCATTCGATATCCCCACTGACAGGGGCATGCAAGAGGCCCAGTGAATGTTGAAAAAATTCAACCTGAACTCCACAAATAACTTCACTGCCTCATCTAAGCATTTATCTTCACATCCTAGGTTTACTGGAGTCCTCACAGGAAAGAAAATTCTCTGCTTTCCTCTACCACTGAGGAAGTCAATAGAGACAGATAAAACAGCCACAAGAAAAATGCAAAGAAGAGAAACAAAAATGACAGGTCTAAAAAAAATGTGGGTGGCTGGGTAGCCTGCAGGACAGGGAGAACAGGGTTAAACTATGTCTGAGAGTCTACAGAGAGCCTGCTGATTTAAATTCTGCACATCACCATAGGATTTCAGCATCAGAATTTTTAGGGTAAAAATCCATACATCTTCATTTTTAAACACACACCCTTCTTGTTTCCTAAGTCTGAGTGACACCTCCAGGTTACAGCAGAAACTCCCTGGTCCCCTTCACCTTGGTCTTACTAGGTCATCTCCCTTTATAGAACTGCTGACTCCTCATCTTCAGCCCTTCACAGAATGTCTGCCTTATGCCCATTAGTAAAAGTAGAGACCTATACAGACTTCATTTCCCAGACTCCCCATGATTCTCTTCATAAGGTGCTGAGCCTTAGGAGAACAGAGAAAGGAGAAGTGAAACTACAGTCCATCATGGAGATACTAGATTTATCCAGGGCTGGTGACACAATTAGCAGAGCCCAGTGCAAAATAAAAATGCCCTTGTTCAAAAATCAAGGAGATGGCCCTGGCCAGTTGGCTCAGTGATGGAGCATCAACCCAGTATGTGGAAGTCCTGGGTTCGATTCCCATTCAGGGAACACAGAAGAGGCAACCATCGGTTTCTCCTCCCTACTTCCCTTCCCCTCCCACAGCCATGGCTGGATTGTTTTGAGCACATCGGCTCCAGGAATTGAGGATGGCTTGGTCGAGCCTCTGCCTCAAGTGGTAAAAATAGCTCCATTGCTAGCATTGGCCCCAGATAGGCAGAGCATCAGCCCAAGAAGGGGTCACTGGGTGGATCCCAGTTGAGATGCATGCAGGACTTTGTCTCTGTATCTCCTCTACACTCACTTTAAAAAATATAAAATAAAGCAGGGAGATTTGGAGGTTTGGGGAGGGAGAAGTACATAGGTTTGGATTAGATAATGAGGGTGGGGCCCTATAATAAGATTAGTGCCTTTATAAGAAGAAGGAGAGATAAGAGCTCTCTCTCTACACCATGTGAGGATACAGTGAGAAGGCTGCTATCTGCAAGCCAGGATGAGAGTTTCTCAGACTCTGAATCTGCTGGCATCTTGATTCTTGGACTTCTCAGCCTTTTGAACCATGAGAAATAAATGTGTATGGTTGCTGCAGCGTCCCCAGCTGACTAAGACACCCTGTATTACTCACTTTGTGTTAAACAGGAGTCTGCTTTCTGCAACCGAACCCTGACCAGTGAGTCGTCACTTAACCTTATCAGTAGGTTCTTAGCAACTGCAACTTTAAACAAAACAAAGTATAATGAAACCAATTTTACCACAGTCTGACAGAAACAAGAGTTAAATTCCTATGGTATATTTCTAGTCACAAAAACATCATCAAACTTTTAAAAGAACATTTCTAATATTAAACATTGAAATAAGTGTAAGCTATTCATACATTTAAGAAAGATGAACAAAAACAAGTACAATAATGATTTTCCACCCCACTTATTTCAGTTCAGGACTGCAGGTGGCCAGAATCTGCCCCATCCTGGCAGCTCAGGTGGGACCCCACCTCAGGTAGGCCACCCTTCCACTGCAAGGCCACTCACATACCCCACACTCACAAAGGGACACTAAAGACACACCGATTCACCTTACGTGCATATCTTTGGGGTGTGGAAGGAAAACTGGAGTCCCCAGAGGAAGCCCACTTAGACACAGGCAGAATATGCCAACCCATACAGAAAGGGGCCCTCGCCAGAAACTGATATTTTTTTCTCATCAACATTATAACAAAACAACATTGCCCACAACACCATTACCGAGGGCCTACTGTACTCTAATCTCCTCCAGCCCTTATCCCTGGGTCCCTGGGCATGGCCACAATGCGGCTGCCCTGCCCAAATCAATCATGACCTGGGACCCCTTGAGTACTAGCAGGCTGGAGCAGACAAGAACCACGGGCTCAACCTCCTGGAAATAAAAGTTTTCTAGCAAAAAAGCAAGTGGACAAACTGCTTATGAAGCTAAATTAGCCTTTAAAGTCCGAGTCATGGGAAACATTTCTACATCTGAGACTTTGGGAAGTGCCTGAGTTCACTGACGCCCTGAAAATGAGTAAGACAAAAAATGCAGAGTCATCTTCACTGATTCCAAACCCGGGTGGTTCCACATCCCCTCCCGCTCCTGCCTCTGTGGACTCTGAGGAGTGAGGAGTGCTGGCAGCCTCAGCTGCAACACAGTCATAACACAAGAAAAATATAACTGGGATTGGCATGTCCCCAAATGTCAAAATTAGTTGCTTATAAAAATAAGGATCACACCTACAGGCTTAAGCATGGTTGAGCAAAACAAACTTGTTTGGTTATAAAAGAAATTATTAATTACATCTTGAAATACTTGGGGCAGAGTTGCTAGGTGGTGGCTGGTGTTTTGTTTTTTGTTTTTTCCTTCCCCCAAATCACATTAATGAAAATGTGACATGGCCAAGTATTCCTCTGTATAATATGAATGTCATCAGGCTCATAACATGAGTTCATCTCTCATAATAGCACAAACAAAACTTCACTCCCATGTTTCAGTGAGAAAAGAAGGGATTGCAGACTCCCATCTGGCATAACAACTGCCGGGCCTAAGTAATCACCAGTTGAGTGGCTCAAGCCTGGAAAGGCAGATAAATCCTAGAGGATCTAGATTGGGGGGAGGAAGGGAGGGGAGAAAGGAATAAATGCTAAAGACCACTGAGGATTTTATTTTAAAGAAATATTCAGCCTGACCAGGCAGCGGCACAGTAGACAGCACATTGGACTGGGACGCTGAGGACCCAAGTTCTAAGCCCCGAGGTCACCAGCTTGAGCGCAGGCTCACCAGCTTGAGCATGAGGTCGCTGACTTGAGCGTGGGATCATAGACATGATTCCATGGTTGCTGGGCTTGAGCCCAAGGTCACTGGCTTGAGCAAGGGGTCAGTAACTGCTGTAGCACCCTGATCAAGGCACATTAGGAGAAAGCAATCAATGAACAACTAAGGAGACTAAGGAGCCGCAACAAAGAATTGATGCTTATCTCTTTCCCTTCCTGTCTGTCTGTCCCTATCTGTCCTTCTCTCTGTCACAAAAAGGAAGGGAAGAAGGGAGGGAGAGAGCGAGGGAGGGAGGGGGGGAGATTCAGAGCTATAAGATAAGGAAAAGTTTTGGCAAACAAACAGAGGACAGTGGTGGAAGGCAAAAGGCAGACCTCAATACCTACTGCATTTCCACTTAATCATCATTCATTTATTAAATACCTGCTGTGCGCCTAATAGTATGCTTGCCCTGTAGATGCAGAAATGAACACCAGTCAGGCCTTGTATTTAACAAGCATCAGTCCAAAGGAAGAGAGATAATAAACAAATAATCAAATAATCACAGTGCGTATAACAACTGCACAGTAATCTAAAATGGGTTAAACTACCACCAGAGGCCAATCGCTTCTTTTTGCCAATAAAGTTTTATTGGTATGCAGCCCATTCTCTTATCTACATATTGTCTATGGTTGCCCTTGCAATAAACAGCAGACTTGAGTAGTCACCTGTATGGCCTACAAAGTCTAAAACATTCACTGATGGGCACGTTACAGAAAATCTTTACTGACCTCTGGTCTAAGACAATAAAATGGGGGCCCTACTTTAGACTGGAGTTGTAGGAGGTTTCCTGGAGGAAGTGATGTTTAAGAGGCAACTGCAAGATGAGGAGAAATGAGCCAGGCAGAAACCAGAGAGAGGTCTCAAATAGAAGGAGCTGTGTGTGAATACCAGAGGTGGAAAAGAGCTTGGCAGGTCCAAGGTCTCTAAGGGCTGAAGCAAACACAACGGAGAGACAGAAGCAGCTCCAGGATTCCCATCTATAACAGTAGCAGTAGCTGCAGGAGTAACAGCAGTAGCCAGCAGACACTGAGTGACCACTAGGGCCAGGCTATGTTCTAAGTGTTACGGTTAAATTAGCCCCTTTATTATTTTTTTAATATATTTTTTTACAATTTATTTATTTTTTTACATTTTATTTATTCATCTTTTTAGAGAGAGAAGACACAGAGAGAGAAAGAGACAGAGAAAGGAAAAAGATAGAACGAACAGAGGGAGGAGCGGGAAGCATCAACTCCCATATGTGCCTTGACCAGGCAAGCCTGGGGTTTCGAATCGGTGACCTCAGCGTTCCAGGTCAATGCTTTTACCCACTGCGCCACCACAAGTCAAATTAGCCCCTTTAAAACTCAAATTCCCCTCACCCAACCTCTTCCCAGGCTCAAACCAGAACATTTCCATCCCACACTGTAAGGCTGTAGTTAATTTGCTTGCTATTCTCTCTTAATGACTTCCTGGCCTTCCCTTTGAAATGTAGCAAAAAGTTCATTTACCTTTGCAGGAATATCTGGGAAAGCTTGCATTGGAAGAGTTTAAATCACAATGGTTGTTTGTAAAAGCCTAATCACAGACTCAGGTCCCAGCTATTCCCAGGAGACTGACCTCTTGGTTGTCTTCAGAATTTACCAAGGACATCAAGCCTGTGCTACATCAAAGAACTGTGTCTCTGCAGCAGATTTCCCTGCGTCCTGCTCATTGTCAAGTCAGTGATCAGTGCCACAAACACTGATATGCCAATTTGAGTATGTCCAGGTGCAAGTGACCCCATGCCAGCAAATGCCAACAACCCCTATATCTAATGCTTACTTCCACAGCTCACAGTTTGGGGCTGACACCCTTTGCTGGCCTCAGCCTGCTTGTATCTAGTATCCAGGTGCTTTTAAAATAATTCCTTTTGGAGCACACCAGCCTCGTGTTTTTGGTATGTCATGTGGTTTCAACTTTTCACTAAGTATCTTACATACATTAACACTTTATTCCTTAATGGTCTGATGGGTTCAATATGTTTAGAAATGAGGGGCTTGCACCTACATTTGCATAGCACTTTATTTAATGCTAAGAAAATGTCAACTGGGCCTGACCTGTGGTGGCGCAGTGGATAAAGCGTCGACCTGGAAATGCTGAGGTCGCTGGTTCGAAACCCTGGGCTTGCCTGGTCAAGGCACATATGGGAGTTGATGCTTCCAGCTCCTCCCACCTTCTCTCTCTGTCTCTCTCTCCTCTCTCTCTCCCTCTCTGTCTCTCTCTCTTCCTTTCTCTCTCCTCTCTAAAATGAATTTTTAAAAAATTAAAAAAGAAAAAAAAAAGAAAATGTCAACTGGTCACATCAAATAATTTTGAGGTGGGGCCAGGCTGATAAGACACTTGGAAGAACCAAATCCCCATCCCCTCAGCCCATCAAGGTACCACCTTAGCAATGTCACTGTGCAGAAGGAACTGACATATAAGGGCCTCTAAAACAAGATAATTTAATTAGGTTAATTACATACTGACATTCAAAAGAAAGATAAACCTTGGCTGGTAAATCATGAACCTTGTTTGTGATTTCAGACCTTAAATCTATACTGAAAAATATTGGAGAATAAGAAAAGCTTGATTTTCAAAATAAGAGAAAAGGATGGATTTCAGAAAAGAAAAGAATAGATTGTCAACCTTGCCAAATTCTAGACAGAATATTAAATGAAAATTTTACGAACATTCAGAAAACACTGAGGTGATGACCCTGGGCCACCCCAACCTCCTATCCGGGTGGACAGGTCAGAAGAATGCACTGATGAAGTGCATGTTCATTTCAGCCAAGATATCAACCAAGACTTTTTCATGTATTGTTTTGATAAAAGAGAGACAAGGGGGCTTTGAAAAATGCCATAATGCAGATGTATAGATGTCTGCACAATTGTAACCAGAGAGAAACTGAACTGAGCAGGGCTGGCCTCTGTGCCTCTTCCTCCATGGGAGCGAAGCCCACCCAAAGGAGAACAGCAAAGGTTACTGACTCAGAGCTGGTTACAGCAAGGCTGTCAGTCACAATCACTTGCATTTGGCGGAGACTCAAAGACAGGCAGATTGGTGGGAAAGCTTTGTAGTAAAAAAGGGAGATCTTCAGCGATGCCCTGATTGGAGACTGTTCACACAGGGAAAGCTGTAGGCAGGCTTACTAGAAGTGAGCATCCTCTGTGGCTGGTTTGGGGAGCATATTGGGCTTTATGAGGCTGCTCCTAAATTGGAAACAAAGATAAAAAATTAGCAAAGTGTCAGTGATTGATCAAGTCCCGGCCATTTAGGGTCAACTGCCACAGGGGTTACTGTTTAACTCCCTGAACTGGCTGCCGAAATTAGGGGTCAGAGTTTCGATGTAACACATGGTCAGGCCACTGTACACTTGTATAATCAGTATCCTACCCACCACCATTCTGTGTCCAACATGGGAAAACAGACTGTTCAGGTCAGTTTTCTTGAAAGTGGCATGAAGAAATTTTAGAACATAGTCTGAGAAAAACCAAGCAATTAGCCCCAAATTCAGTGGTGATGAAATTAAAAATCAATTAAATATTCTCCCCAAGGAAAATTAGGGGCACAAAGATAGATGAAATTTAAATGTACTCTAATAAGTAGCTAAAATGAATGTCAGTTTATATGTGGCTAATCAATGGATTAGGTAGGTGGCTAGCTGATTCATCTACTGCCAGCTCTGGGACTTGGAGCAAGTCACTTCCTCTCTGTCAGCTGTAACTGCTCATCTGTAAAGTACATAGTTTGAACTGAAATTTCTCAGATTCTTTAAGGCTGAAAAATTTTAGGATTCTGTGATTCTGGCCTTTTATTCTCCATGTGGCAGCTTTATGTCTGTCCATCTAGATATATTAATTAATTAAGAGCTGAATTTGACAAAACAAACACACCCATGTTTTATGGGAGTGCATTCATTCAACAATAATTATGTAACTACCTAAGGATAAAGCACCCTCCTAGGAGAAAAGAGACCAGGAGCTAAAGGAGCAGTAACAATAGGTATACAATTAAGCAAGAAACAATGTATTCATGATGATACAAAAAGTGCTATAGAAAATGACAAATACTCTGAATATTCTGAACAGCTTTCCTAAAGGTTGTAAAAAGAATATAATCAGCTAGTGATTGTATTTTTTATTAGCATATTGTCATTTGCAAAGAATTTTCATTTGCATTAAGTTTCATGTGCTCCCATTCCCTTTTCCCCAGGCTTTGAAGTTACTTTAGCAGGTATCTACTGCAAAGGGCATTTAAAAGCAGGCTTATGTCAGAATACTGGCAGCTCTACATTTTACAGGATGTTCTGGCCAGAGAAAACCCAGTCACAGAAATTAGCTAAATAACTTCAATGATGGGGCCCAAATGTTCCATAAAACTGATTTTCTTTAAAGTTCTTGTTCCTAGGAAGTGGTAAATGATGAAAATTGCCATTTCCTGCTGCCCTCCACCCCCTCCTGAAGTTACCGGTAGTATTGAAGGGGCAGGTTTTAAAAATGCAGTCTCATAACACTAGAATGCCTTACATTTTCACTGGAAAAAGGGGGGCTTGGGAGATCTTTAACTTGTTACTTTCTGGCTGAGAAGCTTCATTTCTAATGTATGCAGTTCTGGGGCCACCATTCAAACATGCTTCCAGTTGCTGTAATTTAAATGAACCCTGCAAATTAGATACACAAAGTACTTTTGCCCAGGAAGCACAGCCAGCATCTGCAGGCATGCTCTTCAAAGTGCCTCTCGCCCCAGAAAACAAGTCAGCCTCTTTTAAAGACCAAACAATTCTGGCTTACATTTTACAGTCTGCTCCTACTGGAGAAGACACAACTCTAACAAATTTAATGCAGAGCATGAAGTCATTTCTTGATCAGCAGTGGCAAATGGCAAATTGGTTGCCTTTTGGGGGAACCCAAATCCACAGAAATGCTCTCTTTCTCTATTATTTCCACTCCAGGGTGAGAAACGGTTGAGCAGGTGCATGGGGGTGGGCCTTGGTTGACCTGCATGCAGGAAACAGGAAGTTCTGGGAAACCAATGGTCCCTGCTTTGTCATTTACCAAAAACAAGCACCTAAATACTGCTTCAATATTACTACTCCAATAAGGAATTCAGAGTCCCACCTGAAAAATCCCCAAATAGCAGGCACTTCAAAAAGCATAGGATTTATCTTTGTTTTCCTGCAAACTCTCATGGGTGTGTCTCCTATTTAAACGCCGTGACTAAAAGCCCTTGGGGATGATGCTAAGTGTGTAGTTAGGGTGTCTAAGCATTACTCTTAACACACTCAAAATCTTCAGGTGGCCAAACCAGCTATGGGGTTCTCCCCACCCAGTCACTATGGTACACATCAGGCAGAGCTCTGTGCCTTGCAAACTGTCACCTATGAGATACAAAGGGGACAACAGGCAGTTGCAGTTCCTAAATGTCCTGACAATTGCAGTAAGTGCTGTACTGCCCACATTGTTTCATTCCCCTTGGAATATTCATATACTTTATACTGAGTTGCTATAAACTCATTTCAACACTACTTAGACGAGAGCTTTCTTTACTTAATATTCATGTTCCTCTGCAAATTTACATTTAAATACAGCATTAAAAAAAACCCTAAGAATCTCACTGTTTAAAAGAGCTTCAAGGCAAAATCTTCAATAAGTCAATGCAGTTGACCCTTGAACAATGTGAGTTTGAACTGTGTGGGTCCACTTACTTGACTGTTTTTCAATTACTACTGTAAATGTATTTTCTCTTACTTAGAATTTTCTTAATATTTTCCTTTCTCTAGCTAACTTCATTGTAAGAATACAGTATATAATACATATAACACAAAATAGATGTTAATCGACTGTTTATGTTGTCAGTAGGGCTTCTGGTCAACAGTATGTTATTAGTAGTGATGTTTTGGAGGAGTCAAAAGTTATATGCCAGTTTTCAATTGCATGGTGGTCAGTGTCCCTAACCCCTGTGTTGTTCAGGGTCAGCTGTCTATGCCCTTTATAGTGCAGCCACTCATTTATCCCGGGGTTTCTGATGATAGGATCATACCAAAAAAATCCTCAGAGATGCTTAGGCAAAGATAAATATTCTCTCTTGAACATCAAATAAGAAAAGGAGGGTGAAAATATTAAAAATAATATGCAAAGGAAAATTGCTACATTACGAGAAGATAATGAATCCCATGGCAACCTACACAAGGCACTCCACCTGCACATTCCTCTGGGGCCCTCACTGCTTTTGTCTTTCCCTCTGTGTTTGTGAGTTTGGTCCAAAATTTTCACACGTGGCTCACACAGAGCCACCTGGAAGATTTTTCTTTTCTTTTAATATTCATGTCCAGACCCCAGTCCCAGAGATTCTGCTTTAATGATCTGGAATAGGCCCTGGTAGTTTTAATATGCAACTTGAGTCCAGAATGACAGGCTGTAATCAGAGTCGATACCTCATTGCCATCCATCACCTAACCCTGCATCCATCACCTAACTCTGCATCCATCACCTAACTCTGCATGCATCACTTAACCCTGCCTACATGCAGACACAACTAGAAAGCCAATAAGCTGCTAGCTCCAAATCTCCCAGAATTCTGTATACAGAATATTATTAGAGGGGCTCCACACTGTTGTTTGTTCCTGCTTATTTTGGAAGTCAGGGTATATTTTAGGAAAGTGGTTGTGGGCTGGCTACTCTTCAGTTGTTGCTTATTACTTTTAGGTTATTATCATAACAAGTTCTCTTAACATTGCAGAGAAATCTGTTTTCCTTTAAAAGGAAAGTAAATCATAAAATCAAAGTATGGTATGGTACTCAGAGATCAAGTCCAACCAGACAATTTACAGAATAGGCAACTGAAGCCAAGAGTGAATAAAGGAAAAATTGCTGCCCTGCCTGGATAGCTCAGTTGGTTAAAGCATTGTCTAGATAGGCCAAGGTTGCAGGTTTGATTTCTAGTCAGGGCACATATAAGAATCAATGAACAGGCCCTGGCCGGTTGGCTCAGTGGTAGAGCGTCGGCCTAGCGTGCAGAGGACCCAGGTTCGATTCTGGCCAGGGCACATAGGAGAAGCGCCCATTTGCTTCTCCACCCCTCTGCCGCGCTTTCCTCTCTGTCTCTCTCTTCCCCTCCCACAGCCGAGGCTCCATTGGAGCAAAGATGGCCCGGGCGCTGGGGATGGCTCTGTGGCCTCTGCCCCAGGCGCTAGAGTGGCTCTGGTCGCAACATGGCGATGCCCAGGATGGGCAGAGCATTGCCCCCTGGTGGGCAGAGCGTCGCCCCATGGTGGGCATGCCGGGTGGATCCCAGTCGGGCGCATGTGGGAGTCTGTCTGACTGTCTCTCCCTGTTTCCAGCTTCAGAAAAACGCAAAAAATAAAAATAAAAAAAAATTAAAAAAAGAATCAATGAACACACAAATAAGTGGGACAACATATCGATGTTTCTTTTTCTCTCTCTCTCTCCCCCCACTCCCTCCCTCTCTTCCTCATGGAAGGGAGGGAGGGAGGGAGGGAGGGAAGGAAGGAAGGAAGGAAGGAAGGAAGGAAGGAAGGAAGGAAGGAAGGAAGGAAGGAAGGAAGGAAGGAAGGAAATAATGAACCACTAATGGTAAGATGCTCCAAGTGAGAGAGAACCAAGAAAACAAGCACAGTCCAAATGTTCTTATAAGAGACAGGGTTAAGACCAGTCTCTGTTAGTAGGTAGTTAGCAATCCAGCAGGCTGTCTGTGCTGTGTGACTCATGTTCCTTATCAGTCAAACAAAACTGACCTAGGGGAGAAAGTCTCAAAAGCTGCTCTTTGTACAGTGTCAGGCAGGTTCTCACTTGCCAGGGATTGAATCAGAAAATAAATCCTACAAGAAAGGGAGGATTGGGGAGGGGGTATTTTCTTTTACTAGAGGACTGTTCTTTATTCTGAGATTCCCTCTTTCCTGTATTTTTACAATGTTATGTTTCTTTTTGTGTGTGAAATGACCTTCACAATAGATTCAGTTGGTTCAGATGTGTGTATACAGAATAGCTGCTGCATAAACATTCTTGAACTGCAGGGAAAGTTCTTGTGCACAGAAGCACCATGTGGGGCACCGAGTGCACTTTTAACTGGGGAGGACGCAGACAATGCCCTTTGGCAATCAGTACACTTGGAAGAAGAGGAATACCTTTGCTTTATCCACAACATGCAGGGAGGGGCAAAAGTAGGTTTGTAGTTGTGAGTATGCGAAACACAGAGCATATTCTTGTATTATTATTTATTCTTTATTGTATTATTTTCCATACGAACAACTGTAAACCTACTTTTGCCCCAACTATATTTCAGTGGTTATGTTGTTGGATCAGTAAGTCAACCTTAGGCATTGTGAAGGTGAGTGAAGGCAAAAAAGAAAAAACACATTTTCCACCCTATGTGTACACCTCGTTGTTCCCCCACTGTGTGCTCTACTGAGGACTGTGAGGAAGAGGGCAGGGGTAAAGGTGAGACCTTACCTGAGAATTGAACTGACTTTCTGATGCCCACCTCCTGGTGCACAGGCCAGGCCGTCCAGAGACAGGAAGTGAGGGTGCGAAAGGAAACCAGGGAAGGCGGGAAAGGGAACTGGATGTTTCTTTCCTGGACTCGATGTTAAGGGGTGTCTGTGCCCAGCATTTTCCCTGCAAGTGGCAGGTGAGTAATGGTGGAAGCACGCTGGGAACCAGGAAGGCAGGCTCCCTGATGGGCCCACCAAACTGACTCCTTGGCTATCAGTGGCAAAATGGGTCCCTTGAAAGACAGAGATATCTTGATTTATGGAACTCTCTGTGTTTAATTTTTCCTTTGTGGTATCTTAGCTTTTGGTATTATCAGAAGCACCACAGGTTAGCAAAAGTGACCATGTTCCTCCGCAGAAAACACTGAGCAGAGGGTTAGTACTGGGGCTCCAAGGGAGGCTGCAGTAAGGCTCCCTCATACTCGTGGGGTCTTCTCTTGGAACTAGCTTTGGAGATCAGGCGTTGTCTTTAATAAAAGAGTCAGACTTCCTAGCCACGTAGCTTTTACTGCATCCCTTCTGTTGTAGACTGCATTGGCCATCTTACACAAACATCCCAACTTTTCAAATTTATAGTTGGTCTTGCTTTCATCATTTTGGACTCTTTTCTTTACCACTTGGAGTCGTTAAAGATGGCACCCATCAGAGGGACTCTATTTTCCCTGGCCCTGGCCTGCCATTTACCCTCCCATGGAACCTAGGAACCTAGAGGCTAGCGTTCTCAAATGGAGTCTGGTCCTTCGGCTCGAGGGGGCTCCGAGCTCTGAGAAGAGCTCTCAGGGAGTTAAGAATGAAGTGGAAAGTGAGCACTCTGTGACAAGAGGGCAGGGAGGGAGCCAGCTGGGCCCTGGAGCCACTGGTGGGATTCAGCCGGTTCACACCAGTTTGGCAGAACTGGTACCTAATTTTTGTTGAGTTTGGCGAACAGTTAAAATGGCACTTGTAATCAGGGTTCTCTCTAAAGTGGGCACCTGGGCAGCCATCCAATGTTGAAATTACAAATTTACATTCCTTACTCTTTTTTTACATTCATCTGCATAACAGCGTATTCTAAGTGCCCGTAGTAGTGTTCATTCTGTCCATTGGTGAAAAAAAAAAATTTTTTTTTTGAGGGAATGTCTCGCCCACTATCTGCGCACACCGACCAGGAGATCGGGGAAAATGGCTGCCCCACTCGTCTTTCTTTGTCTGGGTTTGGCGCGAGTGTTAGCTTGTATTGCCCAGGTTGCCACAGGAACAGTTTTTCCTCAGCTTGAATCTCCGTGCCACAGTCTGGTTCGGCTGTTTGTGCCACGGCCTGGATCTATTCACCCCCTTTGCCCACCTTAGTTTCTATATTCTCAGTTCCCAGTGAAAGCCGCCCTGTTTAGGTTAGTGAGGAAGGCGGAGCTTTTCTTATTCCCTATTTCCTTCGGGGTTTGGTTATATATTTAGCCAATTTTTCGCTCGACCATACCTTTGGGTGTATTGCGAAACATCTGGAGGCTCCAAGGATAGGTTTTTCTGTTTCTGGTTGAAGATCTTGTTGAGTTTTGGGGGAGATTTATCGGTATCGCTTCCTACCCCGCCATTACTCTCACGTCATCTCTCTGGTGAAAAAATTTTGATGGAACTATGCCTATAATATTTTTTTATTCATTTCATAAAACTCATTATACCTTTGACGAAATACAACATTTTAATTCCTTCGTGTTTGTTACTTCAATAAAAACATATAACACAAAGAGAAAAAGTGCCAAACAACTAGAGGGTGACACATGGTCACTGGAAATATCTTAAATAATAGTTTATTTATTTTTGTCAGATATTATTTAATATTTTTTCATTAATATTTTAAAACTCTTACAATCTAGTTTTGTGTACCCTCATTTATTGTTCTTGCTTAAGTACTAAATGCATGAAATAATAAAATACTTTTTGGTATACTGTTTTTTAATACTTAAGACAGTCACTAGGGCAGAGAATGGGTTGTTAAATTACTTGAATCCCACCACTACCTGGGACCTTGCTGCAGCCCCTGAAAAGCACAGCAGCAGACAACTCAGGTAGGTCTAGGCTCCAGGAGGAAGTGTCCATGCCAGAGTATCCAGTCCATGCGAATAGTCCCATGTTTACAGGTGTAGTGGATTCAAAACTCTCTCAGCATTTCACAAGGATTTAAAATGGTTACACATAAACCAAATCTTTCTGCTAAAAGTCAGCCATCAAGATGTTCTGCACCTCTATGAGGGCTGAGTCCCTCCTTCCAACTCACCCTGTTGAGGTAACAGTGAGTTAAGAACTTAAACTTTAGATGGGACTAGTTCCATACATCTCTGCTGTGATAACAGAAACATTCTTCTTCAGAGGGATAAAATTATGTATTTTTTTTTTGTATTTTTCTGAAGTTGGAAACGGGGAGGCAGTCAGACAGACTCCCGCATGCGCCTGACCGGGATTCACCCTGCATGCCCACCAGGGGGCAATGCTCTGCCCACCAGGGGGCGATGCTCTGCCCATCTGGGGCGTCGCTCTGTCGTGACCAGAGCCATTCTAGCACCTGAGGCAGAGGCCACAGAGCCATCCCCAGCACCTGGGCTATCTTTGCTCCAATGGAGCCTTGGCTGCAGGAGGGGAAGAAAGAGACAGAGAGGAAGGAGAGGGGGAGGGGTGGAGAAGCAGATGGACGTTTCTCCTGTGTGCCCTGGCCGGGAATCAAACCCAGGACTCCTGCACACCAGGCCGACACTCTACCACTGAGCCAACCAGCCAAGGCCAAA
This sequence comes from Saccopteryx bilineata, assembly GCF_036850765.1. Classification (NCBI taxonomy): domain Eukaryota; kingdom Metazoa; phylum Chordata; class Mammalia; order Chiroptera; family Emballonuridae; genus Saccopteryx; species Saccopteryx bilineata. The sequence continues at coordinate 125,088,832 of NC_089494.1, forward strand.
ATTGTATTTTTAATTGCCCAATTTTCACTGAAGTAGGAACACAATTTTGAGAACCACATATGCAGGAAACTGTTGGTGGAATGCTGAGTTCACTAGGCTGCCCCCTACTCTTGAGCACGGCTTCTGAAAAACCAAGATGGGTCCCCCATGGCCATAGTTATACCATGTGAGCCTGACCATCTAGATAACTCTTGACTCAAGACAGGTCTAGGCTGCCCGAGGCATCTGCACTTTGAAAAAGGAGGGTGGGAAGGATACAGGGAGAGAAGAGAAAGAGGGAGGCAGGCAGGGAGGGGGGGAGAGATGAGAGAAATGAGACTTGAGGATGAGAGAGAGAAAGATACAAGGAGGGGAGCCTTGATGTTGAGTTTACTAATGGTTAAACCCTAGAAAGAAGATCATGAATCCCTACGACGGCACTCCAGGAAAAGATAAGATTGCTGCTCCCGGAAAGTCTTGGTTGTTCATATTTTCCTTTGATGAGCTAAGATAAACCAGTGTTCTCCTAAGTTAACTGAAGTTGATTTTCTTTAGGTAATATGGAAATGCCTTACAGGTCTGTGTTGGGCTGCTGCTACTAAAAATTTTAGCACAATTTAAAAGATATCTAAAATATTTCTCAAAATGTTGTAAAAGACTTCATATAGGTTTAGTAGGAGAAAGTCAGGGTGTCGATCATCCTCAGTGAGCCTTCCGTAAGTGTTGGAATCTGTGAGTCTGCATGAATACTTATGTTCTGAAGTACTACATCCACGAGACCACTTTTCAGAGGAATAAGCCTGGCAGAACCCCTCCTTTCAAACGGCTGAACGAAGTTGATGATGTTGGTGGTCCACCAGCCACAACTGACACTCACTTAAAACTCATGCCAGGCACAGCTCAGAGCACTCCACTCACGGAGGAGGAAATGTTCTTTTGAGCAGGACAAAGTCTGTGTCCTAAAGTCTCCAGCAGGCTTCAGAATGACCCAAATGTCAAGTCACTGAAGACCAGCCACAGCGGTCCAGGCTGATATTCAGGGTCCTAGAGGCTCTGCACTTGGTCACCACATTTAAGAAACAGGAAACAGCTGTGGAAATTACTTATCCTGAAGACACATGAAAACTGTGCCCAAGTGTTGACAGCCACTCTGCCATCATAATGTTCTGATTATTCTAAATTTGGTTAATACAATCATATTCATGTAGTTCTTGAGGAGATAAAAACTCAAAGGGGAAACGCTACCTGAATGAGAAAGCCCAAATCATGAAAGATATTAGGAACACAGAGATACTCAATCATTCATTCCATTGTTGACAACATCAGATAAAATCTAAGGGGCCCTGGCCGGTTGGCTCAGCGGTAGAGCGTCGGCCTGGCGTGCGGGGGACCCGGGTTTGATTCCCAGCCAGGGCACATAGGAGAAGTGCCCATTTGCTTCTCCACCCCCTCCCCTCCTTCCTCTCTGTCTCTCTCTTCCCCTCCCGCAGCCAAGGCTCCATTGGAGCAAGGATGGCCCGGGCGCTGGGGATGGCTCCTTGGCCTCTGTCCCAGGCGCTAGAGTGGCTCTGGTCGCGGCAGAGCGTCGCCCCCTGGTGGGCAGAGCGTCACCCCTGGTGGGCATGCCAGGTGGATCCCGGTTGGGCGCATGCAGGAGTCTGTCTGACTGTCTCTCCCCGTTTCCAGCTTCAGAGAAATGCAAAAGAAAAAAAAAATCTAAGGGTCCAGATAAAATGGAGGAATGGCCAGAAATTTCACAATCAGGTAGTCTCTGAGACTGTTCTGACATAGCTCCAGAACCTGCCTGCACCCACAGCAGTAATCCCGACTCTTCCCTACCTTCCTTCCCCACCCTCCCCTGTACAACATTCTCCAGTGGTGACCCAGTGCCTCACAGATGAAGTCCAAGCCCTTCCGCCTCACGGGTAGACACCTCTGTGCTCTGACCCAACTTCCACGCTCTGTCTCACCTACATCTTCTCAAACATGCCAGCCATGGCCAAACTCAGGCCCCCACTTTTTATCTTTTTCAGTCTATAATCACTCCAACTGTTCCACCCACTGAAATATTTCTCCCTTCTTTCTGCCTCCATCCAGAAAGGCCTACCTATCCTTCAAGGTCATTCCAATGCCATCTTCCTCTGATTCACCAAGTGGCAATGTTGGGCTCCTCTTCTGAACCCCTCTGCCAAACATCTGCACTACCCTAAAGATGCACAGGCCACTTCTATACACACTTGCTGGGTGTTCTGGGAAGGCTCCCTGTCCCAGAACAAGTCAGCTTCTTAAGGTATAATGGGATTTCATTCATTTTGAAAGCACGCACATAGTAATCGATAAGGTTCAAAAAATAAATGACTCTATTAATTCAGCTCAAAATACTGCCAGTTTCTTTCTAGAAGGCAGCTTAGCCATTGAAACTTTAGAGCCATTAGCAAATATTGTTTTTTCATATTTAAAATTCTGGAGAACCTACAAACATGAGAGGCAAACCTTAACCAGAATTATTTTAAACAATATGGGTATGTGTGTTGTATTCCATTCACACATTTCCCCCTGCACTCTACATTTTTAAAGAAAACATTACGTGTTCCATCCAAAAAGAGTTGACAAAAAAACTGGAAATTCTGGAACAATTCCAATAGGGATTTAACATATTAAATTGAAACTAATTTTTTTTAAGTTTATAGTTTCTTAATGCCAATTTCCATCTTTGAAATGAGTACAAATTGGCCACTCTCAAAACATTTTTGTTAGGATACATGTACTTATGTTTTTAAAATACTTGAAGATTCTACTCACTCAGGAAATAAATTATTCTGAATTTTGTATGAGGAAAGGGAATACATATTGTGTCCTTAATCTTTCCCCTTGTGAAACTGGTATAATTCAATTCAACAAAAATATATGAAGCACCCACTCTGTAGCAGGGACTTTGCCAGGCACTAGACATAATCCCGCTCTCCAAGGAGCTTCCATCCAGCGTAGTAGGGAAGACAGACAAGGAACTGGGCAATTACTCTGTTGTGACAAGTATAATGGGAGGAGGACAGCAGGTGCTCTGGGGCACACAGAAGTGGTAGTCAAGTCATCTTGGTTTCCAAAGGAAAGTTTCCTAGACCAGCGCTTCCCATGGGGAAGTGTGCTCACCAATCGCCCGGGGTTCTGGTGGCACATCCTGATTCACAGGGTCCAGGGTGGACCCTCTAAAAAGCTCCTAAGAAATACAGATTTTGATGGTATAAGAACCACACTCTGGGCCCTGGCCGGTTGGCTCAGTGGTAGAGCGTCAGCCTGGCATGCAGGAGTCCCGGGTTCGATTCCCGGCCAGGGCACACAGGAGAAGCGCCCATCTGTTTCTCCACCCCTCCCCCTCTCTGTCTCCTTCCTCTCTGTCTCTCTCTTCCCCTCCCGCAGCTGAGGCTCCACTGGAGCAAAGTTGGCCCGGGCACTGGGGATGGCTCTGTGGCCTCTGCCTCAGGCGCTAGAATGGCTCTGGTTGCAACAGAGCAATGCCCCAGATGGGCAGAGCGTCACCCCCTGGTGGGCGTGCCAGGTGGATCCCGGTCAGGCACATGTGGGAGTCTGTCTGACTGCCTCCCCGTTTCCAACTTCAGAAAAATACAAAAAAAAAAGAACCACACTTTGAGCAGCAGAGGCCCGGAAGACTAAACCCCAACAGAGAACAGAGCAGCGCGGAGGAAGTGCCCTCCATGCACAGGAGACCTGTGAACACAGCCAGAGAGCAAGCACAGTGCAGCCACTCCTCTGCTCTTGGATCTTAAAGAGAAACAAAGAGAATCAAAGGGTAGGAAAAGATCAACAATCTTGCAAGCACGATGCATCTCTCTTAGGCAGATTTAAAGAGTTCTTCAATTCAGAGTAATTACAAAAAGGCAAATCTAAATTATTTAGACGTCTGAGCTATACAGTATTTTTAAAAGAGTTCACTTATTTCAGTTACTTACAGACTCTTGAACCTTTGGCTGTCCAGATCATTGCCTCATCTATTTAGATGAAAAGGTAATTACTATTGACATTTAGCATAAGGGTTTCAAGAATTTTAATATATTCATTCTCCTAGGTAGGTTTTCCAAATACGTTATGTTTTTTATTCTATCACATATTTACCACACAATTTTTCAGAATATTAGAAAAGATCAGTTTCAACTGGATCAGAATTTCTATTAAATCAGGTTCAAGGCCCTGGCCGGTTGACTCAGTAGTGGAGCGTCAGCCTGGCGTGTAGAAGTCCCAGGTTCGATTCCCGGCCAGGGCACACAGGAGAAGCGCCCATTTGCTTCTCCACCCCTCCCCCTCTCCTTCCTCTCTGTCTCTCTCTTCCCCTCCCGCAGCCGAGGCTCCATTGGAGCAAGGATGGCCCGGGTGCTAGGGATGGATGCTTGGCCTCTACCCCAGGCGCTAGAGTGGCTCTGGTCACAGCAGAGCGACGCCCCAGAGGGGCAGAGCATCGCCCCCTGGTGGGCAGAGCGTCGCCCCCTGGTGGGCGTGCCGGGTGGATCCCGGTCGGGCGCATGCAGGAGTCTGTCTGACTGTCTCTCCCTGTTTCTAGCTTCAGAAAAATACAAAAAAAAAAAAAAATCAGGTTCAAAATAACAAGATTTTTATACAATAACTATAGTAGATATCATTCAAAAATAGATACAATGGAAAAATATAAATGATATATTGATATTATGAGTTATTTCACTTTAAAAATTACTCTTGTTCAACCAGTGGTGGCACAGTGTATACAGCATTGACCTGGGATGCTGAGGTCCCAGGTTCAAAACCCCAAATTTGCTGACTTGAGCTCAGGCTCACCAGCCCGAGCGTGGGGTCACCAACTTGAGTATGGGGTCAAAGACATGACCCCATAGTCACTGACTTGAGCCCAAGGTCACTGGCTTGAGCAAGCGGCCCCTGGCTCAGCAGGTGCTCCCTGGTCAACACATATATGAGAAGCAATTAATGAACAACTAAAGTGATGACACTATATACGTTGATGCTTCTGATCTCTCTCCTTTCCTGTCTGTCTCTCTCTCTCTCTCAAAAAAAATTTTGTTCTTTATGCAAGTAAATGAATGAAGCTTATTACTACAAAAGGAAATTAAATGCCTATACTAACTGAATTCCTGAATACAAAGAATACAGAGGTCTGAAATACTGCATGCTCTGAAAAGTCCCATTGCCATCTGTTCATCTGACTCAACAACAATACTGTGACTATTTCAGACATAATTCTTGTGTACATAGTGTCTTTAGAACAAAATTTCATTCAGAAGTTTGTACTGTACTGCCTGACACTTGGTCATTATAAAGTAAAAAAGATACTCATTCAAATTATTTTTTAAAGAGAGATATTATCTTTTTAGAAAAGTTATATTGACTGAATAATAACAGGCTTAAAAATAACTTAAGAACTGTCCCCAAACTGCCTAAATAAGCTAGAGCATCCATGTCTGCATAATGAAATACTGTGGTATGACTTTATTTTATAAGATAAAAACTTTGCCATATTTCTTGAGGAAATTATATCAAACGAGCAACTTTTTTTTTCAGTGACAATAAGCAACTTACTCATGATATTGTTGGTAGATCAAATTTAGCTTACTGACCTATTCCTACTATTCCTACAATATTCTACAAGGTTTTAAGTAATAAGCACTCCAAAACATGAAAAAGAAAGAAAAAAGAAACTCACTCTGAGCCCAAGAACAAGTCAAAGTTTCAACCATTCTACTGACACCTTTAAAGAAAACCTGAGTAAAAGCAGGTGAGAAGTTTCCAGGGCCCAAACTGTGTTCTGATCCAACAGAAAATGGGTCTTTTATGCAGTTAAACAGAAAGCTGTGCCCACAAACAAATTTGCCTGCCAAGTTTTAGTGTTATACGAGAGATCAGTAACACTGGAGGCACTAGACTACATCTGTACTCCACTATCCTTTGGGGCCACCCTCCCAGCCGCTGTATCAAGTTGCTTGTCCTGGAGGGAGTCCTAATAGGATTAAACAAACAACAAATAAACAAACAAACACAAGAATACACAGGGCTTCACAGTAAGGGAATCCCTGGGTTTGGATTTGTAGAAATACAATTTGAACAAACCAACTTAACTCACCCTAGGGAAGCATGCATTTTAAAGAAACAACTATATTATCACTTTGTTCCCCAGCAAGGAAACTCACTAGAAAGAATATCTGATGCTTGAGTGATAACTTCTTTCTCTAAATTTACTTTTAGACCCAGAAAAAGTTACAAAGTACATGTATACAAATTTGCCCTTGAGGACAATTCTGTGGCTTCTTGAACAGGTGCATTTATTCTACAACTTCCTTTTCTTAATAGTCACCCCAGGCTCTGCTCAGTGGCTTCCCTAACCTGGCCACCCTCAAGATGACCTAATGTTCCTCAAACCCGCTCAGATGCCCCACGAGAGTATGTGAGAAGGCAGCCTTCCCTTTGTTTCTAGAATATCCATAAAAGATGCAGAGAAGGCACTGAGGCTCAAACAGAGCCAAGGAGGCGCAGGAGCGGCACCTGTGTGTTCAGCAGGCCCCCCTGGTGGGCAGCCAGGTGTGGAGAGTGAAAAATGCCTTCCTGGATTATAATCTCTCCCCTCAAGGAGACTTTCCATATTTTCCAAATTATCCCACAGTCTGTAGCTAGCTCCTTCCTCCTGCATCCCTGAGAATTGGTATCTTCATTCTATTGCCAAAAAACTGGCACAAGAACTGGCGTCATCAAGCACACCTGAAATAGCAGTGAGCATCCTCAATGTTTTACCTTTAACACAGACTGAGTGAGACTGGCCTAGGAGCACCTTCCTGCTGAATCCCAGCGAACCTGAGACCATATAGAGAGCACAGCCCACAGCAAGCTGCAGCCTCAGGACGTGGGGAGGAGGCCGGGAGAACAGCGTAGCTAATTGAAACCACCAGGGGAATTTCAGAAGCCAGATTCTTTTCTCCCTGCCACATATACCAAAGGGCCTTTTCCTGAGGAATGCTGTATAAGAGCGCCAATCTGGTTCTGTGGAAAGAGCCCTGAATTAGGAGACCAGAAACCAGCGTTCTGGCCAGGCATCTGCCAGAGTTAGCTCTGTGACCTTGGGCAGTCACTTAACCTCTCTGCACCTGCTTCTTCATCGGGAAGTAGAGAGAGCTGGACCAAGCTCTCTAAGCTCCTTCTGTTCTAATGCTCTGTGACTCAAATGTTAGGGGACGCGGACAGTACGACAGACAAGAAGAGCAGAGGTTGTCATAGATTTTTTTCAGCAAGAAAAACAGTAAAGCTGGCATAGTCATGATAAGTCTGCAGCTACCTTGGGTATTATCAGTACGGTTCTCTCTTCTCTGGATGAAACCAGCCCCCTCACTGCTGTTGGCTCTCCATACTCTGCCAGCAAGGCTTCCCTGAGCTTCACTAAGGGTACCCTAAGAACTGCACCTAAAGAGGGGGCAGTTCCTGTGTGACTGACTTCCGGGAAGGCAGCCTCTCCCTAGTCCCACTGTCTGACCAGATGTCGTCGGTACACATACAATAAAATAAACCACAAACCTTGGCACACGCATGCTACGTGCCAGGCACTGTTCGATAGTGCCTTCCATGCATTAATTCTTTAATTCCTACGACAACCATGTGATGCAGGTACTAATATCACCCCCATTATCCTGACAATGGAGGCACAGAGTTGAAAAGATTTACCCAAGGTCACAGAGCTTCTAAGTGGTGCAAGTCAGATGAAAACTAGGTAGGCTGGTTCTCAGGTCTTCACCAATATTTTACACTGTCTTTCTAATGACACTAGAGATTAGACAGACAAATAGAAATTTATCTTTCACCATTAGTGAGCAGCCTGGCATGCAGTGCGCTGTTGCCTACATCAGGACTATGTGCTCCTCTCTTATAGGGACAACCAGAGGGAACAAATCATAATGGGAGAGAGAGACCAGGGTCTGACTTCTGCTCTATCTGTTACTGCTTATGTGACCTTTGAAAATTTCTTACATAAGCCATAGTTACTCATCTGTAAAATGTAGATAATAATATGTACTTCATAGCTTTATTGTGAAGATTACATAAGACAGTGCTTGTGGAAGTCACGGCTAGTTTCTAAATTATAACAAAGTGAGAATCTCTGTATTTAAAATCTCAAAGGATAGATAAAAATTACTGTAGAATTCTGCCTGACCAGGTGGTGGCGCAGTGGATAGAGCGTCGGACTGGGATGCAGAAGGACCCAGGTTCGAAACCCCGAGGTCGCCAGCTTGAGCGCGGGCTCATCTGGTTTGAGCAAAGCTCACCAGCTTGGACCCAAGGTCGCTGGCTCCAGCAGGGGGTTACTCGGTCTGCTGAAGGCCCGCGGTCAAGGCACATGTGAGAAAGCAATCAATGAACAACTAAGAAGATGCAACGCGCAACGAGAAACTGATGATTGATGCTTCTCATCTCTCTCCGTTCCTGTCTGTCTGTCCCTGTCTATCTCTGCCTCTGTAAAAAAAAAAAAAAAAAAAAAAAAAAAAAAAAATTACTGTAGAATTCTGGTGACTAAGTTGGGACAAAAGACTGAACTCTGATTTTAGAGTTATGTCTATTAATTTAGTTATCTGACATTTATTTCAATTAATCTATTAATATTTACTGATATCTATTGAAATGTACTGAAGTCTATTTCTTACTATTCATTAGAAGTCATATGATTTCAAATTCCTATCAGTTGTTCTAAGAGTGTCCCAAGTTCCAACAGCAGTTTCCTAACAGAAGGGAAGGCTGAGGACCTAAAAGATAAAAAATGGTTCTGCAAGTGAGACGCTCTCTGCTGTATCCCCAGCTCCACCACTCATCCATGCCGTACACTCTGTACCTCAGTTTCTTCTTCCATAAAATGGAGACCAGTTTCTGTTCTTATCTCTCCTACAGAAAAAGTATGATGAGAATGGTACTTACTATCATTTTCATAACCCCTAACATTGGAACATTTTAAAGGTATTTCAAAGGCCTTATTATGTTATTTAGGTAATTAGATAGATTTTTTTATAATCATAGAACCTATTTATTAAATTAAGCAAAAAGTCTTATTTGCTCTTCAGTGGATATAAAAAAACTGAAATGTATTTAAAATGTGTGTACATGTATATATATATATATATATATATATATATATATATCTGTATACACATACTTGTGTAGATATATGCACATACATGTGTGTATTCAGCACATCATATCTATAGCCCTGAACAAGAACAAAGACACCACACCTATCATCCCACCGCCTTGCTTACAAATGTCCTACGTGTTTGCATCCCCAGTGATACCGACCACGTCTGAATCATACAGTCAATGCTGTTTTTAAAATATTTATGAAAAAAAATGCAAATGGCTAACAGTGAATCCCTTTTATCAAACTCCATGTAACTACTATTTTTGAAATGATTTCTCTTATTGTATATTTCCTGAAAACTTCAGACTGGTAACTTCAGACTCTGGCCTCAATTTTAAGCTGACTTTGGGAGAAAAAGTCAGCTATACAGCTTTAAAATGATAACTGTTTAAACCACCAAATGATAATTCTGGACTTTAGGTTTGTAAATAAAATGTATTCATCAAATCACATATAGTTTAAACTAGACTAGACGAGTCATTAAGTAAAAGTTCGCTGAAACTGTTTAGCTACCTGTATAAATAATGCCAAAATTATGTAGAAAATAGAATGGACACAACCTAAAGTTTAACAGAAAAGAAACAAACCTTTGGTGTGTATTGATTTCTTTTTCTATATTTGCCAACTTAGTCAATTTCAGGACTCCCTATACTTAATCTTCCACGTTTGATCCCCCAATCTAAGCCATACTGACTCTTTAAGACTATTAAGCTACAATATAAAGATATAAACTTCTGTTGGAATCATTTAAATGAAATTTGTATAAATCATTAGCTAAGTAAGTTTATAGAAGGAGAAAATATTTGCCAAGATACATTATTAGAGGAATTTAAACCACCAAGTAATCTGCACAAGGGCTGAACTCCCAAACACACAGGCAGATTGGATGACAGAGAGATAGCACATGGAAATCAGCATGCAAATAACTGACACTCTTTCCAGAACTGTGATGAAACACACTGTTTCTTCAACGACTCTATCTACAGCGGCATACACATAGTGAAAAGGTGGCAGGAAGAGCCAAACTCACTTTCAGTCTGTCTACTTGCCACAGGAAAGTCATCTTCCCCTCACATGTGCCTCCTCTTCTAGCGCACCCCACACTGGCTGACAGACCCGCCATCCTCTGGGTCACCAGAGCCAGAAAGAACTGTGAGTCAGTAAAGCGTCGGCCTAGCGTGCGGAGGACCCGGGTTCAATTCCCGGCCAGGGCACACAGGAGAAGTGCCCATTTGCTTCTCCACCCCTCCGCCGCGCCTTCCTCTCTGTCTCTCTCTTCCCCTCCCGCAGCCAAGGCTCCATTGGAGCAAAGATGGCCCGGGCGCTGGGGATGGCTCTGTGGCCTCTGCCCCAGGCGCTAGAGTGGCTCTGGTCGCAACATGGCGACGCCCAGGATGGGCAGAGCATCGCCCCCTGGTGGGCAGAGCGTCGCCCCTGGTGGGCGTGCCAGGTGGATCCTGGTCGGGCGCATGCGGGAGTCTGTCTGACTGTCTCTCCCTGTTTCCAGCTTCAGAAAAATGCAAAAATGCAAAAATGCAAAAAAAAAAAAAAGAAGAACTGTGAGTCAGAATGGATTTCTTCTGTACCCTAACATCTCTCTGCTTAGTCAGTGCCCAAGCCCAGTGCTCCGGACCTCCTTAGTATCACCTGACCCCTCACGCACCCCTTGCCTCCATTCTCACCATCATGCCTTAGTTCAGTCAGGGCTGCGTTCAGAAAACCCACAGTCTCAGGAAGCAGACACTGCACGCAGCAGGGTCAGGAGCGACAGAGGCAAGCTCGGTGCCATGGGGTCTCGCCCAGGCAGGGCAAATCAAGGGGGGAATCCTGGAGTAGGGCATCTCAAATTAAGGCCTGGCCCACTGAAGCAGGAAGGAGGGGGTGGGAGAGGCTGAAGCCTGAATCATCTGTTCAGGAATCATCTGTTCCTTTGGGGGAACAAACGGAAATATGGGGTATGGGGAGGGGGAAGGGAACACTAGGAAGCAAGATCACAAAGCAGGGGTTCGTTTACAAAGGAGTTTGAATTCCATCAAGCAGGTGCCTTTCTGCAATTCAAGTTAAGAGGGGTGGCATCAGACATGCATTTAAACTCTCCTTTCTCTCATGTTGGGGGACATGATCTAAGACAGAGAGACAACCCAAACTATTCCACATACAACCCGAGAGACCAGAGGTCTGTGGTCACTGGGCAGGCAAACCTCCATGGCCTGCTCAGGCTCATTTGAACATCCCCATTTTTTAGGAAGGGATACCACCAATACTGTTTCCCCCATTCCTGGAACTCTGTAAGCAATGCCCAAGCAATTGGTAGAACAAACAAAAATGCATTCATTCAGGGTCTCAAATCAAATTTAAAATATTCCTGGATTATCCGCTCTGGACAAAGCACCACACAAAGGCTTATGAAGGAACCAGATGCATTCTCTCTGGCTGTATTGCTGCTCTGGCAGCAGCCCAATTTCATTTCTTATACACATGCGCCCTGTTAGGATGAAATGAACAGTATCACCGAAAGGTGGGCTGAACAAAGTTGAGTGCACTGTCTGCCTGGCAGGGAGAGGCTTCTCTCATTGGTAGTCCAGAAACAGAGAAGCCGGGCACAGGACTGCAGAGAAGGAAATACACCAAACCAGGCCCGATCCCAAGGTCCGGTCTCCAGAGAAGTGTGTCAGGCCTTCTCTGTGATGTGAGGCTTCCCTATAACAGCCTGGTTTGAACAGGTCCGGAAGGGGTTGTGGCAACACTCCAGAGGCCTGGGGTCCTGCAGCAGACATGCCGACACACGCACGCTCCAAGTGCGGCGAGATCGTTACCTCAATCACACACACAATATGACGATAGCCACCAACAACTTAACTGCATTTCTCAACCCTGTTTTACCTGAATTACATATTCTGTTTTGTTTTTCTCAAAATGAAGGGAATTTTCAGCAAGGCTTCTAGGCTTCTAGGATCATTATACACACACACACACACACACACACACCTGCCTCCCTAGTTGTCATCTCATAGCCTTGAACCATTATTCTTCACACTTTCTGCTTGTGTCTTTAATTCCAAAGCTAGCTTTCCAGACAAAAGGTCTTTCTTTATGTTAGAATGTCATTGTCTAGGCAGATCAGACAGATCCTTAAAAAGCTATATTGGTGCTTGAGAAACTGAAGTACAGTATCAACTTGACCAGCGTAGCCATTTTCAGTCATTGAAAGAGTGGTTTTGTTCACCCTGAATTGAAGAATTTCTATTGAAGCATATGTTTCTCTAACACTCACACAATAAACTGGCATTTGGCAGTGATTTCAACAAGTGAATGGGGCCAAACTTCCATTAGAACAAAGCTGAGGCAGTGAGAAGCAAGCCAGATTGAAATGAGTTAATCTACAGAGAAGTCTCTCTCTGAAGGCTGTTACTACAATAGAAAACCAGCTGTGCCAGCACTGCCTTCCCTCCAGTCGGTCTGCACAGAGAGAAGCATGTCTGGTCTGAGGGAACCAGGTTATTAATGCAAGAAATGCCCAGGCCTCTGAAGTCCTGCTCTTATCTGGTTAAGGTGTTTGATGCACCATTCCTCCAGGAGACCCAGCCCACTGTGCTTTCTGCCATCCAAGCTGACCCAGCCACAGGGAATCCTGGGCTCTGGTACCAGCTACCTTCAGCAGCTCTGATCCCCTTCCAATAGTGGGATCAGCACCTATACTCATGCTAAATTGACCAATCCCAACACCAGCCTTAAAGAGCTGGGTTCTGGCTCCTGAAGCCAGCCACTGGCTGGGGCCTGCACCCCTGATGGCACCGTAGGCTCAAGCTATCGCCCTCTATGATAATGAAATTCAGCTCCTCTAAATGGAACTTCTCGCCTAAAGGAAACATGTCTGTGTGTTTGTGTGTACATGTCTCTCCACACTCCTGGACACATGAAGAGCAGCTTCACGCCCTGGGAGGTGAGACCAGGAGGCAAGGTCTCTAAAGCAGCTGTACTCAACACTGACTTGGCCGCATGTTAGAATCACATGGGGATTGCTTTGTAAAATGTCCAAAACCCACCACAACCTCCACTTCTTCCTCAGTTGGTCTAGGATGGGGCCTGGACATGTTCTGAAAAGCACCTCAGATGGTTTTAATATGCAAGTAGGGCAGAGAACCACCAATTTAGAGAGAAAAAAAGACAAAGATGATCAGCAGAGACTCCCCTGTGTACCCAGATGAAGGAGAACAGCAATTGCAATTTTTTTTATTAAATTTAATGCAGTGACATTGATAAATCAGGGTACATATGTTGAGAGAAAATATCTCTAGATTATTTTGACATTTGATTGTGCTGTATACCCCTCCCCCAAAGTTAAATTGTCTTCTGTCACCTTCTATCTGGTTTTCTTTGTGCCCCTCCCCTCCCCTAACCCCTTTCTCCTTCTCACCCCATCCCACCTCCCCCAACACCCCGCCCCTGTTGCCATCACATTCTTGTTCATGTCTCTGAGTCTCATTTTTATGTCCCTTCTATGTATGGATTCATCTTAGTTTTTTTTCTGATTTACTTATTTCACTCCGTATAATGTTGTCAAGGTCCATCCATGTTATTGTAAATGATCCGATGTCATCATTTCTTATGGCTGAGAAGTATTCCATAGAATATATGTACCAAAGCTTTTTAATCCACTCGTCCTCTGACAGACACTTGGGCTGTTTCCAGATCTTCGCTATTGTGAACAATGCTGCCACAAACATGCGGGTGCATTTCTCCTTTTCGAGCCGTTCTATGGTGTCCTTGGGGTATATTCCTAAAAGTGGGATAGCTGGGTCAAAAGGCAGTTCGATTTTCAGTTTTTTGAGGAATCTCCATACTGTTTTCCACAGTGGCTGCACCAGTCTGCATTCCCACCAGCAGTGCAGGAGGGTTCCCTTTTCTCCACATCCTCACCAGCACTTATTCTGTGTTGTTTTGTTGATAAGCGCCATTCTGACTGGTGTGAGGTGATATCTCATTGTGGTTTTAATTTGCATTTCTCTAATGATTAGTGATGTTGAGCATTTTTTCATATGCCTATTGGCCATCTGTATGTCCTCTTTGGAGAAGTGTCTATTCATCTCTTTTGCCCACTTTTGGATTGGGTTGTTTGTCTTCCTGGTGTTGAGTTTTACAAGTTCTTTATAAATTTTGGTTATTAACCCCTTATCAGACGTATTGTCAAATATGTTCTCCCATTGTGTAGTTTGTCTTTTTATTCTGTTCTTGTTGTCTTTAGCTGTGCAAAAGCTTTTTAGTTTGATATAGTCCCATTTGTTTATCCTGTCTTTTGTTTCACTTCCCCGTGGAGATAAATCAGCAAATATATTGCTCCAAGAGATGTCCAAGAGCTTACTGCCTATGTTTTCTTCTAAGATGCTTATGGTTTCACGGCCTACATTCAAGTCTTTTATCCATTTTGAGTTTATTTTTGTGAGTGGTGTAAGCTGGTGATCTAGTTTCATTTATTTGCAGGTAGCTGTCCAATTTTCCCAACACCATTTGTTAAAGAGGCTGTCTTTACTCCATTGTATTTCCTTACCTCCTTTGTCAAATATCAGTTGTCCATAGAACTGTAGGTTTATTTCTGGGCTCTCTGTTCTGTTCTATTGATCTATATGCCTGTTCTTATGCCAGTACCAGGCTGTTTTGAGTACAACGGCCTTGTAGTATAACTTGATATCAGGAAGTGTGATACCTCCCACTTTATTCTTCTTTTTTAAGATTGCTGAGGCTATTCGTGTCCTCTTTTGGTTCCATATAAATTTTTGGAATATGTGTTCTATATCTTTGAAGTATGTCATTGGTATTTTAATTGGTATTGCATTGAATTTATAGATTGCTTTGGGTAACATAGACATTTTAATGATGTTTATTCTTCCTAACCATGAGCACGGTATATGCTTCCACTTCTTTGTATCTTCCTTGATTTCTTTTATCAATGCTTTGTAATTTTCCGAGTACAAGTCTTTAGTCTCCTTGGTTAAGTTTACTCCTAGGTACTTTATTTTTTTGGTTGTAATTGTGAAGGGGATTGTTTCCTTAATTTCTCTTTCTGACTGTTCATTGTTGGTGTATAAAAATGCTTCTGATTTCTGAGTATTGATTTTATATCCTGCCACTTTGCTGAATTTATTGATCAGGTCCAGTAGTTTTTTGACTGAGACTTTAGGGTTTTCTATATACAATATCATATCATCTGCAAATAATGATAGTTTTACTTCTTCTTTTCCAACTTGAATGCCTTTTATTTCTTCTTGTTGTCTGATTGCTGTGGCTAGGACTTCCCGGACTATGTTAAATAAGAGTGGTGAAGGGAGCACCCCTGCCTTGTTCCTGATCTTAAGGGATTACTTTTAATTTTTGCCCATTGAGTATGATGTTGGCTGTGGGTTTCTCATAGATGGCTTTTATCATGTTGAGGTATGTTCCCTGTATTCCCACTTTGCTGAGAGTTTTGATCATGAACGGGTGCTGGATTTTATCAAATGCTTTTTCTGCATCTATTGAAATTATCATATGGTTTTTCTCCTTCTTTTTGTGTATGTGATGAATCACATTGATTGATTTACGAATATTGTACCAGCCTTGCCTCCCCAGAATAAATCCCACTTGATCATGGAGTATGATTTTTTCCATATATTGTTGGATCCGGTTTGCTAATATTTTGTTGAGGATTTTAGCATCTATATTCATCAGAGATATAAGCCTATAATTTTCTTTCTTTGTGTTGTCTTTGCCTGGCTTTGGAATCAGAATTATGCTCGCCTCATAAAAGGAGCTTGGAAGTCTTCCTTTCTCTTGAATTTTTTGAAATAGCTTGAGAAGGATAGGAGTTAGTTCTTCTTTGAATATTTGGTAGAATTCCGTTGTGAAGCCATCAGGCCCCGGACTTTTCTTTGTTGGGAGTTTTTTGATAACTGTTTCGATCTCATTTGATGTAATCGGTCTGTTTAGGTTTTCTGATTCTTCCAGATTGATTTTTGGAAGATTGTATGTTTCAAGGAATTTGTCCATTTCATCTAGGTTGTCTAGTTTTTTGGCATACAGTTCTTCATAGTATTTTCTTACAATATTTTGTATTTCTGTTGTGTCAGTTGTTATTTCTCCTCTCTCATTTCTAATTTTATTTATTTGCGTCCTCTCTCTCTTTTTCTTGGTGAGTCTACTTAAAGGTTCGTCAATCTTGTTTACCTTTTCAAAGAACCAGCTCCTAGTTTCATTGATCCTCTGTATTGTTTCTTTAGCCTCTATGTCATTTATTTCTGCTCTGATCTTTATTATTTCCTTCCTTCTACTACATTTGGGCTTTACTTGCTGTTCTTTTTCTAATTCTTTTAGATGCAGGGTTAAGTTGTTTATTTGAGCTTTTTCTAGCTTCTGAAAGTGTGCCTGTAGTGCTATGAACTTCCCTCTCAGCACTGCTTTCGCTGTGTCCCATAAATTTTGAGTTGTTGTATGCTCATTGTCATTCGTTTCTAGGATTTTTTTTATTTCTTCTGTGATCTCATTCTTAATCCATTCATTATTTAACACCCTGCTATTTAGTTTCCATGTGTTTGAGAATTTTTGAGCTTTTCTGCTGTGATTCATTTCTAGTTTCATGCCGTTGTGATCGGAGAAAGTGCTTGATATGATTTCAGTCTTCTTAAATTTGTTGAGAGCACTTTTGTGCCCTAACATGTGGTCTATCCTAGAGAATGTACCATGAGCACTTGAAAAGAATGTATATTCTGCTGCTTTAGGGTGAAAGGTTCTGAAGATATCTATTAAATCGAGTTGATCTAGTGTTTCCAATACGTCTGCTGTTTCTTTGTTAATTTTTTTTCTTGAGGATCTATCTAGTGATGTTAGTGGGGTATTGAAATCCCCTACTATTATAGTATTGCTGTTGATCTCGCCCTTTAAATCCATCAAAGTCTGTTTTATATATTTGGGTGCTCCTATATTAGGTGCATAGATATTTATAATAGTTATATCTTCCTGTTGGATTACTCCCTTTATCATTATGTAGTGGCCTTCTTTATCTCTTACTATATCCTTTGTTTTAAAGTCCAATTTGTCTGATATAAGTAATGCTACCCCAGCTTTTTTTACATTTCCATTTGCATGAAATGTTTTTTTCCATCCTTTTACCTTGAATCTATGTGTGTCTTTTGTTCTAAGGTGTGTCTCTTGTAGACAACATATGTATGGGTCCTGTTTTCTTATCCACGCAGCTACCCTATGTCTTTTGATTGGATCATTTAATCCATTTACATTTAAGGTTATTATTGATATGTAGTTGTTTATTGCCATTTTCTTCTTTAAAGGTGTATTCCTTTTTTTGCTATATTCTTTTCCCACTTTGATCTGTTTACAACAGGCCCCTTAACGTTTCCTGCAGTATTGGTTTGGTTGTAATGAATTCCTTGAGTTGTTTTTTGTCTGGGAAGCTTTTTATTTCTCCTTCGATTTTAAACGATAGCCTTGCTGGATAAAGTAGCCTTGGTTGTAGGTTCTTGTTCTGCATTACTTTGAATATTTCTTGCCATTCCCTTCTGGCCTCAAGTGTTTCTGTTGAGAAGTCGGATGTCATCCTTATGGGGGCTCCTTTGTAGGTGATAACTTTTTTTTCTCTTGCAGCTTTTAATATTTTCTCTTTATCGCTTAGCTTTGGTATTTTAATTATGATGTGTCTTGGTGTAGGTTTCTTTGGGTTTCTCTTTAATAGAGTCCTCTGTGCTTCTTGGACTTGTGAGAGTTTCTCTTGCATTAATTTAGGGAAATTTTCAGCTATGATATGATTGAACAACATCTCTATTCCTTGTTCCTTTTCTTCTTCTTCAGGAAACCCTATGATGTGGATGTTATTTCTCTTCATGTTGTCACAGAGCTCTCTAAGAGTTTCCTCTGACTTTTTGAGTCTCTTTTCTCTTTTCTTCTCTGCTTTCATGCCTTCATTTCAGTTGTCCTCTAACTCGCTGATTCAATCCTCTGCTCTATCTATCCTGTTTTTAATTCCTTCCATTGTGGTCTTTATTTCTGATATTGTATTTGTCATCTCCGACTGGTTCTTTTTTATACTTGCTATTTCTTTATTCAGGTTTTCAAACTGCCCCTCCATTGTTGTTCTAAGATCCCTAAGCATCCTTACAATCATTATTTTGAACTCCGCATCTGGAAGTTTGATTATTTCCATATCACTCAGCTCATCTCTCAAAGGTGTCTCTTGTGGTTTCATTTGGGTTGCACTCCTTTGTCTTCTCATCATGGTGTTTTATTTGTAGAGTTGGTTGAGTCTAGGTTTGGTGTTGTCTGCCTCCAGTTTTCAGTTGTGTTATTTCTAGGTCTTCTTGGGTTGGTATCAGCTATTATTTGTAATCCACTTTCGGATTTGGGCAGCTTTGAAATCTTGATTTGTTTGTTTTCTTAACAGGTGATAGTCTTGTTAACTGATCTCAGCAGGGGGCTTCCTTGAAACTGTAACCAGGAATGCTGTGGGTGTAACCTGAGACGCTGAAGGTCTCTTCCACCAACTAATCTCACTGGGGGCAGGGTTTTTTCTCAGCTTCAGTAGGGGGAGGTGTATCTCAGACCTCCATGGAGACCTGAGTTACTGCCCCTCCTCCCCACTTCTTGTTTTCAGCTGTGTCTTGTTGCGCTGATTGGAGCTGGATAGATGTCCGGAGATCTCTGATCCGGAAGCACTTCAGCTCTGTTTTGTGAAAGGTTCAGTCCCTCCCCCAGCTATGGCCGCCTCCAGCACGAATGAGTCACCTTTTTTATTTCGTTTCTTGCATACCTTAGCCCCTCACAGTCTGTCCCTCTCCCTGTCCTTTCCACTTGGGAGATAAGCTGGTCTTTTCAACCCACCTTGCTCCCTGGTCGCCAGGTAAGTGGCTGTGAGCAGTAGTTTCTGCTCTTTTTCCTCTGTGAAATCCTCTCTGGGCTCTCAGCTTCACCCCCCCCCCTTCCGTTCCTGTAAGCAGAGGAGATTCAGGCACTCCTTACCAGGATTATTGTGGCTTCCTCTTTGCTCCTTGGTTTTTGAGAGCTGTTCTTGCAGTTCAGTGTTGGTTTTTCATGCTGATTTTTCCTAAATTGATTTGTATTCCAGTTTGGTGTTGAGAGCTGGGCGTCTGTGCATCTGCCTACTCCGCTGCCATCTTCCATCCCCCAGCAATTGCAATTTTAAAAAGCAGTTCCTACCAGGCTTTTTTCCTGGGCAAGATAATCTCTGCAGGCCACAAGGTACCCATCAGAAGAGCATGTTGAATCCTGGTGCGATGTTTCATGCAGACAGTGCCTCTTTAACCAGTCAGAGACTCAGTTTCCTCAACTCTTAGAAAAAGGGCTATTCTAGATATACTTGTGTTACTTCTCTCGCCTCCCACTTTGCAGTTTTATGCATCTCCTTCTTTATTCATTTCTTACTTATATGCAGACTGTTTATGTATTTGCATTTCTAAGTCTCCAAAAATGCTATATGAGCCCGGGCCAGTTGGTTCAGCAGTAGAGTGTCAGCCTGGTGTGTGGAAGTCCCAGGTTCAATTCCTGTTCAAGGCACACAGGAGAAGCGACCATCTGCTTCTCTACCCTTCACCTTCTCCCTTCTCTCTCTACCACTCTCTCTTTTCCCCTCCCACAGCCATGGCTCAATTGGTTCGAGTACATTGGTCTTGGGTGCTGATGTTGGCTCCATGGAGCCTCAGCCTCAGGCACTAAAAATAGCTCATTTGCGAGCATGGTCTCAGATGGGCAGAACATAAGCCCCAGATGGGGGTTGCTGGGTGGATCCTGGGCAGAGCACATGCAAGAGTCTGTCTCTCTATCTCCTCTCCTCTCATTTAGGAAAAAAATACTGTATGTGTTGCCTTGGAATTAGATTTGGATAGTGTCTGCCTTCTAAGTAAATAATAGTACAGAAATTATAAGCTTTATAATTTAACCAGGATATATGACACTGGTGATATGACAGTGCCTAATGTATAAAATACTCCATTCCTGAGACCAGAGCTAACCATTCTTCTGGGGAAGTTTGTGCTGAATCACACAGAGCCTGCCCCTTGAATGCCAAAGTCAGACCGGCAGCTTTGTACTGCACAGCACCTGACTTCCACAATGCTTGTCATTTTCAATTCCCTGTGAGCTTACTTTAATATCTACTTATCAAAAAAGATTCATTTTGGAACTAGTTCCAGAACAAGTATAAAGACAGCCTTAAGGATATATTAACTACATTACTTTAATCTAATGAAATATACAAATCTCTCATCCTGTAATACATTCAGAACATAGGAGGGCAAGCAGTCGCTCAGATGAGCCTACTTGGATGAAAAATAGCATGGAAATTTACAAATGACCACTGTATCTGGAGGTATTTTGGAACAAAGCAGGTTTCTGGAACTCTACTTACAAAGTACTGAATAATTTTTTTACGTTGTTTTCATAAAACTTGAACATCTAGCAAGGCTAGATCACAGCTGAGTTCCAGACCTCCATAGTCACTGGCTATCTCCCCCTGGCCACTTAGAAACCCTCATACTGGCATGTCTACATCAGAATTCATCATCCGCCCTCAGTCAATAAGGTCATCGATCCACCCAGTTATCCAGAAACCTATTAGCTATTCTAGAATCCTATTTCCTCTCAACCCTCTCCCTACTCCTTCCAAATTCCTAAGTGTTAGAGATTCAGTTTTGTGCACACACTCATATTTTCCAACCCATAGCTCCTATTTAAATGCGTTGCTCCACAGACTCCTCCAGTGTCCTAACTGCTCCCACTGTATTGAGTATTGCCCCCTCCAACCCACCCTACCCTCTGCCACAGTCATCTTTATAAAACAATCCTGATCACACTGCCCCTCTCATTAAAACCTTTTACTGGCTCCTTATTATCTACAGAATGATATTCAAGGTCCAAAGCAAGGTATACACCCCCCTCCCAATCTGAAATCTCAAACCTCGAACCCTCTGTTCCAGTCTGATGAACTACTTGGAGTTCCCAGCACACTAGCCTGCCTCTCTTCTCACCTCTGTTTGGGCTATTCCTCCTGGTGGAATGACCCTTTGCCTTTCTGCCCCCAACAAAATATCCTCATTTTCTAGGCTTACCTCCTCCACAAAACCTGTCCTTCCTCTCCATCCCCCCAAAAAACACTTGATCAGAATTCTCTCACAGCATCTACGTCACAACAACTGTGAGTTCCTGGTGGGCAAGAACTGTATCTTATCTTTTAACCCTAAGTGCCTAGCAAGTCTGCTGATGCATAGGAATTCAATAAATATTGGTTAAATGAATAAATGTTTCAATGGCGGCATTCTAACAATGGTTCCAAAACTATATATATTTTTTACAACTCAGATCCTTTGCCTTTGGCTGTTTCTGAAGCGGAACCACCTCTTATTCCACTTCTAAGTCATTTGTAGAGAACCAAAACATAAATCAGTCCAGGAGATACATCACCTCCTTATCCCCTGAGGAATCATTTCTTTGTTCTGTATTTCTGAAAGAACAGTCATATTTCAAGATATCCCAAAAGCTGATGGTGTGAAACTGCTGAATGAATTGTACCCAGTCCCTGGCCTTCACTGTATGAAATGCCCTCTCTCTGGCATGACAGTTATATGAGTGAGGCACAGGGTGGAACCTCTAATTAAAGCAGAATGAGAGTGACGTCACGGAAATGGCACCGTGAGAAGCGCGTCCGACAGCTCTCCCCTAAATCACAACAAATTTATCAACTAGAAACAGAAAAATTTATCCTCGGAGCATTCCGGAGTTCCACACAAACTGAAAGCAAAAGGACTGTTATCACTTGAATCTGAGAGACGAGGGTGTGGAAGAAGCTACCGCAGCAGCGACGCTCATTCAAGCCGCGAGGGAGTGCGCCTGCGGTGAGTCAGCCCATATACTTGGGAACCGCGAGCCGCCGCGAGCAGCCGACGCGAGCCGCAACCGCGAGCTGCCGCGAGCCCCCGCGAGCCGCTGCCGCGAGCGGCCACCGCGAACTGCCACCGCGAGCGGCCGCCACACGCCGCCAGGCGCGCCCGGTCCGGTTGAGCACCGCTGACGTTCCCAGCGGCCCGCACACTGCGAGTGGGGGTCGCCGGCCACCGGTGCCCGGAGCGCCCCATTCGCGCACGTGCCTTGGGCATTCCACGCGCCCAGGGCACCCTGCTGGCCCGCACACCCAGGGGGCTCCATTATCCTGTGCCTGGTGCGGTCCAGCCGCCAGCGGCGGGGCGAGCGGGAGAGGCTTGGGAGATTCTCTCCGTGGGCGGGGCACCTCACCCAGCCATTCAAGCTAACAATCAAGCGTTGGGGGAGGGGCGCGCGCAGGCAGCCTAAAAATACCTTCGGAAACACAGCTGCGACCCAATCACTGAAATTAGCTTAACCCATAAAATCTGCGCACCCTCGGTTCTAATTGATAAGATCTCTCTCAGTTCAGCGATCCAAGACAAGAGGCGTGATATTTTTTAGTGCCTCTCGCTAAAGGGGCGGGGGCAACTTCTGATTGATAGAGCCTCCATATTCAGGGATAAACGCTAACAAGAAGGACTTGGCAGATAATAAGGTCTATACTACACTAGTCGTAAGCAGAGACTAGTGCCTCTTCTTCCCTGCAAAAACAGGCTACAAAGTGTGGAAAGCCTGGGTTGAGAGGTCCAACTAAATGATAGGCGCTGAACAGTCACCTTGACAACAATTGACTCCCACCCCCACCTGATTACACTGGAGGCCCTGACTCTCAGAGCCTTTCCCAAAGCCTTGCACTGAGTGGGGATAGAGTGGGGATTTCCCAGCTCTTTGAGCCTCTTACTCCCCAGGCAGAAGCAGTTGCAGCCTTATAGCTGGATCACCAGGCTGCTAATTCAGAAAGGGGGGACTAGGAGAGAGAATCCAGGAAAGCAAACTCTCTCATCGTTGGACCCTGCAAACGCCAACAAGCCTTTACTTCCAGCAAGACTAAAGCCAATTATATGACATTGCCATAGAATCCCATCAACTGCAAATCCCTACCTAAGGGTGACACAGGGGCAGAGCCTGGGGTACAGAGTCACCGACCAGGAAGAGGGAGAGAAAAGAAAAAGGAAGAAGTTAACCTCTCAAAATCAAGAAAAACCCACAGACGTTACAACTTGATCCACTAATTTTTTTTGTTGTTGCTGTTGTTGTTGTTTGTTTCTTCTATCTTTTTGCCTTTATTTCCTCCACCTCGGTCCTTCTATTCTCTGCCCATCTTATGCTTCCCCTTTCTTGAACTACACTACCCATGAGTGTTGCATTTTATTTTTCTTCTTCATCCTCACCCTCCTTTAAAGTTATACTCCAAAACACTTAACTCTCACTCTCTCCTCTTTTGTTTTTTTTTGTTTTTTTTGTCTTGCTTTATTTTGTTTTTTTCTCCTATTTTATTTCTTCCTTCGTTTTTCTCTTTTTCTTATTTTTTCCTTTCTATTCGTTTTTTCTTTTCTCATTTTACTTTCCTCCCATATAATCCTCAATCATGAACAAATTAGTTAATTTGGGACTCAAGGCTTTTTTTTGGCTTTATTTCTCTTTTTTGCTTTTGTTTTTATTTTTTTTTCTCTTGTTTGTTTATTTTTGTGGCATTTTGGGTCCTCCCAACCCAAGGTCTCCATTGTATTTAGTCTTCGCTCCACTTAATACAACAGATTTTTACTTATTATTTTTATTTTTTCTTCTTTATTATTCTTTTTTGGTCCTTTTTTCTGATTCCCTCTTATCCCTCTCATTATATCTCTTAGTTGACCATCACTTACAAGCAAATCATCTTATGCTTGTCTAAGATTTTCTTCCTTTTTTTTTTTTTGCATTTAGTAGGTCCCTACTCCCTTTTTTTTGCCCCTTGAACTCTTCACCCCAAATCAGGCCCTCCATTATAGGCACGATATTTCCCTGAGGAGGGGACAGGAGGGAAAGAGAAAAGAGAAAAAAAGGGGGAAATAATAAATTATTACTGTTTTTTTTTGTGGGGTGTTTTACCCTTTTTTTTTTTTCTTTTTACTCTTTATTAATTCTAATTAGTGCTATCAATAAGACCACCCTCAGATGCCGATAAGAAAGAGGAAATCGAATATTATGGATACAAAAGAAAGAGAGGTAACACAAATAGATGTGGAAAAATCTATGGAGAAAAGACTTAACATATTGGAAGCCTTGGAGCTAAATGACAGAGAATTTAAAATAGAAATCTTAAAAATACTCAGAGATATACAAGAAAACACAGAAAGGCAATATAGGGAGATCAGAAAACAACTCAATGAACACAAAGAATATATTACCAAGGAAATTGAAACTATAAAAACAAATCAAACAGAAATGAAAAACTCAATTCACGAGCTGAAAAACGAGGTAACAAGCTTAGCTAACAGAACAGCCCAGATTGAAGATAGGATTAGTGAAATAGAAGACAAACAACTTGAGGCACAACAGAGAGAAGAAGAAAGAGACTCAAAAATAATAAAAAATGAGAAAGCCCTACAGGAATTGTCTGACTCCATCAGAAAGAATAACATAAGAATAATAGGTATATCAGAGGGAGAAGAGAAAGAAAATGGAATGGAGAATATACTCAAACAAATAATAGACGAGAACTTCCCAAGCCTGTGGAAGGAACTAAAGCCTCAAATTCAAGAAGCAAACAGAACACCGAGTTTTCTTAACCCCAACAAACCCACTTCAAGGCACATCATAATAAAGATGACACAAACCAATGACAAAGAAAAAATTCTCAAGGCAGCCAGGGAAAAGAAGAGTACAACATATAAAGGAAGGCCTATTAGATTATCATCAGATTTCTCAGCAGAAACTCTACAAGCTAGAAGAGAGTGGACCCCAATATTCAAAGCCCTGAAAGAGAGGAACTTTCAGCCAAGAATACTATACCCATCAAAGCTATCCTTCAAGTATGAAGGAGATATAAAAACATTCACAAATACAGAAAAGATGAGAGAATTTA
This sequence comes from Saccopteryx bilineata, assembly GCF_036850765.1. Taxonomy (NCBI): domain Eukaryota; kingdom Metazoa; phylum Chordata; class Mammalia; order Chiroptera; family Emballonuridae; genus Saccopteryx; species Saccopteryx bilineata. The sequence continues at coordinate 125,113,956 of NC_089494.1, forward strand.
TCAACAGAAAGCCCCCACTCCAGGAAATACTAAGGGGGGTTTTCCAACCACATTCAAAGAACAAAAGAAAACAACACCACAAGTAACAGCTCCACCAAGAACACAATAAAACCAAACTTAAACTGTGACAACAAAGGAAAAAAAGGGGGGAGAGGGCGGAGATTAACAGTAGCAAAGGATGATGAAGTGCAGAAATACTTATAAGATAGGGTACTACAATGAATATGGTAGGTACCCTTTTCATTACTTAATGGTAACCACCCTTAAAAAAACCACCACAAAAACACTTGACTTAAAAAAGGTAGCAACAGAGGAAAGAAGTATGGAACACAAACAAACAAAAACAAATGATAGGAAAACAAAAGAGAAGAATCAAACTAGATACAAAACTAACAGAAAGCAATTTATAAAATGGCAGTAGGGAACCCACAAGTGTCAATAATTACACTAAATGTAAATGGATTAAACTTACCAATAAAAAGACACAGAGTAGCAGAATGGATTAAAGAAGAAAATCCAACTGTATGCTGCCTACAAGAAACACATCTAAGCAACAAGGATAAAAACAAATTCAAAGTGAAAGGCTGGAAAACAATACTCCAAGCAAACAACACCCAAAAAAAAGCAGGTGTAGCAATACTCATATCTAATAATGCTGACTACAAGACAGAAAAAGTACTCAGAGACAAAAATGGTCATTTCATAATGACTAAGGGGAAGTTGAATCAAGAAGACATAACAATCCTTAATATATATGCACCAAACCAAGGAGCACCAAAATATATAAGACAGCTACTTATTGACCTTAAAACAAAAACTAACAAAAATACAATCATACTTGGAGACCTCAATACACCGCTGACGAATCTAGATCGGTCATCCAAACAGAGAATCAATAAAGATATAGTGGCCTTAAACGAAATACTAGAACACCTGGATATGATAGACATCTACAGGACACTTCATCCCAAAGCGACAGAGTATACATTTTTCTCTAGTGTACATGGAACATTCTCAAGAATTGACCATATGTTGGGCCACAAAGACAATATCAGCAAATTTAGAAAAATTGAAATTGTACCAAGCATATTTTCTGATCATAAAGCCTTGAAACTAGAATTCAACTGCAAAAAAGAGGGGGAAAAACCCACAAAAATGTGGAAACTAAACAACATACTTCTAAAAAATGAATGGGTCAAAGAAGAAATAAGCGCAGAAATCAAAAGATATATACAGACAAATGAAAATGAAAATACGACATATCAGAATCTCTGGGATGCAGCAAAAGCAGTAATAAGAGGAAAGCTCATATCACTTCAGGCCTATATGAACAAACAAGAGAGAGCCGAAGTAAACCACTTAACTTCACACCTTAAGGAACTAGAAAAAGAAGAACAAAGACAACCCAAAACCAGCCGAAGAAAGGAGATAATAAAAATCAGAGCAGAAATAAATGAAATAGAGAACAGAAAAACTATAGAAAAAATCAATAAAACAAGGAGCTGGTTCTTTGAAAAGATCAACAAAATTGACAAACCCTTGGCAAGACTCACCAAGGAAAAAAGACACAGGACTCAAATAAATAAAATCCAAAATGAAAGAGGAGAGATCACCACAGACATCATAGATATACAAAGAATTATTGTAGAATACTATGAAAAATTATATGCCACCAAATACAACAATCTAGAAGAAATGGATAAATTCCTAGAACAATACAACCTTCCTAGACTGAGTCATGAAGAAGCAGAAAGCCTAAACAGACCAATCAGCAGGGAGGAAATAGAAAAAACTATTTAAAATCTCCCCAAAAATAAAAGTCCAGGCCCAGACGGTTATACTAGTGAATTCTATCAAACATTCAAAGAAGACTTGGTTCCTATTCTACTCAAAGTCTTCCAAAAAATTGAAGAAGAAGCAATACTTCCAAACACATTTTATGAGGCCAACATAACCCTCATACCAAAACCTGGCAAGGATGGCACAAAGAAAGAAAACTACAGACCAATATCTCTAATGAATACAGATGCTAAAATACTAAACAAAATACTGGCAAACCGAATACAACAACATATTAAAAAAATAATACATCATGATCAAGTGGGATTCATCCCAGAATCTCAAGGATGGTTCAACATACGTAAAACGGTTAACATAATACACCATATCAACAAAACAAAGAACAAAAACCACATGATCTTATCAATAGATGCAGAAAAGGCTTTTGATAAAATACAACACAATTTTATGTTTAAGACTCTCAACAAAATGGGTATAGAAGGAAAATATCTCAACATGATAAAGGCCATATATGATAAACCATCAGCCAACATCCTATTAAACGGCATAAAACTGAGGACTTTCTACCTTAAATCAGGAACAAGACAGGGTTGTCCACTCTCTCCACTCTTATTCAACGTGGTGCTAGAAGTTCTGGCCAGAGCAATCAGACAAGACAAAGAAATAAAAGGCATCCATATCGGAAAAGAAGAAGTAAAGCTATCACTTTTTGCTGATGATATGATCCTATACATCGAAAACCCGAAGGACTCCACAAAAAGATTATTAGAAACAATAAACCAATACAGTAAGGTGGCAGGATACAAAATTAACATACAAAAGTCCATAGCCTTTCTATATGCCAACAATGAAATATTAGAAAACGAACTCAAAAAAATAATCCCCTTCACGATTGCAACAAAAAAAATAAAATACCTAGGAATAAACATAACAAAGAACGTAAAGGACCTATATAATGAAAATTACAAAGCATTGTTAAGGGAAATCGAAAAAGATACAATGAGATGGAAAAATATTCCTTGTTCTTGGATAGGAAGAATAAATATAATCAAAATGGCCATATTACCCAAAGCAATATACAAATTTAATGCAATTCCCATCAAAATCCCTATGAGATTTTTTAAAGAAATGGAACAAAAAATCATCAGATTTATATGGAACTATAAAAAACCCCGAATAGCCAAAACAATCCTAAGGAAAAAGAATGAAGCTGGGGGCATTACAATACCTGACTTTAAACTATATTATAGGGCCACGATAATCAAAACAGCATGGTATTGGCAAAAAAATAGACACTCAGACCAATGGAACAGAATAGAAAGCCCAGAAATAAAACCACATATATATGGTCAAATAATCTTTGATAAAGGGGCCAACAACACACAATGGAGAAAAGAAAGCCTCTTCAACAAATGGTGTTGGGAAAACTGGAAAGCCACATGCAAAAGAATGAAACTCGACTACAGCCTGTCCCCGTGTACTAAAATTAATTCAAAATGGATCAAAGACCTAAATATAAGACCTGAAACAATAAAGTACATAGAAGAAGTCATAGGTACTAAAATCATGGACCTGGGTTTTAAAGAACATTTTATGAACTTGACTCCAATGGCAAGAGAAGTGAAGGCAAAGATAAATGAATGGGACTACATCAGAATTAAAAGTTTTTGCTCAGCAAGAGAAACTGATATCAAAATAAACAGACAGCCAACTCTATGGGAACTGATATTTTCAAACGACAGCTCAGATAAGGGCCTAATATCCAAAATTTACAAAGAACTCATAAAACTCAACAACAAACAAACAAACAATCCAATAAAAAAATGGGAAGAGGACATGAACAGACACTTCTCCCAGGAAGAGATACAAATGGCCAACAGATATATGAAAAGATGCTCAGCTTCATTAGTTATTAGAGAAATGCAAATCAAAACTACAATGAGATACCACCTCACTCCTGTTAGATTAGCTATTATCAACAAGACGGGTAATAGCAAATGTTGGAGAGGCTGTGGAGAAAAAGGAACCCTCATTCACTGTTGGTGGGACTGTAAAGTAGTACAACCATTATGGAGGAAAGTATGGTGGTTCCTCAAAAAACTGCAAATAGAACTACCTTATGACCCAGCAATCCCTCTACTGGGTATATACCCCAAAACCTCAGAAACATTGATACGTGAAGACACATGTAGCCCCATGTTCATTGCAGCACTGTTCACAGTGGCCAAGACATGGAAACAACCAAAAAGCCCTTCAATAGAAGACTGAATAAAGAAGATGTGGCACATATACACTATGGAATACTACTCAGCCATAAGAAATGATGACATCAGATCATTTACAGCAAAATGGTGGGATCTTGATAACATTATAAGGAGTGAAATAAGCAAATCAGAAAAAAACAAGAACTACATGATTCCATACATTGGTGGAGCATAAAAATGATACTAAGAGACATGGACAAGAGTGTGGTGGTTACCAAGGGTGGGGGGGGAGGGAGGACATGGGAGGGAGGGAGGGAGAGAGTTAGGGGGAGGGGGAGGGGCACAGAGAACTAGATAGAGGGTGACAGAGGACAATCTGACTTTGGGCGAGGGGTTTGCAACATAATTTGATGACAAAATAACCTAGACATGTTTTCTTTGAATATATGTACCCTGATTTATTAATGTCATCCCATTACCATTAATAAAAATTTATTAAAAAAAAAAAAAAAAAAAGGAGAATGACTGGCATAAACCAGCATAATGTATGAGGTCTACCTTCATCTCACCTGCCCATGTAGATGGAAAATAACACTGATGCCCCTGTCTTTGTGGCTTCTAAGGAGCCACATAAAAAATAAAGGCAGCATCCTCAATTCAGGTATGGGCAGCTCCTGTGCCCAAAGAACCTCTGAAAGGCTCTGAGCCCACCTAGAATTCCATCTAAAATGTCAAATAACTGCAACACAGCAGCAACTTAATACCTAGCAAATACCCTCTTATCCAAGTGCTGATTTCATATTAGAAAATGGGCAGTTTAAATAAATGTTTCATTAACAGTGTTTTCCTGCTTTCCCCCATTCTCTTCCATGGAATCATTTCATGCAATTCTCCACAGGACAATCTGGAACTCTTTGGGTCTTAAATATATAATCCAGGAAACCTAGAAACCATCCAAACAACCAAATAAGTAAGTGCAAACCCTTACATTAAGGAGCTATTCAAATCCACCTGTTCTAGAGCACATATCACACATGATACAGAACAGGACGCACTCTGCGACCACCTCGGTGTGCTGGGTCTGTACAAAGCATCAATCAAAGGGTGCTGTCGGTCCCTGACACAGACGTGGGAGGAATGTGTTATTCAGAAATATTGTGTGGGTGTGACACTTTGTTTTAAGACCCTACAAGGCTTGTTTCCATTCTGTTTTGTTTCTCTTGACAGGATTCTTACTCTATGCTGGTTCCAAACCCCAAAAATTTCAAGGATATTTCTAAAATCTGTTATTAATAGAAGTTCTTAAAACTTCCATAGCACAGTGTTCAGATACACTCCAAACAGGCAAAAGCAGGTACAATGTATGGGTCTGTTCCCCAAACCTTGTGAACACAGGGAATGGCTTGATCATGATGGACACCACATCAGTGAGATGTCAGCTTTTGGGCAGGTCCAGCCCCACTGTAATGATTCTGTGTGTGCCATTGTACCCAAGGTGGGGTTTTGATTTGGTTCTATTTCACATGGAGAGCAAAAATAAAACTCAATGAAGATGTGAAACACTTAAATAGTGAACTCTACAGAACTTTCTGGGTGCCAGGTGTCATGTGTAATAGGAAGTAGACTTGTCAAAAAGTGTGGAAATAACATTGGTGAGGTTGGCATTACAAATTCTGTGAGGCATTGAACTCTATTCTCTTTATTCTCTATTCTCGGAACTTTATTTATTTTGGGGGGGGGGGTGACAGAGAGACAGAGAGAGGGACAGATAGGGACAGACAGGAAGAGAGAGATATGAGAGCATCAATTCTTCACTGCAGCTCCTTAGTCTCCTTAGTTATTCAATGATTACTTTCTCATATGTGCCTTGACCAGGGGGCTACAGCAGAGTGAGTGACCCCTTGCTCAAGCCAGCGACCTTGAGCTTCAAGCCAGAGACTTTTGGGATCATGTCTATGATCCCAGGCTCAAGCCAGCGACACCGCACTCAAGCTGGTGAACCTGTGCTCAAGCTAGTGACCTCGGGGTCTTGAACCTGGGTCCTCCACGTCCCAGTCCAATGTTCTATCCACTGTGCCACTGCCTGGTCAGGCATATTCTCTGAACTGTATCTCCTTATTATAAAATAAAGCAATTACAACAATAATAATACTAGTAGCTACCACTTACTACATAACAGGCGCTGTTAAAAAGGCTTTACAAACACTTGTGATGCACCATTCCACTTAATCCTGAGATTATATGTAGAGAAATATTATTAACTTCATTTCACAGAAGAGGCTCAGAGTTCAGTAAACTGGCCCAAGGTCACCAGCTAGAGTGAGTGTCATAGTCTCAGTTCAGAACCCAGTCTACTTGACTACTGTGATCTTAGGAAAAAGTAACTACATCAAATGACTGCTGCGCATGCTGTAAGACTTAATACATATTGGTGAAAATTGCTCTGGATCGTCAGTCACCATTGACAGAGCCCACCCACTCCCTGCCGGCCAGTGTTCTGGTCATACTCTTTGAACTCCGGAAGGCCAGCACCTACAGGCTTCCCCTCCCTCGGATCAGGGACAGAGGGTCCCGAGTCAGCCAGGGAAGGAGGCCGTGCTCCTGACACTTACTTTCTAAGAACCGCTATCTCATTCTCTATGCTGCTTTCCTTGCCCTTCAGCGCCTTCTTAGGGATGCACTTCACTGCAAAGAGCTTTCCAGTCGCCTTCTCTTCGGCTAAGACCACTTCAGAAAATGCCCCGCTGTGAAGAAAAAGGGAGAAAAAAAAGCAGTTTAGATTCAGGAGTTTGGGGTTCCACAACGGTTGCTCCAATCCCACTACCAAAGTTTGAGCAATAACAGCGACATGAACAACCACTAGCATTACTGTTATTTTATTATCCAGCCTCACTCCTGACCATACTTTTTTATGCAAAGAAGAACACACACACGCACGTGCACACACACACACACGCACGCACACACACACTCACTCACACACGCACACACACGCGCGCGCGCACACACACACGCACACACAGGCGTGCCTTCATGCAAAGGGACACGTGGATGTTGCATAGGTTTGGCTGCCTCCGAGGGCCCCTTGCCGCCCTGCAGAACAACACTGTAGCAGTCACTTGGGAGCAAACAGAGATGTTCCCAGGATGGTTCCTACAGAGAAAGGCCGCCTCCATCTCAAGTTGTCAGCACCCCACCCCTGTGTAGACCAAAAGTCATATTAAAATTTCTAGATTATTCGCAGGCCCTTTCATCCCAAGAAAATTTCAGAGCACTCTGCAAACATTTAATTAATTCTTACAGGTAGGTAAGGACATAACTAACGTGTGAGGTAGTGCACCATGAAAGCATTGACACAGAGTTAATTAGTTGTAGGGAGAGGCATGTAGCTCTTCAAGCTAAACCAAACAAAGACACAAATGACGCCCTGAGTGGGAGAGACTTTCCTGCCTGAAAATATCAATAAACTCTGCAAGGGCAGAGCAACAAGCTACAAATGTAACTAGCACCAGAGTCCGGACACCCCATTTCTCCAGAGAAGTCCCCTGTGGTCAGTGAGCCCTGAGCCAGTCCTCAGTAGCTACCTGGTCCCTCCCTCCTGCCACCTCCTGTGTTTACCAAAAGGCAGTGTCTGGGTGCAGTGCTTGGGCTGTGGGCAAAATATCCCCAATGACTCTGAGACCAAAACAGATTCCTCCATTGTCTACTCCAGATCTCAGTAACTTGGATCTCTACACACAGGTCAAGGAAAAGTACAGGACACAGAGTCATTCTCTGTCCCTAGACTTTCTCTTTTATATTCAGAGATACACTAAACATGGCTTCTACACAGTTATAATGAGAGACAACCCCTCCTGCATCAAAAGAAACCATTGGGGCCCTGGCCAGTTGGCTCAGTGATAGAGTATCAGCCCAGCATGTAAAGTCCCGGGTTCAACTCCCAGTCAGAGCACACAGGAGAAGTGCCCATCTGCTTCTCTACCCCTCCTCTTCTCACTTCTCTCTCTCTCTCTTCCCCTCTTGCAGCCATGGTTTGATTGGAGCCAGTTGGCCCGGGCACTAAGAATGGCTCCATGGCCTCTGCCTCAGGCTCTAAGAGCTCAGTTGTTGAACAATGGAGCGATGCCCCAGATGGGCAAAGCATCATCCCCTATTGGGCTTGCTGGGTAGATCCTAGTCGCGGCATATGTGGGAGCCTGTCTCTATGCCTCTCCTCCTCTCAGTGAATAAAAAAAGAAAGAAAGAAAAGAGAAAGAAACTACTGGAAGGACCAATGTTATCCCAACACCCATGCCTCCAGGGCCTTTGTTCTTCAGTCAACATCGAAGAGATGCCTAAGCAAGGAGAACAGACTTCTCTCTCCCTCTCCTTCACCATCTGAAGGGATATACATCTGTCATGGACCAAAGAAATGCAAATAGATATTTTTAAAACCCTTTCCAGTGAGAGGAATTCACTCTACTTAGTACAATTAACTGAGTATTTGCAACAGCTCTCTGAATGGAACATTAACTCCCATGAGAGGAGTCTATCTTCAAGATCTGTATCTAATTATATAAATCTGAAGGGCAGAAGAGAAGACATTCCACAAGAGAACCAAGTGGAACTGAGGTGTTCTACTCAAACCACAAATTAGCGACCAAGTAGGAATCTTCCCTCACAGTACCAGGTGCCTCACACGGAACCAGCCAGAAAAGCAGTAATGAAATATAAATACATGAAAACGCACAACAGATTTATCCCAGAGTGATGTATGGAATCGGACGTTCCCAGTAACACTTGGTCACTGCCAATGGCTTTTGCCCCGAAAGACCAAGTTATACAACTTCCAGGAGTCCCCTAACCCAGCAACTGTCCCTCCCCGAGCTCTGTCGTAGGGAGAGACCCAGGTGGATTCCTCTCAAAGTAAGTGAGGATTCTTAGATGGAAGAAACTGTGAATGACTACATACATGCCCCCTCATGTTACCCTCCAGGAAATGGAACAAGAACTACGTTGGAGAGGAGAAAGATCAGTGAGGAAAGACCAGGACTCTAACATCATGAGTGAGGAATTCTATGCATTCATTTTCAGTTTCCCTATTTGCCACTTGGGTCCCTGATGCTGAAAATACCACAGTAGTTTCTCTCGTGAGTCTGTTGAATTTACTACGTCCATTTTCCAGAAGGTGGAGAAGCCCTTTAGCAGTGGCCTCCAAGCTGCCAGATCTCAGATGGAGAACTGCTAGCAGACCCCACTCTGCACCCACCAGCCTCCTGCCTCTGCAAGGTCTGTGTGTAGCTAACAGACTGCAGCCAACACAGAGGAGGTTCTGTGCTTAGCTGTTGCTATCAGGAGCCCATAATAGGGAAAAGTGCTTTTTGTTTTGTGGATCACTCTTTCCCTGAGTGGGAAGTACGGCTTCTGTGTGAATCTTCCCCTTGACCGTGACATAATGAGGAAGGGGTTAGACCGTTAGAGGCTGCCATCAGGTGCCGTGCTGGTGGCTGCTGCAGGAAGCTTATGTCAAGGTAAGGTGGTTCCTGGATCAAGAGCTTCTCTACCTTTGTCCCTGACTGCAGAAGGGATAGACTACCTGTGATCCTATGGTGAGGGCAGGACAATGGGGCACAGATCCATAAATTCCACTTCTTGGTATAATCTAATAAATTGATATCAGGGAGTCAAACAGATATTTACAAACCCATGTTCCTATTGGCATTGTTCACCACAGCCAAAAGGAGGAGACAACCCAAATATCCATTAACAGATGAAAGGATAAATGCATGTGGTATAGACATGCCAGGGAATAGTCAGCCATAAAAAGGAATGGAGTTCTGACCCAGGTTATACCATGAATGAACCATGAAGACCATATACTAAATGAAATAGGCCAGAATCAAAAGGGCAAAGAGTGCATAATCCCATGTATATGCGGTACCTTGAGTAGGCAAATTTATAGACAGAAAGGAGAATGGTGGTTGGCAGCTGGGGAGGGAAAAGACAGTATTGTTTAGTGGGGACAGAGTCTCTGGGAAGATAAAAATGTTTTAGAGATGGATGGTGGTGATGGTTACATAAAAATGTGAATGTACTCAATGTCACTAAACTGCACACTTAAAAATGTCTAAAATGATACATTTTATGTTATATATATACATATATATATATACATACATATATTACCACAATAAAAAATATAAATAAATAAAGTCTTCCTGGTTCTACTAAATGGCATTACCTGGGACAGATACATTGAAAAAATCTGATAAACCTTTTCATTCATTACCCCCTTAAAGGAGAAAGAAATGTTATAATCATAGGGTACCAGATGTTGTGTACTAACTACTTGGTATTTCCAAAGTGCTTAGGCATGTATCAACTAATTCGATTTAACAACCTCAAGAAGTGTAAAGGAAGTTAACACCACTTCTATTTCATAGTGAAAACATGGAGGCTCAGTCGCACAGGTAGTAATGGACAAAAAAGAATACTTAGGTTTTATAACTTCTCTGAGGTCCTTTTCAATGCCCTGAGCTGGACTGAGGCCCCCTGCTAGCTGGGCGCCAGCCTTGCAAGCCTGGAAGGTGACCACAGTGCAGGGCCACCCTGTGTGTGTGTGGGGGGGGAGCTGCCACCCCCCGCTGTGCAACTCTACCTGCTTTCTCACTTAGCCAAACACAACACTCCTGTGCCTTCTTCAGGCTGCCCAAAGACAAAGCTCTCCGGTCTTTTTAGGGGATATAAGATTAGTATAAATTGTTATTGTTCTTGCAGTAAATAGAAATTACTCGAAGACACTTCCCTGTTCCAGGAAAGCTAATTAAAAATATTAGAAGCAGAAACTCATGAATGAAGAGTTTAAGCCCTTTGACTTCATTACACAACAAAACGATATGTGTGTCACACGGCTCTGAGAGAGGTGAGAAGGCAGAGGGAGCTGGAGCTAGGCTGGGAGGGGCTGGTGGCAGCAAGGAAGGCAGCAAGAAAAACGGTTTGAGAGTCCATAAAACCTTCAGACAACCCCCCAAAATAAATTCCCTAGGAACAGAAACTGGGACACAGAATTACAAAGTTTTAAAATACAAAGAGGTCAAAGCAAGTTGCACTCTATCATCTGTGAAATATAAGCACTGTGTGTTTGAAACTGAATGTGGGGCCTTCCAGCCGGACTGAATTGTACTCGTATTGTAAAAATGGCAGGCTGTGGGTAGCCAGCTTCCTCCAGACCCCCTGCCTCTGCTGTCGGACTTCTCTCCCCACTACCACTGGACTAGAATCAGGAGCTCTGGGCGCCCGGGGAGTGGGGTCTCCCAAACTGCTCATTCCAATGATGTCTGTGTTCATCCTATCGATCTTCTGTGTGGCCTCTTAGGGTCTTGGCCCCCTTCCTAAAACTTTCTCTTCTTCTTCTATGACATAGTACTCTCCTTTCACCATTTTTTTTTCTCTATCTCCCCCACTGCTCTTCCTCTCATCAAATGTCAACGATCTCCAAGGCTGGACCCTCAGCCCTCTATTCACCCTGTCTTATATCCTCCCCCTGGAAAATCTGTTGTTTTCAGTTTCCACCTATCTCTGCATGGCCCTAACCTGTACCAAACTTTTCATCTCTCCCATGTGCAAACCTCATCTTTCCAGCTGCATACTGGCTCTTTCTAGATAAACCTACTGGCCAGCCTCTCATCCTAACCAAAGTAAAAAACAGTATCTCCATTTCCAAACTTCTGTCTCCTCTAGTCTCTCATTTCTACTAATCCAGTGACACAGCCTAAAACCCTACTTCACTCCTCTCTCTCATTTCTACCATCAAGTGTATTTAGGTCTTCTGTTAAAAAGACTCTCGAAGGCCTGTCCATTCCATTCCTACACTCCTGTTCAACTCTGGACTGCTTCCAGGACTCTCTCCCGGCTCCTCAGCCCCCAGTAAGTCCATCTCTCACCTGTTATCTCCTACTCGCTACTGCAACCATCTGAGTATTGTCGCTACCCTACTTAAAACTTTGAGGTTTCACATCTACAGGATGAAGTTTTAAATCCTTTGCAAGGTATCCATGGCATTCCAAGTTCTTTCCAACCTGACCCCAACTTTGTGAGATCACCTACCCCTACAGCCATCCTCCGCAACACAAACACACTCCACCATAAACAACCCCCACTGCCCACAGCAGTCAGCGGGCAGCGTCCCAAACACTCCCATGCCTTTCATACCACCGGCCTCGGTGCAAGTCCTTTCCACCACCCCCTTCCTGGAACACTATTCCTACTTCTATGTGTGGCAAAATTCCACTTATTTAAAGGACCCAGGTGGCATATTTCCTTCTCTTTGAAGGCTTTCCTAACTGCCTCCCAACCAGACAGAATGAGGCCCTCATGTTGAGGCCTGCACGGCTGGCTTATGCCTAACTAAAGCTAATGATGTGTTCCACTGTGGTCCTTTCTGTGCTTGCCCGTGTGAGAGTGGGAGTCCTCAATCACTCTGTTCTGTATCTCCACACGTCGTGATCCCTGCACCACCAGGTGCCCAAGGCAGTTTTGATGAGCCTCATAAGTTGGGGCTCTCCTCTGATTCTCCATTTAGCTTTTCCCTGCACTGCAGATCCACAAAAGAAATGATACACGGTGGTCCCCCACTAAACGCGATGTCGCTCTCTGTGGTCTCAGCTACCCACCATCAGCTGGTCTTCACTGGTAGAAATACTAAATTTGTGAATTTATGATATGACTTTCTCCCCATAAACCTTCACCTTTGTTAAATAAGTAAAATTTGTCGGGGAAGAGGAGAGGTCAGGTTTTTACATAGGCCTTAGAAAATACATAATTATGAGAAAAATAAAATTCCAGTGTTTTGAAAATTGCAAATTTTCAAGTTGTGACATGATATTTAATTTAAAATATATATATTATTCTTTTTAAAAAGAAAAACACACCAAATTTCCATCTAAATTAAATCTATGACAAATTACTGAAAAGGTCAAACAAGCTATTCTTGAAATGCTAAACACCATGTGGGGCAAAAGCAGGTTGACAATTGATCATATGGAAAATAATCATAAACAGTAATACATGAATAAACTCTACATTTCATATACTCAAAACTGTTAACCGGTTTTGAGTACATGAGTACCCTGTATTTCTGGCCTCTGAAGATAAGCTCAACAATATACAAAAGTTGAATCCTTCTGCTTTTTCTTCCACATTTCAAAGAAGATCAAGTCATCACCTAGGGGCAGCTTCCCCCAGGTACCCAGGAGGAAAGAAACAATCTTTTGAAAGCTGAATTTTCAAGATATGAGGAAAATGGTCATATTTTCTATAGTGACTAAAGAATTTCAGATAACTATTTTTTATTTTAACTTCATAAATGATGGCTTTCAAAAATGCTGTTTTATTAAATGCTAGTTGTTTTAAGAATGGAATCCTGGTATTATAATGGTACAGTGTCCAGGCTATAAACTGAGGTTGTGTACTAAGTCCTCTATGAGTGAACTGATCCAGCTCCAACTAGCCAGTGGGAGACAAAGAAAAGAAGTGGAGCTATGTGCACTGGGAAGTCCTTATATTCCCAAGTCCTTCAGCAAGTAGCACAAAATCTACGTGCTCTGAAGATGCCTAGGCTAAAAAAAGATATGTAAGGGTTTTGAAACTAAAGAGCGACATTTACCTTTTAGTTGTTAAAAAACCTTAAGCTGCCCTGGCCGGTTGGCTCAGCAGTAGAGCATCGGCCTAGCATGCGGAGGACCCGGGTTCGATTCCCGGCCAGGGCATACAGGAGAAGTGCCCATTTGCTTCTCCACCCCTCTGCCGCGCTTTCCTCTCTGTCTCTCTCGTCCCCTCCCGCAGCCAAGGCTCCATTGGAGCAAAGATGGCCCGGGCGCTGGGGATGGCTCTGTGGCCTCTGCCTCAGGCGCTAGAGTGGCTCTGGTTGCAACATGGCGACGCCCAGGATGAGCAGAGCATCGCCCCCTGGTGGGCAGAACGTCGCCCCTGGTGGGCGTGCCGGGTGGATCCCGGTCGGGTGCATGCGGGAGTCTGTCTGACTGTCTCTCCCTGTTTCCAGCTTCAGAAAAATGGAAAAAAAATAAAAAATAAAAATAAAAATAAAAAAACCTTAAGCTATTCTAAGCATCTTATCTCTAGATCTGCTGCTATATATTGAGATCAAAACTCAGAGCTATGAAACAGAGAAAACACTATAGAAAAATATTAATACAAAAAAGAACTGGTTCATTGAAAAGATCGATAAAATTGACAAGCCCCTGGCTAGACACCATAAGGAAAAAAGGACTCATACACAAAATCTGAAATGAAGGAGGAGAAATTGGAACAGACATCACAGATACATAAAGGATCCTATAATACTCACAAAAATTAGGGGATATTTCAAAATGAATATAAAGCGATTAAAAAAAGCATTTGCTTTTTTTTATTAAACAAGAACATCAGAAAAGCAAACGACAAGACAAAGAAAGTGATTTGACTATGCAAATAAAATGCAAAACCAACTTTTATTTCATTGGTGAAAATGCACTATACAGAAGGCTGAAAGCACTGGAGTATCTGCACATTCCCTGATCCCCTAATTTTGTGAGCATTGTACTATAATACTATGAAAGATTATATGCCACCAAATTCAACAATGTAGAAGAAATGGATAAATTCCTAGAACTATACACTCTTCCTAGACTGAGTCATGAAGAAGTGAAAACATAAATAGACCCTTATATAAGCAGGATGGAAATAGAAACAATTATCACAAACTTCCCTAAAATAAATGTCCAGGACCATATGGCTATACTAGTAAATTCTACCAAATATTCAAAGAAGAGCTGGTATTTATTCTCTCAAAGTCTTCCAAAATATAGAAAAAAGAAGCAATACTCCCTAACACATTCAATGAAGCCAACATAACCCTGATACCAAAACCTGGCAAGGACAACACAAAAAAAGGAAACTACAGAGCAATATCTCTAATAAACACAGATGCATAAATCCTAAACAAAATACTAGCAAATAAAATACAACAATACATTTAAAAAAATACACCACAATCAAGGGGAGATTCATTCCAGGAGCACAAGGATGGTTCAACATACAGAAATCAATCAATGTAATACACCACATTAACAAAACAAAGAACAAAAATCATATTATCCTATCAATAGATGCAAAAAAGACATTTGATAAGATATAACATCATTTATGTTTGAAACACCCAATAAAATGGGTATAGAAGGAAAGTGCTTCAACATAATAAAGGCTATCTATGACAAACCATCAGCTAATACAATACTAAATGGTGAAAAAATGAAGGCTTTACCTCTAAAATCAGGAACAAAACAAGGTTGCCCTCTCCACTCTTATTCAACATAGTACTGGAAGTCTTAGAGCAATCAGGCAGAGGAAGAAATAAAGAGCATCCATATTGAGAAAGAAGTAAAGGTATCACTTTTTGCAGATGACATGATCTTATATATAGAAAACCCCAAAGACTCTCCCGAAATACTATTAGACACAATAAAACAATACAGTAAAGTGACAGGATACAAAATCATATATAAAAGTTCACTGCCTTCCTATACTCTAACCATGAAACTTCAAAAAATGAACTAAAAAAAAATAATCCCTTTACAATTGTAATAAAAAAATACACTACTTAGGAATAAACTTAACAAAGGATGTGAAGGACCTATATACTGAAAACTAGAAAGCATTGTTGGAAGAAATTGAAAAACACACAATGAAATGGAAAAATATTCCATGTTCATGGATTGGAAGAATCAACATAGTTAAAATGGCCATATTACCCAGAGCAATATACTAATTTAATGTGATCCCCATTAAATTCCTATTGTCACTTTTTAAAAGAAATAAAACAAAAAATCACCAGGTCTGTATGGAACCATGAAAAACCCCAGACAAAGTAATCCTGAGAAAAAAGAAAAAACCAGAGGTACCATACTACCTGACTTCAAATTATTCTGTAGAGCCACGATAATCAAAATGCCATGGTATTTGGCAGAAAAACAGGCACACCGACCAATGGAACAGAATTGACAGCCCAGAAATAAAACCACATATATATGGACAAATAACCTTTGACTAAGGAGCCAAAAACACACAATGGAGAAAAGAAAGTCTCTTCAACAAATGGTGCTGGGAACATTGGAAAGCCACATGCAAAAGGATAAAACGTGACTATAGTTTGTCCCCTTGCACAAAAAATTAATTCAAAATGGATCAAAGACCTAAATACAAGATCTGAAACAATAAATTACATAGAAGGAAATATAGTTACTAAACTTATGGACTTTGGCTATAGAGAACAATTTATGAATTTGACCCAAAGGCAAGGGAAGTAAAGGAAAAAATAAATGAATGGGACTACATCAAACTAAAAAGCTTCTGCACAACAAAAGAAACCAACAGCAAACAAAATGTCAACCAACCAAGTGGGAGATGATATTTACAAACAAGAGCTCCAATAAGGGATTAACATTCAAAATATATAAAGAACTCACAAACTCAGCAACAAACAAGCACAGAACTCAATTTTTAGAAATGGGTAAAGGACCTGAACAAATACTTCTCCCAAGAAGACATACAAATGGCCAACAGATAGTGAAAAAAATGCTCATCTTCACTAGCTATTAGAGAAATGCAAATCAAAACTACAATGAGATACCACCTCACACCTGTTAGGTTAGCTGTTATCAACAAGACAGGTAATAACAAGTGTTGGAGAGGCTGTGGAGAAAAAAAAACCCTCATTCAATGCTGGTGGGAATATAAACTGGCACAGCCATTATGGAAGAAAGTATGGTGGTTCCTCAAAAAATTAAGAATAGAATTACCATATGACCCAGCAATCCCTCTATGGGGTATCTACCAAAAAAACTTGAAAACATTGGTACAAAAAGACACATGCACCCCCATGTTTGTTGCAGCATTATTTACAGTGGCCAAAACAGGGAAACAACCAAAGTGTCCTTCAATAGAGTATTGGATGAAGAAGATGTGGTACATACATACAATGGAATACTACTCAGCCATAAGAAACGATGACATATTGCCATTTACGACAACATGTTTGGACCTTGAGAACATTATACTGAGTGAAATAAGTAAATCAGAGAAAGCTAAGAACTATATGATTTCACACATAGGTGGGATATAAAAGTGAGACTCATGAACATAGATAATAGTGAAGTGGTTACCAGGGGAGGGAGTGTGGAGGGAGGGGTGAGGGAGGGAGTAAAGAAGGACAAATATGTGGTGATGGAAAATGATTTGACCTTGGGTGATGGGCACACAACACAATCAATAGTTCAAGTGCTATAGAGATGTTTACCTGAAACCTATGTACTCTTATTGATTAATGTCACCCCTGTTAAATTTGATTTTCACAGTAAATTTTTTTTAAAAAGTCAGAGCTAAGCTCAGCCCAGGGATGGGCTGGCTAACCACTGACTCACTACCAATTATTATCATAAAAAGCAAAAATAAGACTCTATGGATTCTGCTTTCCTGATTTCTAATGATCTTTAACCTGAAATTGTTAGGAAAAGTACCAGATAGCATCTAAAATAAGTACATGGGCTGCTGCCCATGAATTATGCTGCACATAATTCAAAAACAAATACTTTTCTCATACAAGAGAAATTTAATCACAAAATGGACAAATGTTTAGCTCTGACAACCTACTGTGACGTGTACATTTTAGGTGGTCCACGAATATCCATCCAACTGCTTGGTAAATCCTTTAAAAGACACCCCTGATTTTCAACAAGAATCAGGCATTCTGTCTTTTTGATTCATGACAGTACACTAAACTGATCACTCAGTAAAATTATATTTATCCCAAATTAGACTAGGAAATAATCAGACAGTGATGAAAGGATGTTCCCTATCAGCTTACATTCAGCTATTACTGGACCATTGCCTTTGAGCTTTTTAGTTATTCTACATACAAATCAGATTGATTGTGTTATTAACTTCATTAATGACATTGCTTCTACCTATTAACTGCTACTATGGTAATGCCTAGTGCCATTACTGTGCTGGGCAACTGGGCCGAACAATGTTACACCCAGTTCTTAGTCCATAAATTAAAATGTTCTTTTCCACTACGCGTACTATTTTCCTCAGTGTCATGTCAGGCCAATAGTAGGGCCAGTGGGGAAAAAAATGAAAAAACCTAAAGAGTGAAAAATCAAGTTGGTGATATTTGGCTTTAGAAAATAAAGAAATAGAATGCCTTTCAGACCTATTGTTTTAGAGCAGAATCCATTCTAAAATAAGAAACCCTGTCTGCTAACCCAATCACTAGTCTTACTAACCCCAGAGAATCCAAACAGATGACAAGCATGAAGTCCGAAGGTCTCCATGTCTAAGCAACTCTCCAGGCAGAAATTAGGAGATTTTGGAAGTGACTTCAACTCTTTCTGTTAGAAACATCAGTTTAAAAAGCTTCACAAATTCCCATACCCCTAATTACATGTTGTAGTGCTAATTCAGTCCATTGTCCTAAAGAAAGCCACACTCAAACTGAAAAACAAGGTTTTGTCAAGCAAGCAAAGCAAAAAAGGTCTTCCTTTCACATGTTTCAAGAACACATATGTGTGCCTGAAAATTGATATCCTATTTAAATATAACATCTATTCATTAGAGTGTGTCTTCTAAAACCTTGTTATTAGAAGGTTTTATAGCAAGCCATATGTTCATTAAAAGTATTAAAATATATTTCTTAAAAATAACCTGTAATCTGGCTCTTATGAATTTGGACTCATGCCTCAAAAACCAGTTCAAATTAGAGACATCCTTAATCCTTTGAGTAGTACAAATGTTCATGTACATCCTCGTGCCTCCTGACCATCCAGAGTACAATTGAGGCCTGACCTGTGGTGGCGCAGTGGATAAAGCGTCAACCTGGAATGCTGAGGTCGCCGGTTCAAAACCCCGGGCTTGCCTGGTCAAGGCACATATGGGAGTTGATGCTTCCTGCTCCTCCCCCTGTTCTCTCTCTATTTATCCCCCCCCTCTCTCTCTCCCCTCTCTCTCTAATAAAAATGAATAAATGAAATCTAAAAAAAAAGTAAATAAACAGAGTACAATTGATTTATTTTAAAAATGTGTAAGACAATATTAAAAAAAGGCTAATGTATGTTCTTCTTGTTTCCATAAATTGGTTATCAAACAAACATGATTTTAAGTTAATAAAACTATAACTAGGGACGTCAAAGAAATGGCACCATGAGGAGTGATACCAATAAATCTCCCCAAAATTTCAACAAGTTCTTTAACCAGAGACAGAAAAATCTATCCTTGGAGCATCTAGAAGTCCCACACTGAACACGAAGGTATGATCGAGCGGAAAACTGACTAAATATATAATCAACCCTGAAGGAAATACGATGGAGAAAGGAACACTCCGCCTATCTCACTAACCTAAACAAGGGCTGCTTTCACTCGGAACTGAGAAAATAGGAACTAAGGCGGGCAAAGGGGGTGAATAGAGCCAGGCTGCGGCACAGACATCCAAGCCGAGGAAAGACTGTGCTTGTTGCGACCCAGTCAACACAAGCTAACACCCACGCCAAACCCAGACAAAGACAGGCAAGTGCGGCAGCCATTAGCCCCGATCTCCTGGTCGGTGAGCGTGGATAGTGGGTGAGAGGTTCCTCCTAGCACCCCAAGAGTGGGCGTCTGTGTTACCGGACAGAGGGGCAGAGTCAGAGGCCTTTATGTGGGCTGAGACCAGAGTCTTGGGGTCGCCCCTGCACCCTGAAGAGCAGTGTGTGGGGAGTGCACGAAAGCGAACTTCCCTATGCTCAAACTTCTCTGGGCAGGGGGTGGGGGGCCTCACCCTGGGCGAGGGGTGGCCACCCCGATATCCTGGTCAGCGAGTGCGGACAGTGGGTGAGAGGTTCCTCTTAGCGCCCCGGGAGTGGGCACCCGTGTTCCCGGACAGAGGGGTAGAGTCAGAGGCCTTTGCGTGAGCTGTGACCGGAGTCTTGGTGTCGCCCCTGCGCCCTGAAGAGCGGCGCGCGGGGAGTGCATGAAAGCGAAATTCCCTACGCTCAAACTTCTCTGGGCGGGCAAGGCGCCTCACCCAGCCATACAAGCTAACAGACCCGGGAAGGATTAGCTTAACCCACAGTCTGCTCACCTCCCAACTGACCTATGCAACCCTAACTGACAAGATCTCACTCAGTTCAACGATCTAAGACAAGAGGCATGATATTTTTAGTGCCTCTTGCTATGCACGTAGGGGTGGGGGCAACTTCTGATTGGCAGAGCTTTCGTCCTCAGAGCTATATGTTAAAAAGAGGGATTTGGCAGCTTGTAAGACCTCCTGTTTTGCAAACAGCGACTAGGGCATCTTCTACCCAGCCAAAACAAGCTACAAAGTGCCAAAAGCCTGGGAAAAGTGGTCCCACAGAGTGCTGAGGCATACTGGACATGCCTAGAGGCGCATAGAAAGGCACCTTGAAAACAATTGGCTCCCAGCCCCGCCTGATTATGCTAGCGGCTCTGACTGATCGAGCCTTACCCAGAGCCCTGCACTGAGTGGGGGTAGAGTGGGGATTTACCAGCTCTTTGAGCCTCTTACTCTCCAAGCAGAGTCAGCAGCAACCCCATAGCTGGATCATCAGGCTGCTAATTCAGGAAGGAAAGACTAGGAGAGAGGCTCCAGGAAAACAAACTCTCTCATTGTCGGAACCTGCAAATGCTAACGAGTCTCGACTGCCAACGAGACTGAAGCATAATATATGACATCGCCATAGAGACTTATCAACTGCAAACCTCTACCTAAGCGTGCCACAGGGGCAGAGCCCGGGGTAACAGAGTCACTGACCAGGAAGAGAGAGAGAAAAGAAAAAGCAAGAAGATAACCTCTCAAAATCAAGAAAAATCCACAGACTTTATAACCTTTTCCATTTTATTTTGTTTGTTTCTTTCTTTCTTTCATCTTCTTGTCTTATTTACTTCTTCTTCCACTTTGGTCATTTAATTCTCTGCCAGTCTTACTCTTTCCTGTTCTTGAACTACACTACCCATAAGTGTTACACCTCCCATTTTCTTTCCATTCTTCTTCCTTTGCATCTATGAAGGTTGCACTCCAAAACCCTTAACTCTCTCTCTCTCTCTCTTTTTTCTTATTTCTTTTTTCTTCTTTTCGTTTTTTCCTCTTTCTTTTTTTCTCCCTCTATATTAGTTTCTTCTTTTCTCCTTTACTTTTCCTCTCATTCAATCCTCAATCACAAACAAAGTATTTTATTTGGGACTCAAATTTTTCTTTGTAGCACTTTGGGTGCTTTTTAATAAGCTTTTTGAAACTCATTAGTAGTGCTCCCAACCCTGGCTCTCCATTTTATCTAGTTTATGCGCCACTAAATACAATAGTAATTTTTTTATTTTTTTTCTTCTTCCCTTTTTCCTGTTTCCCTCATATCACTCTCATTATATCTCTTGATCAACCATCACTTAAAAGCAAATCATTTTATTCTTGACCCATATTTTTTCCTTTTTTGCATTTTGTGGGTCCATACCTCCTTTTTTGCCCCTTTTTTACTTCTCCCCAACTCAGGCCCTCTGTTATAGGTAGTTTTTGTTCTATTTAGCACAATATAATTCACAGTTCATCACATTTTTTTTCTCAAGGAGGAGGGGAGAGGAGAGGAGAGAGAAAAAAGGAAATAATAATTTTTTTTTACTTTTTATTCTTTATTAATTCTCATTAGTACTATCAACAAAACCACCCTCAGGTGCCATTAAGGAAAAGGAAATCGAATATCATAGATACGAAAGACAGAGAGGTAGCACAGATAAATGAGAAAAAATCTATGGAGAAAAAATTTAATATATTGGAAACCTTGAAGCTAAATGACAGAGAATTTAAAATAAAAATACTAAAAATACTCAGAGATATACAAGAAAACACAGAAAGGAAATTTAGGGAGCTCAGAAAACAACTCAATGAACACAAAGAATATATTACCAAGGAAATTGAAACTATAAAAACAAATCAAACAGAGATGAAAAACTCAAGTCACGAACTGAAAAACAAAGTAACAAGCTTAGCTAATAGAACAAGCCAGATAAAAGGTAGGATTAGTGACATAGAAGACAAGCAACTTGAGGCACAACAGAAAGAAGAGACTCAAAAATTTAAAAAAAATGAGAAAGCCCTATAGAAATTGTCTGACTCCATCAGAAAGACTAACATAAGAATAATAAGTATATCAGAGGGAGAAGAGAGAGAAAACGGAATGGAGAACATATTCAAACAAATAATAGATGAGAACTTCCCAAGCCTGTGGAAAAAACTAAAGCCTCAAATTCAAGAAGCAAACACTACTCCGAGTTCTCTTAGCCCCAACAAACCTACTCTAAGGCACATCATAATGAAATTGGCACAAACCAACGATAAAGAAAAAATTCTCAGGGAAGCCAGGGAAAAGAAGAATACAACATATAAAGGAAGGCCCATTAGATTATCATCAGATTTCTCAGCAGAAACTCTACAAGCTAGAAGAGAGTGGACCCCAATATTTAAAGTCCTGAAAGAGAGGAACTTTCAGCCAAGAATACTATACCCATCAAAGCTATCCTTCAAATACGAAGGAGAAATAAAAACATTCACAGATACAGAAAAGATGAGGGAATTTATCATTAGAAAACCCCCACTCCAGGAATTACTAAAGGGGGATTTCCAACCAGATACAAAGAACAAAACAAAACAAAACCACAAGTAAAAGCTTCACCAAGAACACAATAAAACCAAATTTAAACCGTGACAACAAAAACAAAAAAAGGGGGGAGAGGACGGAGATTAATAGTAGCAAAGGACAATGGAGTGCAGAAGTACTCACAAGATAGTATACTACAATAAACCGGGTAGGAACCGTTTTCATTACTTAATGGTAACCACCCCTGAAAAAAGCACCACAGAAGCACATGACTTAAAAAAGATAGTAACAGAGGAAAGGAGTATAGAATACAACCAAACAAAAACAAAGGACAGAAAAACATATGTGCCTTGACCGGAAGGGGGGGGCTACAGCAGACTGAGTGACCCTTGACTCAAGCCAGCGACCTTGGGCTCAAGCTGTGTCCGCACTTAAGCTGGCAACCTCGGGGTTTTGAACCTGGATCCTCCGCATCAAAGTCCAACACTCTATCCACTGCGCCACCACCTGGTCAGGCAGGACAGAAAAACAAAAGAGAAGAATCAAACAAAATACAAAACTAACAGAAAGCAATTTATAAAATGGCAATAGGGAACCCACAAGTGTCAATAATTACACTATATGTAAATGGATTAAACTCATCAATAAAAAGACTCAGAGTAGCAGAACTAATGAAAAAAATCCAACTGTATGCTGCCTACAAGAAACACATCTAAGCAACAAGGATAAAAACAAATTCAAAGTGAAAGGCTGGAAAACAATACTCCAAGAAAATAACATCCCCCAAAAAAGCAGGTGTAGCAATACTCATACCTAATAATGCTGACTATAAGATGGCAAAAGTACTCAGAGACAAAAATGGTCATTTCATAATGATTAAGGGGACACTGAATCAAGAAGACATAACAATTTTTAATATATATGCACCAAACCAAGGAGCACCAAAATATATAAGACAGTTACTTATTGACCTTAAAACAAAAACTGACAAAAATACAATCACACTTGGAGACCTCAATACACTGCTGATGGCTCTAGATCGTTCATCCAAACAGAAAATCAATAAAGATATATTGGCCTTAAACGAAACACTAGAGCACCTGGATATGATAGACATCTACAGGACATTTCATGCCAAAGTGACAGAGTATACATTTTTCTCTAGTGTGCATGGAACATTCTCAAGAATTGACCATATGTTGGGCCACAAAATAACATCAGCAAATTCAGAAAAATTAAAATTGTACCAAGCATATTTTCTTATCATAAAGCCTTGAAACTAAAATTCAACTGCAAAAAAGAGGGAAAAAACCCACAAAAATGTGGAAACTAAACAACATACTTTTAAAAAATGAATAGGTCAAAGAAGAAATAAGCGCAGAGATCAAAAGATATATACAGACAAAGTAAATCAGAAAAAACCTAAAACTGCACTATTCCATACGTAGGTGGGACATAAAAATGAGACTAAGAGACATGGACAAGAGTGTGGTAGTTGGGGGTAGGGGAGGGAGGGGGAGGGGAAGGGGGAGGGGGAGAGGCACAAAGAAAACTAGATAGAAGGTGACGGAGGACAATCTGACTTTGGGTGATGGGCATGCGACATAATTGATTAACAAGATAACCTGGACATGTTTTCTTGAACTTATATACCCAGATTTATTTATGTCCCTCCATTAAAATTAATAAAAACTTTAAAAAAAAACTATAACTAAAATTAATTTCATTTTTTGAAAAAAAAAAAAACTAACTCACTCCCGGGGGCCAGCGAGCATGAAAAAACTCACTACTCCAAGGGTTAACTTTAGTAAGTTATGCATTAGAAGGAGACCTACTAAAAACAGCTATTCTTTTTCACTCAAAAAATCCCATCTTCCTGTTCAACTGGTAAATTCAATAATGACTAGCAACCTTGTATAAAAGCTTCAAGAACCATGACGAGATATGCTTGAAATATTCAGATGACTAGCCTGATTTTTGTCCAGATCAATTCTCATTCCACTTACATCCCTGTGTCTAAAACCACTGGAGAAGATTTGAGTATGACAGTGCCTGTCACAGGGAACGGCTTCAAAACACCAACAAAGTCACTGCACGTGACATCTTTGGTTTCTTACAATTTTTCTGTGGTGCTGAACCTTGACTGTTAACTGCTTCACTGATCCAAATACAGAAGACAAATCAATTCCAAATGAATGCATATTGCCACTTTTTAAAGAACATGCTTCATTTAATAGTGCAACTTTCCCCCCTTCACTTCTCTGACAGCATCCCATTTTATCTCTGCTCTTCTCCAGTCACTTGTGAAAGGAAGATATCGAACGCAAATGAGCCCGTTGTTTTTCCTTAGCACACCAACCGGGACCATTAATAACAGCCTGGTCTTGGGAGATGACAGCAGGATAAAAGGTTCAATTCTCTTGGGATTACACAGTCTCCTTATAGCCACAGCTAAAAGGCTAGTAAACACTGAAAGGCACATTAAGTGTATTTGTGCAAGGGTATAGTTGACTTGGATAATAGGAATAATGAATTTGATGAGATTGGAACATTCTCCAGCTTTCATAAATTGTGCAGACCTCCTCAGTGGTGTGTCTCATTGTGGTCTTCACGGATCTCCTGGTTTGACAAAGATTCTCCCTACACAGGTGGTTCTTCAGAGTGAGCCTCCTGTTTCGCACTCCCATCCCTTACGGCAGGGATTGAGACCTATCAGACCCTCAGGTCCCTTTCACCTATGACTGCTATGAAGATACAATGGCCTTGTAATGCCAAATACACAGTCTTTGGAGGGGCTGGTGAACATCATTGCCACATGGTGAATAAACCCACAATCCTGAAGATGGCTGAATATTTAGGATTAATCCCCACTGTCACATGGCCATGCCCACTCAGTGGGAGCCTCAGAAGGCTCTTTTTTTTTCCGGTTGAGTTGAGAGAGAGAAAGGAGAAAAGAGGGGTTAGGAAGAGAGAAGCATCAACTCATTGATCCACTTTAGTGGTACTTCCCATTGATTGTTTCTCATACATGTCCTGATTGGGGCTCCGACCAGCAACGTTGGGGTAGAGCTGGTGCCCTCAGGATCAAGCTGGTAACCCCGGGATCAAACTGGAAACCTCAGCACTTTGGGACAACACTCTATCCATTGGACCACTGGTGAGCGTGGAAGACTGGGTTTTTTTAATTTATTTATTTTTTCATTAAGGCTCTTACTTTAAGCACTCTCTTAAACTTATTCTAACTCTTGTTCAGGGCAGGTATAACAACAGATAACCCTGAAAGAAAATGCTTTAGAGCTCTATGTCAACATCAAGTCAATGTACGCTAATTCGTCTTCCAAGCTCCCTCATAAAAAAAAAAAAAAGTCATTATTATTATACTAATTACTACATTAAAAGGACATTTGGCTGTATTCTCATGAAGAAAATAGAAGGCCTATCGTAATCAGGTAAAAAAATGAAGAAAAATTTAAAATAGCAAAACGTTGAAAATATCCTAAATATTCATCAAAAGGGAACTGGCAAGTAAATTATAATCTAAAATTGCACTGAAGTATTATGTAGCCATTTAAAATAATTAAGTAGATTTATGTGTGCTGAGCAAAGTGCCTATTATGTTCCCACTTGCATGACATACAAACCACACACAGAGAAAGAGAGGGAGAGACAGTCAGTCCCTGGAAGACAGACAAGGGAACACGTTTGTCTCCAGAGAAGCCTGCAGGCAGGCTACTTAGGGGACTTCATTTTTACCCATTTTACTATATACGTGTGCTACTTTTTCCATTAAAATTTATTTAATGAAATGGAGACATTTTTGGAAAAAGCAAATGAGAATAATCAATAAGCATCTATGCAAAATCACTCTCTGGCTAATTGAGGCTTTGTACTAGATGTTCTAGCTGGTTAATACCCTATTAATGAATGCCAATAACACTCCCAGTATACAGCCAAGCTCACCCTATGTGCTGTCTAGAATACCTGTCTAAATATTGTAGGACTGGTGTGCACTGGTGAACAACCCTCTCAATCTGGTTCACAATTAGCCCACACACCTTCCCTAACAAGGAAATACAACTGTTTTTTGAACACAAATTTCTCTTTACACAGATCATTCATAAATAACATCCTTCAGGGAGAACTTGAAATGGAAGGATGAGTACATGCCAACAGCCAGAAACAAGGAAGGTAGAGGGGAGTCAAGAAAGGCAGGTGGCATCCAGGAGCTCGCAAAGGTCAACAACACATTCTCCCCTGGAGCCTCCAGAAGGAACTCGGCCCCGCCGAAATCCCGATTTTAGCCCTGTAAGACCTACTGCCGAACTTCTGACCAGAGCTGGACGATAACAAACCTGTGCTGTCCTAACCCACCAAGTGTGTGGTGATTTGTAACCACAGCAATAGGAAACTAATACAAAACTGTATTATTAGTATTTGTCCCTATTTGACATGAGGAAACTGACCTCATCAAGGCCCTAGAACTTGTCCAGATCTCTGAGCTGGTGCTTGGAGGTGCTGGGATCCAAGCCCAGGTGTGAGGAGTTGATGGAAGGCTGTCACTGGAAAGGTGGCCTGGGGTCACACAATGGCCGTTGTTCACATCAAGAGGAAGACTGTCACTGAGCACAGCAGGCAGTGAGAAGGGATGAGTTTTTGAACACATGGGGGAAATGAACAAAGCTGGTTACTAGGTGGGATTCTCAATCCAGTCAAATATGCCGTATTTCTTCCTGTTCTACATCAATTTGAACAGAAACAGGTTAAGTGTGCATACTGACAAAGTGATACAGCTTTGCGCCATGCAGGAAACTCATTTGTGGGCAATGTTTCTCCCACTGAGTGATATAAAAGATATTTTCTGTACTTTCACCTGGAAAATCCCCTTCTTTCTTTTTATGAAAGTAATCACTTTATAACTGGAGGTTGAGCCTCCAGTCCCAAAAAAGGATGAAATTCCCCACTCGTCTCCATCACTGAGCTGCACTAGGACACTTCCAATACACAGGCTATAGACAGAAGTTGGTCAAGACACAATTATTCTGTGCTTCCTTCTGTGTAAGAGAATAACCAGGAATACAGATTATTGGTAAAAAAAATAATAAAGCTTCCCTGCCTGACCAGGAGGTGGCCTAGTGCAGTGGTCCCCAACCATTTTGGGGCCACGGACTGGTTTAATCTCAGAAAATATTTTCACGGACCGGCCTTTAGGGTGGGACGGATAAATGCACAAAATAAAATTATGCAACCGGCGTAAAAACTGTGGTATTTTAAATACAATTGTTGAACTTACGAGACAAGCATCAAGAGTGAGTCTTAGACAGATGTAACAGAGGGAATCTGGTCATTTTTTAAAAATAGAACATCATTCAGACTTAAATATAAATAAAACGAAAATAATGTAAGTTATTTATTCTTTCTTTGTGGACTGGTACCAAATGGCCCACGGACCGGTACCGGTCCGCGGCCCAGGGGTTGGGGACCACTGGCCTAGTGGATAGAGCATCAGCCTGGGACACTGAGGACCCAGGTTTGACTGGCTTCATCACGGACTCATCTGGCTTGAGCACAGACTCACCAGCTTGAGTGCGGGGTCTCCAGCTTGAGCGTGGGATCATAGACATGATCCCATGGTCACTGGCTTGAGCCCAAGGTCGCTGGCTTGAGCCCACGGTCGCTGGCTTGAGCAAGGGGTCATTGGCTCAGCTGGCGCCCCCCCTCTAGTCAAGGCATATATGAGAAGCAATCAATGAACAACTAAGGTGCCATAACTTTGAGTTGATGCTTCTTATCTCTCTCCCTTCCTGTCTGTCTGTTCCCCCCACTGCTTTGCTTAAAAAAAATGAACTTCTCTAACCTAGATAATTACCACTATCATCATCTAAACTGCTTAGGTCTTGTTGAAGCTTATTTTTAAAGTATTTGCCAACCATTTTCTAATTCTACCAATAACCAACCCTATATAACACAACTATTCCCATTTTACAACTGAAAAAAACAGAAATTCAAAGATATTAAAAATTTTGCTAACAAGATAATAAACTGACATTGTTACCCCAGTTTGATGCCAGACATACCTTTTCATTTTTAAATAATGTCACCTCTTCAGTAGTACTTAATGCCACGATTCAGGAAAAGTAAAAAGAGTGGGGAGTGCATAGTTTTTTTTCCATTGTATTTTACCTACCCCCCCCCCAAAAAAAATGCCCAAACACTGATCCATACTGCGTCGATGGCAATCTGGGCTGTGATGGGTAACTCATGGAAGCTTCCTTAACCACAAAACCCACAAACAGAGCTCCGAAAACAGGCTCGCTCTCAGTTCCTGAGAGTGTCTGCCCCTGTCAATCCCAAGGGCTGAAGGCAGAAGGTTCTCTTCCCTCCTACTTCAAGAATCTACACCCTCTGTTAAAGAAGAGTGAAGAATTTTTAATTTGGACCACTGTTTGTGTTCCTAAGGCACTCCTATGAGGTACTCCAATTAGATCCTATCCTTATTACCTTTATATCTTAAATTTCTACATAATTTTCATTCTTTTCAAAAGTCTAAAAACTCAGCAGACTCAAGATTGACCCTCCTGTTGCCCCACTTGCTAATTGCTTCTCTTTTTAACCTGTCCACACGTCTCATTATGCATTTCCTGATTAACAGCGATGACATAATCTTCCAGCACAATTGACAAGTTCTCCCATTTCCTACAGCAAAATCACATTAACATTCTCTCACCTGAAAGAAAAGGAAAGTTCATGCTCTCTGGGCATCAGTGGTTCAGGCTGAGGTGTAAAGCTTTACTCACAATTAGAACCACACACACACAAACTACTCACCAATTTGTTGTGAGATACTGATTATAACATTATTCCTGCCAAAACTAAGAATAGGTCAGCCTAATGGCTACCCACAAACACAAAAGCTCATTTCCTGAGATACTGCTGCATACAACATCCCCAGGAGTGAGGGGATAGTGTTCACTGAGCTTCTCTCAGTTACTTGGCCACGAACATTATGAGCCATCAGAGATGATGGGAATGAATGCACTCTGCCCCTACCAACCCTTGCCAGTCTCAGATGATAGTGATGGTGACCTGACGCTCTGATCCCCACAGAGGCGCCCAGGCACCAGCTCTGGGCTTCTCCCATCAGGGCAGCGAAGCCCGCTGTTGGCTCAGCAGGACGTCTGTTTTTCTCCCCACTCAAGGCAGACTGCATCCATCAGAAACTTCATGGCTCTCTCTCCTTGACACTGCAGTGTTCAGGGTCAGCTGGTGCGATTCATGAAGAGGAAAGCAGGGTGAATGGGCAAAGCAGAAGGGTTTCCCAGGGCAGGGTGACTGGAAAAGTTTCACAAGCCTTGCCTGCCCTGCAGTATCTCCTGAAATCAGCCCACTAAGGTGCTAGTGCCATTTCTTTGGGTTAAGGGACACACTTACTGATCTTTCCTCTAAAATGCAAGTTCATTTCCAGGGAGCATTCCACACGGTGACATGAGCACCTGCTCAGCAGGAAGTCCTCGATGACATTGGAATGATCCATATTTTAAACCTCAGCTACTTGGTGCTGGCCCTGTGAAGACGAACTTCAGTTTCAAAGGGACCTAGACTAACAGCTGTCGCTGACCCATGTCCACAGTACATTCATTTTGTACAGCTTCCAGGAGGTAGTAAAGGACAAGTGGCAAATGTCCCCTGCCTTGCTCCTGCCTCGGGAGCATGTCACAAATCTGAGAGCTGGAGTGAGGAGAGAACTCTGGCCGCTTATTCAGCAGAGGTACAGTGAGCACTCTCACAAACTAGGTCCTGAGGATACAGGGGTGAAGGAAGCTCCCAGGCCAGTGGGAAGGAAGGGAGACTATAAATGAATATATATGTCAGTGTATGAGTGAGAAGCAAGAGGCAGGGGAAATGGCATGTGTGTTTGTAGATGGGTGGCCAGGGCAGGCCTCTTGGATGAGAATTGAATGAACAAGGAAGAAAGCCATGAGCATGTCTGGAAGACTTCTTCAGGATGGAAAAACCATAAGGGAAAGGCTCTGGACTGGTGAGGGCCCTGACTCGGTAAGAGCAGGACAGGTGGCTAAGGGTGCCTGGAGCTCTGTGAACACAGGAAAAGATGAAGTCCAGAAAATCCAGCGTTAGTGCCCCTTGGCCACAGCTAGGCTATGGCAGGTTTGAGGTGTGGGTGGGAGTAGTTTCTGAGGGCTGTGAGCATATACTTGTCTAGAACACTCCTATCTTCTGTATGAGAGCTAAAAAATACATAAAATAAGCATAAAGAATCAAGCCCAGCTGGCCCTAGCCAGCTGGCTCAGCGGTAGAGTGTTGGCCTGGTGTGTGGAAGTCCCAGGATCGATTCCCGGCCAGGGCACACAGGAGAAGCGCCCATCTGCTTCTCCACCCCTCCCCCTCTCCTTCCTCTCTGTCTCTCTCTTCCCCTCCTGCAGCCAAGGCTCCATTGGAGCAAAGTTGGCCCTGGCACTGAGTATGGCTCCATGGCCTCCGCTTCAGGTGCTAGAATGGCTCCAGCTGTAATGGAGCAACACCCCAGATGGGCACAGCATCGCCCCCTAGTAGGCTTGTTGGGTGGATCCTTGTCAGGCGCATGCAGGAGTCTGTCTATTTGCCTGCCTCCCTGCATCTCACTTCAGAAAAATTTTAAAAATTAAAAAAAAAAAAAATCAAGCCCAGCATTGGCTTCATAAATGCCATCATTCTAGCTAAATTAACTAATCACTCTTATGCCTCCTGAAAAGTAGAACTGATATCAATCAAGTCCAAGTTCCTCACAAAGCAGTAAGAGATTTTCATTCTCCCCTGAATGATCCCATGAGCTTCTGAGACTCAGCCTCCCTTTGCCTGAGTTTAGCCACTTATGAGATGGAGAAAATGCCCTAGCCTTTGCCTCAGGAAAGGGATACAGAGGTGAGAGCTGCAGGCCTGCTCTCAGACCCCACCCCAAGGACAGACTCGAACTCTAGCACCAGCCAGCTCCAGTTCCCACACTATCGCAGCCTGTCTTCTGCACAGCACTGGCTGTGTGTGGTTCTCAGTACATCACTAACTGGCGGGACACCTCGCAATTGGTCAACACCTCATCCTCACAATGCAAATTCATTTCATATAGTAACCAAAAGTGATTATGGACGTTTATCTAAACCACACACATATAAAAATGTAACACTAAAATGATTTAATTTCTTTTTTTCATTTGCCACATACTTTTTTTATTTAGAAAAGTCAATTTAATGGGGTGACATTGATCAATAAGAGTACATGGGTTTCATGTAAACATCTCTATAGCATTTGAACTGTTATTTTGTGTACCTGTCACCCAAAGTCATATCATTTTACACACTGTATATTTGTCCCTTTTTACTCCTTTCCCTTTTCTCCCCCTCCTACTGGTAACCACTTTACTTTTATCTGTCTCTATGAGTCCGTTTTATAACCCACCTATGTGTGAAATCATTTCTGATTTACTTATTTCACTCAGTATAATGTTCTCAAGGTCCATCCATGTTGTCATAATGGCAATATGTCATCATTTCTTATGGCTGAGTAGTATTTCATTGTATATACAGACCACATCTTCTTCATCCAATACTCTATCGAAAGACACTTTGGTTGTTTCTATGTCTTGGCCACTGTGAATAATGCTGCCACGAACATGGGGGTGCATGTGTCTTTGTGTACCCGTATTTTTGAGTTTTTTGGCTAGATAGCCAGTTGAGGGATCGCTAGGTCATATGGTAGTTCTATTCTTAGTTTTTTGAGAACCACCATACTTTCTTCCATAATGGCTGTACCAGTTTACATTCCTACCAGCAGTGAATGAGGGTTCCTTTTTCTCCACAGCCTCTCCAACACTTGTTACTACCTGCCTTGTAGATAATAGCCAATCTAACAGGTATGAGGTAGTATCTCATTGTAGTTTTGATTTGCATTTCCCCAATAGCTAGTGAAAATGAGCATCTTTTCATATATCTGTTAGCCATTTGTATGTCTTCTTGGGAGAAGTGTCTATTAAGGTCCTCCTCCCTTTTTAAAATTTTTTTAAATTTTTTAATTTTAATTTTCTTAAAGACTTAATTCATTTTAAAGAAGAGGGAGAGGGACAGTGAGAGAGAAGGGGGAGGAGCAGGAAGCATCAACTCCCATATGTGCCTTGACCAGGCAAGTCCAAGATTTCAAACTAGCGACCTCAGCATCCCAGGTTGATGCTTTATCCACTGCGCCACCACAGATCAAGCCCCCCCCACCACACACCCATTTTTTAAATACTGGATCGTTTACCTATTTGTTGCCGAGGTTGTGAGTTTTTTTATATATTTTGTATATTAACCCCTTATCAGAGGTGTTGTCTGTAAATATCATCTCCCATTTAGTTGACTACCTATTTGTTTTGCTGTCAATTTCTTTGGCTGTGCAGAAGCTTTTTAGTTTGGTATAGTCCCATTCATTTATTGTTGCCTTTACTTCCCTTACCTTTGGGGTCAAATTCATAAATTGTTCTCTACACATTTGCCACATACTTTGATGCTTCTGAAAAGTACACTTAAAAATAACAACCAGAGCCACAAACTACCATTGAATCAGATCTACCTCGCCACCAGCAGCAAGGCGAACTCCTTTTCTCTCATCGCTGCTGCTTTCCTCTCTCCTCCATGAACGAATCACTGTGTCTCAACCTCCCAGATGACAGAATTGCAGAACTAAACAGATCAGCTGTCCATCTCCAGGATGCTTCAGTGCTGGTGTCTTTCCTGAGTATAAACATCAGGGACCATTGTAATGACCTTGTTTCTCTGCTTGACTTTTAAACAACGACACTGATCCACATCTCCCAAGTGTGAGCAGACATCAGAGGGGCCATGTCTTTTCTATTCTGTAAGCTTCATATTATTTGAACATTAAAAGACCAAAGTGTATATTTTAAAAAGAAAAGGATAAGAATACATGTCATCGCACTGTTTGTCAACAGAGCATGTGGTACAACATCCAAGTGAATGATATTTAGTGACTGAGTTCCAACGCCTTAACCATGCTGTAATAATATGTAAGAAAACCTGGCCCCTAGCCAGATGGCTCAGTGGATAGGACATCAGCCTGGCATATGGATGTCCCAGGTTTGATTCCTGGTCAGGGCACACAAGAGAAGCAACCATCTGCTTCTCTCCCCTCTCTCTCCCCCCTTCTCTCCCTCTTCCCCTTCCATAGCCAGTGGTTTGATTGGTTCAAGCATGACCACTGGTGCTGATGATGACTAGTTTGGTCCCAGCACGTCAGTCTCAAGTGCTAAAAATAGCTTGGTCGATTTGAGGATTGGCCCTAAGTGGGGGGGGAGGGGCTGGTACCAGGTAGATCCCAGTCTAGGTGCATATGGGAGTCTGTCTCACTATCTTCCCTCCTCTTACTTAAAAATATTAATGAATTTTAAGAAAAGAAAGAAAGAAAGCCTGGGTTCTTTTAAAATGTAGCTTAAAAGTCCAGGTAAAAAAATACAATAGAAGTGCTGGAAACATTTTAGGAAAAAAGAATTAGAAGATATGCATAAGTTAACCTTCCTAAAAAAGACATAAAAGCGCTCTCTCTCTCTCTCTCTCTTCCTGCTATTGATAGATATGTAAATTCCAAACTGCCCTCTTGATGTTCTGCTTATCTGTCAGACCTCACCCTTACTGGACTAATGACCCTGAGACAGAGGAATTCCAAAAAAGCAGAGAAGCCGCCCCAAGGAGGGGCTCCGGACACACCAGGACTTTTGCCTCAGTATCCCCTCAGGCTCTCCCAAACACTATATAACTCGCCCCTAGTCTGTAACCGGTGCTCTTCTCCCCCAGGAGAAGTGCCCCGCAGGGTTCCTTTCTTCCTTTCAATAAAGCCTGTGACTCTGGTCAAAAAAAAAAAAAAAGACATAAAATCCTAATATCA
The DNA here is from genome assembly GCF_036850765.1 of Saccopteryx bilineata. Classification (NCBI taxonomy): domain Eukaryota; kingdom Metazoa; phylum Chordata; class Mammalia; order Chiroptera; family Emballonuridae; genus Saccopteryx; species Saccopteryx bilineata. Next base: position 125,148,556 of record NC_089494.1, read on the forward strand.
TATTGAAAAGGAGAAAATGTTAAGTCGTACAAAAAAAATGAGGCATAGTAGAAGATTTTGTAAACAAAGTAAAAAAGGAAAACGTATAGGCTAGGGTGGGAGTAGAGAAATCACTGTACCACATATGACAAAGAGTTACTATCCTGTGACACCAAAGACTTCCCACTAAGGCTGCACATGCACAACTCCAGGGTGCTCTGTTCACAGAAACCAGAAACCACTCCCAGCAGAGACACTCCAGTCCTACAAACGATGTGGGCAAGGTTACAAGCACACAGTTCTCAGAACGGCCAATGAACATGTTAACTGATACTACACCTTACTGGTCATCTAGGAAATACAAAATAAAACCTCAACAGGACAGCTCTCTTCTCATTGGGCTGGGAAAAGGTCAATATATGTGGGAAAGTTGCTGCCTATGAACTGCCACAGTATTTTTAAAAATGAATTTTGTTATCCATGTTAAATTTCCTTTTAGGACAGCTGTGTGTATAAAGACACTTACTGCGGCACTTTAAAAAATGGAAAATAGGCCCTAGCAGGTTGGCTCAGCAGTAGAGCGCCGGCCTGGCGTGCGGGGGACCCGGGTTTGATTCCCGGCCAGGACACATAGGAGAAGCGCCCATTTGCTTCTCCACCCCCACCCCTTCCTTCCTCTCTGTCTCTCTCTTCCCCTCCCGCAGCCAAGGCTCCTTTGGAGCAAAGATGGCCCGGGCGCTGGGGATGGCTCCTTGGCCTCTGCCCCAGGCGCTAGAGTGGCTCTGGTCGCTGCAGAGCGACGCCCCGGAGGGGCAGAGCATCGCCCCTGGTGGACGTGCTGGGTGGATCCCGGTCGGGCGCATGTGGGAGTCTGTCTGACTGTCTCTCCCCGTTTCCAGCTTCGGAAAAATAAAAAAATAAAAAAATGGAAAATAATGAAAACAACATGAATTTCCCACAATGATGGAATGGTACATCCATACCATGGTTACTAAAAGGAATACATTAGAGATATATGTGTTGATCTAGAAGGATGTAATATTCCGGTTTACCTAGAGGGATATAAATATCCCAAACAAGAAAAGTAAGCTATTATAGAGTCATTCAGTGGACTACTCTGTAGTAAATTAAATACTGAACTCAACATGTATTAACAGAAATAAATCTTGGAAATATGAGAATAGTGAAAAAAGGCAGGCTACTGAAGGATACTATCCTACCATATTGATTCCACTGATGTTACTCTATGAAACACATACACACATACATCAATAACACTAAGCCCTACATTGTTGGGATATGTAGTATGTATGTAGGCAGTAAAAGTATAAAGACACACAAAAATAATGCACACTGGCTTCAAGTACAGGTTAAAGTATTTTATGATTTTTTTAAATTTATTTAACCAAAGGCAGAAGAGACAATGGTGGCTCTAGGAAACTGCGGAGTTGGGGTCACCTAAGGGAGGAGGCCCCGGGTCCCTGTTTTGCTAGGACAGTCCCAGCTCATGCACACCACACAGCATAATAATTAACAGGCCCAACGTTTACTCCTATTAGCATCTGGGGCACCTATGCTTAACCTCTGTGAGCCTGTGTCCTCATCAGTGCAATGGTGACAGTGACAACCACACAGCTCTTGGGGTTGTTGAGGATTAAATGAAAATATGGAAATTATACAGTCAGTCCTTAATGTGATCCGTAAACATCACTTTGATGAGGCTATAGACCCTAAAACAAAACATTCACAAGAATTACAAAAACTCAAAGGAAATAAAACAAAATTTGCCTGGACAAAATTGAGCGCTGAATCTTTGCAAAGCAGAGGTATATGAACACCCTTAGCAGAATGGGAATTTTCTAGAGTAAATTAGGACCTAGGGAAGGGGGGGCCTTGTCCAGGTTCAGACTACATGACCAACAGTGTTAGAATATAACTAAAGAGGCCTGGAGACCCTCAGAATGACTTCTGGATGTCAGTCACAGTGTTTAACTTTAACTCCTGGCCTCATTATTTCTCTGAACTGCTTTCACGGAGGACTTCTTCATCACTCCCATGAGGAGGACTCATCACTCACCAACGTACATTCAACCACTTAATGATGGAAGAAGAAGATAAAGGTCCTGCTTTTTGTATGTTTACAGACACTGGATCCATAAATTATTACATTCACAAAAGACAAGAGCCAGGAAACAATGAACAAATAAAAACAAGTAGAATTAAGATCTCATTTGAGTGGTTTGGAAAAGAAGTTGGAGAACAGAGAAAATAACAAGGGTGCCATCCGACAGACCCAGAGGTCTGTCAGCTTGACCTGTGTGGCTCAGAGTAGGAAAATGCCCCACGGAAACACAGAGTGGGAGATCATGTCAGGCTGAACTGAGATCCCTACTGGTTTCGTGTCTCAGTGTGCCTTACCACCTTTCCCAGTAACAGAATGCTGACATCATGAGGACAGCAACGGGTCCAGTGGCTAGCTGTTCACTGAACCCAGCTAGGCTAGAGTGCCCGGCCTTATAGGTACATGTGGCCATGTGACTGAGCGTTGGCCCATGGAGAGTAAGCAGATAATGTGGGCCCTTCCAGGTTGACCCAGACACCTCCCACCTGGCTCCATTCTTGTTCACCCTGTGCCCCTCTCAGTGCAGAGGATTCTGAGGTCCTAAGTTTCTCAGTCCCCATGTAAAAGACCACCTGCCATCCAGGGGCATCTGTACTCAACTGTGATGAGAGTAAACCATCACAGTGGTTTGCTTTAAACCACTAAAATTTGGAGGTTTATTCGTTACTACAGTTAACACTAATACACCAAGCTGCAAAGTCACAATCCCCAACTTCCCTTTCAGCCAGAAGTGGCCAATTAGATTTAAGCCCAAGTCATCATATGATGTTTAAGGAAGAGTTCTTGGCCTTGGCTGGTTGGCTCAGCGGTAGAGCATCAGACCGGTGTGTGGAAGTCCCAGGTTCAATCCCCAGCCAGGGCACATAGAAGAAGCACCCATCTGCTTCTCCACTCTTCCCTCTCTCCTTCCTCTCTATCTCTCTCTTCCCTTCCCACAGCCAAAGCTCCATTGAAACAAAGTTGGCCCCGGGCTTTGAGGATGTCTCCATGGCCTCCACCTCAGGCACTAGAATGGCTCCGGCCACAACAGAGCAATGCCCCAGGTGGGCAGAGCATCACTCCCTGGTGGGCATTCTGGGTGGATCCCAATCGGGCGCATGCAGGAGTCTGACTGACTGCCTTCCTGCTTCTAACTTTGGAAAAATACAAAAAAAAAAAGAGTTCTTTAAAGGGAGCTGATTTGGCAAAGGCATATTCTTTTGTCCCTTGCCCTTCCTTTGCTTCTTTTTTTTTTTTTTTTCCTTTGCTTCTAGAATAAAGACATGACATCAACTTGTGACCTTGAGGATAGACATTCTTGCTAATGATAGAATTTAAAAATACAAAGACCCTAGGTTCCTTGTTCCTTCTTAGAGCCACTGTGCAAGCCCTTGATTCCCTATCTTTAACATTATTTTACATGAGTTAATAAACTTACATCTGTTTGTACCATGTTAGTAGACACTGTGACCATCTGCCAAGTCACTTCTTTACTAACAAGATGGTTGTAAGAACTACCCAATGAACATGGACGGTCTGTGTCACATTGAAGAGCAGTAGTAGGAAAAGTGAATCATAGCAAAAACGCAGAGCCATTGAAATCATGAAAATGAAGACAGAGTACCAAAAGTGCACTGTGATTAGTAATACAACTGGAAGTTGATGGCAAGAAAACCAGGCTTTAAAAAGATAAACTCATGACCAGTCAGTCTACGAAGGAACACTGCATCACATTACAAAATAATGACCAGGAGAGGGGACATGAAGTGGTACCTGGGATGCTTCCTTCCATTCAAATAATCTCACAACCAGACAATGCAAGAGAAACAGCAAACAATGCCAATACACAGTGATCCATTCAAAGGTCAGTCTTGAAAATAAAACAAAAGGAATTAAACATGACTCTTTTGGTCAAGTAATCAATAGATATTTGTTGAATGAATAAATAAAAAGAACATACAATTTTTAAAATTCCAAACAACAAAGAGGAAAAAGGACAAGGTGCTTTATCAAATTATGAAAAAAGAAACCCAATTATGAATGGAAAATTATTATTTTTTTATTCTAGGAATGATTTAATTGTTCAATAACCTACCCAGGGAGGGTGCTATAAAGTAAAAATGATCAGCTAGCCAGGCCAAAGCTCCCCACTCTATATAGTGTTTGGAATATCCTTTATTGGGAAGAGCTGGGTTAGGGACCAGTTAAAAATGAACTATGGCCCTGGCCGGTTGGCTCAGTGGTAGAGCGTCGACCTGGGTTCGATTCCCGGCCAGGGCACATAGGAGAAGCGCCCATCTGCTTCTCCACCCCTCCCCCTCTCCTTCCTCTCAGTCTCTTCCCCTCCCGCAGCCGGGGCTCCATTGGAGCAAAAGATGGCCCGGGCGCTGGGGATGGCTCCTTGGCCTCTGCCTCAGGTGCTGGAGTGACTCTAGTCGCGACAGAGCGACGTCCCGGATGGGCAGAGCATCACCCCCTGGTGGGCGTGCCGGGTGGATCTCAGTCGGGCGCATGCGGGAGTCTGTCTGACTGCCTCCCCATTTCCAACTTCAGAAAAAATACAGATAGATAGATAGATAGATAGATAGATAGATAGATAGATAGATAGATAGAAATGAACTATGAGAAGGTTCCCCAAGTCCTAGATTACAAATCTGTATAATCAGAGATAAGCAATCTCTTCACCTTTATTATCAATTCCCTGGCCTCAGTTATCATACCCAAGTGCCTCATGGAGCAGTAATTTGTCTCATCAACCACCTTATGAGAAAAGCCAGCAAAAGTCACTTTTCAGCTTGTGACTGGTCCAGACAGACAATTATGAGAATGCTACTTATAGGAGCCAAAGAAAGAGAAAGCAATGCCAGGTGCCAGCCATTTTAAATCTTGCTTCTCAGTTATAATCAGTCTGCATTCTACAGTTTTTCATTAGAACATGGAAGACAAGTCTTGAAAGAATGTCCCACTATGCTATTCTGTGCAAAAGGTTTAGTTTGGTTATGTTTTTTTCAATTCTGACAATTTCCTGTAGTCTTCTCTACTCTGGCAGCTCACACCAGTAGACACAGGACTTACTGTATTCATCATTAGTAACTTGGTTGCAGATAACTGGACTTTGCCCACAGACAATACGTTAAAGCAAATGTGGTGCACACAGACGAGGAAAGGCCAGAGCACAAGAACCTCTGATGTTGGTAATTTTCATGCCTCCCCAAAATTGGTTATCTCACCTCAGGAGAATTAATGCACCCCAGTCGTGTTGCTGGAGAAGACTGCTTTTTGCTTGTCTGGGTCCTTAAATGATATACTCTGCATATTCCCGAAGAAAAACCAGTCTCAGCAGTTCATCAAATTGTGACGGTCTCACCACTAATGTCCAGGCAAGAACACCTGGACATTATGTGAAGGTGTATTATCACCTTCACATAGCTCCTACCCTTGGCTTTATTTGCCACAGGGAAGCCTCACATTTAGGATTCTTTAAGTTAATGTTCTAATTATTTTTTGCTGGACAATCTCAGACTTCTGATCACCTCGGTCTCCAGACCAAGGATAATATTTCAAGGCAGAAAGGTGGAAAGGGATCCACAAAAGTAATACACAAACATGGTTCTTGGCAGAAAGCACATGAGAATGACCCTAAGAACCCCTAATAAACTCTCCCACGTACCATAAAACTCACAATAGGACTTTTACGCATCTCCATTTGTTAAACCTAAACCATAAGCATGCAAATTAGTGAGTAGAATTTCCCACCAGAAATGTCTAGCATGCTAAATGGGACCCCCAATCAATTTTGAATCATAAGCTATTAGATCTAGATGAGCCACAGAGATCAAATTCAATCTCATTTCCTAGAAAAGGTAACTGATGTTAAGAAGGGAAGAGCAACTTTCCCAAGGTCCAGACATAACAATGGGATGACAATTCAATCCAGAGCTTTTCCAAACAAAATATTCATGTTCACCTGGGAGCAGGAGGGGAGCAGACTAACCGTGCTGCTTGTGCTAATGCCCACAGCTTCTCAGTTCACTGTGCAGCAGTGCTCAGGAGCACGCTGCCTCTGAGGCCAGCCAGACCCTGACCTGAGTCCCTGCACTAGCGTTGATCATCTGTGAAAGCTTGGGGCAGGAACTTAACCACCTGAGCCTCAGTTTCCCCCCACACAGAAAGGGCTATGACTTCCTTGCTTAGAATTGCAAGAAGCATTTTTTTTTATATATTTTGAGCATATTATCCATCTTGATACATTATGAGCAGCTGGCTAAATATCTTTTTCTTGAGTATGTAAGAGAAAATTCACATTTAAGTTGTTTGTATTACCAAAGCCTGAGTCCCATGAAGCGTATGACAACAGGCCTTCTTTTACCTCAGTGTAATACTAGGGAACAGATGGTTTATCTGTTCTCTTCCATATTTAATCATATTCCTCCTGAAAGGCTCATAAGCACTAGTTCTAGAGAAAAATCTTTAAAATATAGATTGGTGTAAGGGCATTCTTCATGATTTTCACAACACTCCACTTTAAAATTGTATTTTCTTAAAGGGCAGACTTTCTTGCTCAATGAGCAAACAAAGAGCACAATTTGTAAGTGACTTGTGTCTACTGCATAAAAGAGCAACCAGCTCTGTGTCGTTCACCAATAAAGACCTTGTAAAACAGACCAAAAGATCCATTAATACACACTCATGAACACTGGCCCTCTACAGCATTTTATATCATCTAAATCCAAACAAATCATGGTAAATATAAATTATGCAATCTGGGTATAAAGACTCATAGAGTACCCCCTTTCACTCAGAAAAAGTGTCCCAGTTGGGACTACACATTACATACTAATTACATATATTAGTCTCTGGCAAACAGTTATAGGTTGAAAGTACTTAATCAAGAGATGTGAAAGAATCTTGACCTAAGTATGTCACCTTGGTTGGGCAAGTGACCTATCACCTCTAAGCATTTGTTTCCTCATATGAAAAATATAGGGACTATAACATCTATTGTGCAAGATTACTTAAAACAGCAGAGGCAGGCCCTCCAAGTGTCTGGCACACTGATGTCCTATAAGTACAACTATGATGATAATGAAGGTAAGAATCCCATCCTTTTAGCTCTCTAAAACTGTGTCATTATCTATAACAAGTGATACTCATATCAATTTCACTTCCATATGATGCTTTCTGGTACTTATGATGTGTGATTTATAAGATCAGGAGGCAAACTTAAACCTGGTGAGTCTCTTCCAGCTCCCGCCTCCTTTGATTCTTTATCGGTAGCGCTCCTCATGGCGCCATTTCTCTGACGTCTCCTTTGATTCTTTTACTCCCAGATTCACTGGCTAGAAAAAAACTGTACTTTCAGGAGGGGACAACAGTCACACCTTGTGTCTATACTAGAGAACCATATTATCTCCTCTCTGCCAAGTCACATGAATTCTCTCAGATTTTATTCTCATGCAGAATGAATATACTTGTTAACTGAAATATAGGGGTGCTAACAAATGTGCTTCAGTCTGAAGGTGACTGGACATTTGTCTCTATAACAGTTTTCTAGCTGGCACATGCTAGTATGTGACAGTTTTGGGTATTTTTATCATTGTCACTATTATGTAAGAGTAGTTATCTGTTAAGGACTCTTGAACCAGACAACTTAGAAAGTTCCTCCATAGACTAGCTATGCTACATTGGGTAAGTTACTTAGTATCTCCAATGATGCATCATCATCTGTAAAATGTGAACAATACTACCTACCTCATAGGGTTATGACTGCATGGGTTGATAAATGAGTGGTGCTTAGAACAGTTCCTGGCACTGAAAGCATTCAATAATTATTGTTTTGTCACTATTAAAAGCATTACTATTATCTCCAATATATATTATTGAATTAAATCAAATGTCAAACAAATAGTGTGCTATTGTTTTTGCATTTTTTAAGGAGATGTAAGACCTGAGGAATGGCCAAGGAGGAGTAAGCCCACAAAAGCCTCTCTCTCCCACTGATTACAAGTAAAATCTCTACACAGAATACAGAATTCAACTTTTTGAAGACTCTGAAAAGCATACAATATCAGATAGGATGACAGGGACATTGAAACATGGAGAAACATACATTGGTAAATTTCTGGACTAAATTTTCCTCCTGTAGCTCTTGGCTTTGATCCAAAGGTAGGTCAAAAATCAAACTGTACAGTCAAAGCAAATAACAAACACTTCAAGGAAAAGAATCTCCTCTTTCTGCCCAGATGACTAGGATACAGGGCTCCTGGAAATTGAAGTGTGTGATGGGATAATCAGGGTATTTTTTTCCTGTTTTCCTCCCTGCTTTATGTAAAGCCAGCCCTACTCATGGCATGGCATCATTGATGGGCAACAGGAGCACCTGAAATGCCAAGAAATAACCCATCTCTCTGGCCAAAGGCCCTAGAAGCAAGGCAGGGGAAATCTTGTGTCTAAAGATTATATAGAAAGGTTGGTTACTCTTGTCTCTTCCTTTTCTCTCACTGCTTTGCCCGGAAGGCAGCCCTAGGCCCACAGAACTACACAACAGCATGCTAGGTGGGAAGGTAAAACTGACACGCCCACCCACCTTACTAACAAAAGAACTGGGAAAAGGGGGCCCTGAGATTGAGGGTCTGAAAAAAATTCCAAGACAGGAAACAGGGAAGGAGACCTTGTAAATCTGTGTATCGATGAACTCAAGTTCCAAGCTACCCATGACACACACATGTGTAAAACACACTCAAAGGAGAAATGGCTTTGAAAAGTAAATTATGGCATAAAGAACCACATAAGTCCTAGACTAACTTCTGAATAGCACATATATGGCAGAGCCCAACAGCATAACAAAGGCTTTGAACACTGAACTGCCACTGGCACCATCACCCACAAAAGGTGAGACAGACTTGGCATCTGAGCCTAACCTGGCTGACTCCCTTCTTTAAATAAAAGAAGACGTCAGAGAAATGGCGCCGTGAGGAGTGCTATCGATAAATCTCCCCAAAACAAATCTATCCTTGGAGCGTCTGGAAGTTCCATACACTGAAAACGAAGGCAGAGGCAGTGGCAACCTCATAGCTAGATCATCAGGCTGCTAATTCAAGGAGGAGAGACTAGGAGAGAGGCTCTGGAAGAATGGACTCTCTCATTGTCAGAGCTTACAAATGCTAACCTTTTCCATTTTTTTTTTTTGTTTCTTTCATCTTCTAGTCTTTATTATTATTTTTTCTCTTCCACCTTGGTCCATTTATTCTCTGCCCATCTTACTCTATCCCCTTCTTGAACTACACTACCCATAAGTGTTACATCTCCCATTTTCTTTCTTTTCTTCTTCCTTTCTCTCTATGAGGGTTGCACTCCAAAACCCTTAACTCTCTCTCTCTCTCTCTCGTTCTTTTTTCTTTTCCTTTTTCCCTTTTTCTTTTTTCTCCCTCTCTATTACTTTCTTCTTTTCTCCTTTACTTTTCCCTCATTCAATCCTTGATTGTGAACAAATTATTTTATTTAGGACTCAAATTTTTTTCTTTCTGGCATTTTGGGTGCTTTTGACTTTGCTTTTTAACTCATTAGCATTCCCCCCAACCCCAGCTCTCCATGCTATCTAGTTTTTGCTACACTTAATACAATAGTAATTTTTTCCCCTTTTTCTCCTTTCCCTATTATCCCTCTCATTATATCTCTTAGTCCAGCATCACTTACAAGCAAATCATTTTATTCTTGACCCAAATTTTTTCCTTTCCTGCATTTTGTGGGTCCCTACCTCCTTTTTTGCCCTTTTATAACTTCTCCTCAACTCAGGCCCTCTGTTATAGGTAGTTTTTGTTCCATTTAGCACAATATAATTCACAGTTCATCACAATATTTTCTCAAGGAGGAAGAGAGAGGAGAAGAAAAAAAGAGGAAAATAATAAATTTTCTTTTCTTTTTCTTTCCATTTTGTTTTTTTTTTTACTTTTTATTCTTTATTAATTCTCATTAGTGCTATCAACAAAACCACCCTCAGATGCCATTAAGAAAAAGGAAATCAAATATCATGGATACAAAAGACAGAGATGTAGCACAAATAGATGAAGAAAAATCTATGGAGAAAAAATTTAATATATTGGAAACCTTGGAGCTAAATGACAGAGAATTAAAATTAGAAATCCAAAAAATACTCAGAGATATACAAGAAAACACAGAAAGAAAATTTAGGAAGTTCAGAAAACAACTCAAAGAACACAAAGAATATATTACCAAGAAAATTGAAACCATAAAAGCAAATCAAACAGAGATGAAAAACTCAACTCACAAACTGAAAAACGAGGTAACAAGTTTAGCTAATAGAACAGACCAGATAGAAGGTAGGATTAGTGACATAGAAGACAAGCAACTTGAGGCACAACAGAGAGAAGAAGAGAGAGACCCAAAAACTTTAAAAAATGAGAAAGCCCTACACAGGGGTCTCAAACTCGCGGCCTGCCAAACAATTTTGTGCAGCCCGCAGACTAATCCACGAAGTTCAAAATATTTTGGATAAAATTAAGTAAGCCCGTGGATTAGTCTGCAGGCCGCACAAAATTGTTCGGCGGGCCGCATGCGGCCTGCGGGCCACGAGTTTGAGACCCCTGCCCTACAGGAACTGTCTGACTCCATCAAAAAGACTAACATAAGAATAATAGGTATATCAGAGGGAGAAGAGAGAGAAAATGGAATGGAGAACATATTCAAACAAATAATAGACGAGAAATTCCCAAGCCTGTGGAAAGAACTAAAGCCTCAAATTCAAGAAGCAAACACAACACCGAGTTTTCTTAACCCCAACAAACCTACTCCAAGGCACATCATAATGAAATTGGCACAAACCAATGATAAAGAAAAAATTCTCAAGGTAGCCAGGGAAAAGAAGAATACAAAATATAAAGGCAGGCCTATTAGATTATCATCAGATTTCTCAGCAGAAACTCTAAAAGCTAGAAGAGAGTGGACCCCAATATTTACAGTTCTGAAAGATAGGAACTTTCAGCAAAGAATACTATACCCATCAAAACTATCCTTCAAATACAAAGGAGAAATAAAAACATTCACGGATACAGAAAAGATGAGGGAATTTATCATCAGAAAACCCTCACTCTAGGAAATACTAAAGGAAGTTTTCCAACCAGATACAAAGAACAAAACAAAACAAAACCACAAGTAAAAGCTTCACCAAGAACACAATAAAACCAAATTTAAACTGTGACAACAAAAAAAAAGGGGGGGGAGAGGATGGAGAATAATAGTAGCAAAAGACGATGGAGTGCAGAAGCACTCATAAGACATTGTACTACAATGAACATGGTAGGAATCGTTTTCATTACTTAATGGTAACCACCCTTGAAAAAACCACCACAGAAGCACATGACCTAAAAAAGGTAGCAACAGAAGAAAGAAGTATGGAATAAAACCAAACAAAAACAAATGATAGAAAAACAAAAGAGAAGAATCAAACAAGATACAAAACTAACAGAAATACAATTTATACAATGGTGATAGGAAACCCACAAGTGTCAATAATTACACTAAATGTAAATGGATTAAACTCACCAATAAAAAGACTCAGAGTAGCAGAATGGATTAAAAAAAGAAAATCCAACTGTATGCTGCCTATAAGAAACTCATCTAAGCAACAAGATTAAAAACAAATTCAAAGTGAAAGGCTAGAAACCAATACTCCAAGCAAATAACATCCAAAAAAAACCAGGTGTAGCAATACTCATATCTAATAATGCTGACTATAAGATGGCAAAGGTACTCAGAGACAAAAATGATCATTTCATAATGATTAAAGGGACACTGAATCAAGAAGACATAACAATCTTAATATATATGCACCAAACCAAGGAGCACCAAAATATATAAGACAGCTACTTATTGACCTTAAAACAAAAACTGACAAAAATACAATCACACTTGGAGACCTCAATACACCGCTGACGGCTCTAGATCGGTCATCCAAACAGAAAATCAATAAAGATATATTGGCCTTAAACGAAATACTAGAGCACCTGGATATTATAGAAATCTACAGGACATTTCATTCCAAAGTGACAGAGTATACATTTTTCTCTAGTGTACATGGAACATTCTCAAGAATTGACCATATGTTGGGTCACAAAAATAACATCAGCAAATTCAGAAAAATCGAAATTGTACCAAGCATATTTTCTGATCATAAAGCCTTGAAACTAGAATTCAACTGCAAAAAAGAGGGGGGAAAAAACCACAAAAATGTGGAAACTAAACAACATACTTTTAAAAAATGAATGGGTCAAAGAAGAAATCAAAAGAGATCAAAAGATATATACAGACAAATGAAAATAACAATACGACATATCAGAATCTCTGGGATGCAGCAAAAGGAGTGATGAGAGGGAAGTTCATATCACTTCAGGCATATATGAAAAAATAAGAGAGAGCCCAAGTAAACCACTTAACTTCACACCTTAAGGAACTAGAAAAAGAAGAACAAAGACAACCCAAAACCAGCCAAAGAAAGGAAATAATAAAAATCAGAGCAGAAATAAATGAAATAGAGAACAGAAAAACTATAGAAAAAATTAATAGAACAAGGAGCTGGTTCTTTGAAAAGATAAACAAAATTGACAAACCCTTGGCAAGACTCACCAAGGAAAAAAGACACAGGACTCAAATAAATAAAATCCAAAATGAAAGAGAAGAAATTACCACAGACATCATAGATATACAAAGAATTATTGTAGAATACTATGAAAAACTATATGCCACTAAATTCAACAATTTAGAAGAAATGGATAAATTCCTAGAACAATACAACCTTCCTAGACTGAATCAAGAAGAAGCAGAAAGCCTAAACAGACCAATTAGCAGGGAAGAAATAGAAAAAACTATTAAAAACCTCCCCAAAAATAAAAATCCAGGTGCAGACAATTATACTAGTTAATTCTATCAAATATTCAAAGAAGACTTGGTTCCTATTCTACTCAAAGTATTCCAAAAAATTGAAGAAGAAGCAATACTTCCAAACACATTTTATGAGGCCAACATAACCCTCATACTGAAACCTGGCAAGGACGGCACGAAAAAAGAAAACTACAGACCAATATCTCTAATGAATACAGATGCTAAAATACTAAACAAAATACTAGCAAATCGAATACAACAACATATTTATAAAATAATACATCATGATCAAGTGGGATTCATCCCAGAATCTCAAGGATGCTTTTACATACATAAAATGGTTAACGTAATACACCATATCAACAAAACAAAGAACAAAAACCACATGATCTTATCAATAGATGCAAAAAAGGCATTCGATAAAATACAACACAACTTTATGTTTAAGACTCTCAACAAAATGGGTATAGAAGGAAAATATCTCAACATGATAAAGGCCATATATGATCAACCATCAGCTAACATCATATTAAATGGCATAAAACTGAGGACTTTCCCCCTTAAATCAGGAACAAGATAGGGTTGTCCACTCTCTCCACTCTTATTTAACGTGGTGCTAGAGGTTCTGGCCAGAGCAATCAGACAAGAGAAAGAAATAAAAGGCATCCATATCAGAAAAGAAGAAGTAATCACTTTTTGCAGATGATATGATCCTATACATCGAAAACCCCAAAGACACCACAAAAAGATTACTAGAAACAATAAACCAATATAGTAAGGTCATAGCCTTTCTATATGCCAACAATGAAACATTAGAAACCAAACTCAAAAAAATAATCCCCTTCACAATTGCAACAAAAAAAATAAAATACCTAGGAATAAACATAACAAAGAATGTAATGGACCTATAGAATGAAAACTACAAAGCATTGTTAAGGGAAATCAAAAAAGATACAATGAGATGGAAAAATATTCCTTGTTCTTGGTGATAGGAAGAATAAATATAATCAAAATGGCCATATTACCCAAAGCAATATACAAATTTAATGCAATTCCCATCAAAATTCCAATGACATTTTTTAAGGAAATGGAACAAAAAATCATCAGATTTATATGGAACTATAAAAAACCCCAATTAGCCAAAGCAATCCTAAGGAAAAAGAATGAAGCTGGGGGCATTACAATACCTGACTTCAAACTCTATTATAGGGCCACGACAATCAAAACAGCATGGTATTGGCAGAAAAATAGACACTCAGACCAATGGAACAGAATAGAAAATCCAGAAATAAACCCACATATATATGATCAAATAATTTTCGATAAAGGGGCCAACAACACACAATGGAGAAAAGAAAGCCTCTTCAATAAATGGTGCTGGGAAAACTGGAGAGCCACATGCAAAAGAATGAAACTCAACTACAGTTTTTCCCCTTGTACTAAAATTAATTCAAAATGGATCAAAGATCTAAATATAAGATCTGAAACAATAAAGTACATAGAAGAAGACATAGGTTCTAAACTCATGGACCTGGGTTTTAAAGAGCATTTTATGAATTTGACTCCAAAGGTAAGGGAAGTGAAGGCAAAGATAAACGAATGGGACTATATCAGACTAAGAAGTTTTTGCTCAGCAAGAGAAACTGACAACAAAATAAACAGACAGCCAACTAAATGGGAAATGATATTTTCAAACAACAGCTCAGATAAGGGCCTAATATCCAAAATATACAAAGAACTCATAAAACTCAACAACAAACAAACAAACAATCCAATAAAAAAATGGGAAGAGGACATGAACAGACACTTCTTCCAGGAAGAAATACAAATGGTCAACAGATATATGAAAAGATGTTCATCTTCATTAGTTATTAGAGAAATGCAAATCAAAACTACAATGAGATACCACCTCATACCTGTTAGATTAGCTATTATTAACAAGACAGGTAATAGCAAATGTTGGAGAGGCTGTGGAGAAAAAGGACCCCTCATTCACTGTTGTTGGGAATGTTAAGTAGTACAACCATTATGGAAGAAAGTATGGTGGGTCCTCAAAAAACTGAAAATACAATTACCTTATGACCCAGCAATCCCTCTACTGGGTATATACCCCAAAAACTCAGAAACATTGATACATAAAGACACATGTAGCCCCATGTTCACTGCAGCATTGTTCACAGTGGCCAAGACATTGAAACAACCTAAAAGCCCTTCAATAGATGACTGGATAAAGAAGATGTGGCACATATACACTATGGAATACTACTCAGCCATAAGAAATGATGACATCGGATCATTTACAAGAAAATGGTTGGATCTTGATAACATTATATGGAGTGAAATAAGTAAATCAGAAAAAAAAAACAAGAACTGCATGATTTTATACATAGGTGGTACATAAAAACAAGAGTAAGAGACATGGACAAGAGTGTGGTGGTTATGGGTGGTGAGGGAGAGGGAGGGAGAGGGGAAGGGAGAGGGGGAGGTGCACAAAGAAACTAGATAGAAGGTGACAGAGGACAATCTGACTTTGGGTGATGGGTATGCAACATAATTGAATAACAAGATAACCTGGACATGTTTTCTTTGAACATATGTACCCTGATTTATTGATGTCATCCATTAGAATTAATAAAAATTTATTTTAAAAAAAAGAAATCATTCTCCTGCAGATTTTGATAGTACCTAGAGTCTCACAACATTATACTGTACTGAAAGTATCCAGATACAATCCAAAATTATTTGATATAGCAAAACAAAGGGAAACCAAAATCAACAGATTCCAACCCCAAGATGATTCAGTTTTTGAAATTATTAAAGACATTAAAAGTGGTCTTGGCCAGTTGGCTCAGTGGTAGAGTATCAACCTAGTGTGTAGAAGTCCCAGGTTCGATTCCAGTCAGGGCACACAGGAGAAGTGACCATCTACTTTTCCTCCCCTCCCTTACACCCTTCTCTCTCTCTCTCTCTCTCTCTCTCTCTCTCTCTCTCTTTCTCTTCCCCTCCCACAGCCATGGCTCAATTAATTTGAGTGTATTGGCCCTGAGCACTAAGGATGGCTCCCAGGAGCCTCTTCCTCAAGTGCTAAAAATAGTTCTGTTGTGAGCATCAGCCTCAGATGGGCATAGCATCAGCCTCAGATGGGGGTCACCAGGTGGATCCTAGTCCAGGCACATGTGGGACTTGGAAGGAAGGGAGGGAGGGAAGGAGGGAAGGAGGGAGGGAAGGAAGGAAGGAAGGAAGGAAGGAAGGAAGGAAGGAAGGAAGGAAGGAAGGAAGGAAGGAAAAGAAGTAAACAGGAACAAATTACTGACATATGCAACAACATGTATGTATCTCAAATACACTGTGCTGAGAGAAATAAGCCAGACTCAAAAGGCTCCAAACTGTATGAGTCCATTTACATTTCATTCTGTAAAGAAAAACCACAGGGAAAGTGAACTACAGGGAAAGGTTGCAAAGAATTAGGGCTACAGGGAGGGTCTGACTTTAAAGAGGTGGTAATGAAAATGTTGTATCTTGATTGTGGTGTTGGTTACATGACTCAAGAGGTGTCTGAAAATTCATACTAAAGAGTATACACCAAAAGAGTGATTTTTACTATAGATAAACTTAAAAGTATTCTTCAAAGCTAATGCCAATACATACATGGCACTAGCTCAGTACCAGCCACTGTATTACACTCTTCTTACTGAATGGGAAACGTAAATTAACATAGTTTCCCCTCTCAATTTGAAGCTAGGCTCTTTGTTAAATCCATGCCATGGAGTCAACTGGACTAAATTATTACATTATTAATTAATATTAATTACATGACTAATATAGACTTTCCAGCAAGGCAGACCTGTGAGATGAAATCCTGCTTGCCCCACATACTTCCTATGTGACTCAAGACAAGTAATTTCAGTTTTCCTAGCTGTGAAAAGGAAAGAACAGTCCTATCGCACAGTATTGGGTGGGAATTAAGTTAGATAATGGCAGCTCACAATGCAGCATCTTGTATATGGTAGACAAGATTGAACAGGCATTATTACTTTTATCATGATTTTATTTATTGATGCAAACACTCCCACTGTGGTCCAAAGTAAACCTAAATTGTTATAAAATTTGCATAATAGTGAATAGTGTATTAAATAGTATAAGAAGTATATGTATGTATATGTAGGGTTACCCTTGTGCTAATAATCCACAATGTGTGCTATATCTCCCCCTTGCCTTACAATAACAGCTGCCTGATGAAATAACTAATTGTGATGAAATAACTAATTAGTATTAGCATTAATAAAACCTTGTTTCCGTACTGCTCTCCAGCTGAAAAGCACTTTCGGATCCATTATGTCATTATCTCATCATAACAACCCAGGGAAACTCCTCTCTAGGACAGCACAGTGACAACTGCCTGTGTGAAGGCATCATTTATCACGCTATTAGCATCAGCCCCAGTCCACCGCGGCAGTCAGGCAGAAGAAGAGGTGAACAAATGTCTGATTTAAACGCAGAAGACAAATGTGGAGCTAAGACCACAACCATCATTTGAGCTTTCACTACTTTGAGGTTTCACTTTTAATAGATGATGACATTCAGCAAACATTTATTAAACACTTTTAAGGAAGAAGTTAGGGGCCCTGCCCTCAGGAAGCTCACATTCTTCCTTTGTGGGTCTACCACACATCATATGACTTGATTAATTAACAGGTTAGCACTAAAAGCCAGAATACCCACACATTTACAATAATTGCCTTGTTCTGCAGATGCTCTCATGACTTACTTACGCCCTGTCTCAAGAACCCAAAAGCCTGATATGACTTCCCCAAGGCTGCTGAGTCCCGTTACTGCACCCACTGTCCTAGCACCTCTTGTGAAGAGCATTCACAAGAGAAAGATTTTCAAGAGGCAGAAAAATAAAAGGCCAGCACTAAAGCCAGCAAAACCCCCCCAGTAGGCAGCTACAACCAGAAACACTTGCTTGAGGAACTGACAATCATGAATTCCCGTGAGAATTTCCCATTCGGGACATCAACAGGGCAGGAAATCCAAACCTTTGACACTCATGATGGGATGATACACAATCCTGACTGTATTCTTTGAGATCTGTGCTGTTTGTTGATCTGTTCAGGAAAGGTAACAGCCAAAGCAAAGTTAGATAAAAGAGTGGCTAACGTTGGTCCTCCTATTACGGGAACTGTCAACAGGAGTCCCACACAGTCTGCTTGTTTTTCCCTTGAGCTCTCTAAGTACACCTGTGTCACCTGGACCAGGACACTTTTTTCCCTCGGAAATACGCAAATACTCTTATGAGCTTTATTGAGCTTTTATGAACACAACCTTTCTCTTGGGTTTAACAAAACCCACAGGTGGTCTGTCTGCTGCATCACAGCCATTTCCAGGTTCAAAGACATTTATAGGGGCAGCTGGAAAAGAGGAAACAACACAACTGGCCACCAAGAGGTCTAAATCGTAGAACGCAAAATGAAGCCTCATTTACCAAAATAAAGACCATATATATATATATTCTTTTTAAAATTTTTAGTTATTGATTTTACAGAGAGGAGAGTGAGAGAAAGACACTGGTAGTGGTGGTGATGGGGTGGGGGAGCGAGCAGAAAGCATCAACTTGCAGCAGCTGCTTTTCATACATGCCTTGACTGGGCAAGCCCAGAGTTTCAAACCTACGACCCAGGGTTTCAAACCGGTGACCTCAGCATTCCAGTGCTTTATCCACTGCACCACCACAAGTCAGGATAGACATGCTATATTTACTAACAGCTCCAGTCAGGAGCCCTGGATCCCCCTATGGTCAGGTACAAAAATAACTGGGCTTTCAGTAGAGCAGGTGGTAGAAACTTCAAGGTGTCTGAAACCAGAAGCAGCTTAAATCATTGCGTCCCAACTGAATCACAAATACATCCAGCCCCATTCATCCGTCTGCCTCTTTTGGAAAGGGTTTTATAAATATTTTGGTGAGTTGACACAACTTGATACTTAACTTCATTGAACATTTGAGCCACAAGCTAATGCTTTGGATGGAGTTACAATGTATTGGGCCTTTTATTACACCCAACTGTACCAGAGATTAAGGACAGCTTCCTCTAGTATAGCGCTTTGTTGTATTTCCCAATGTGCTTGACCAGGCAGTAGGATCCACTGGCCACTATCCGACAGCCCAGGCAAGAACACAGTAGGTATTATCATCCCCGTTTTACAGAGGACAAAACAGACACAAAACACACACCTTAAGTGAACTTGGGCATCTCCACACTCACAGGTTGGATGTGCTCTCCCCACCGCTCAGAGATGCTGCTGGCTTGCTGAAAAATTAGACAATCCATTCCCATGATCCACATGATGAAAACAAGTCTGTGCCCATACCAGAGCATGGATCCTTCTGTGTAGTGCCAGGGGTCTCTGTAGTACCACACATTTGCATCACCCATGGAGCTGATTTTTTAAAAATACCAATGTCTAAATACCACCCAGAGATTCTGGTCAAGTGGACTCAAATAAGGCCCAGGTATATGTAATTTTTAGAATTTCCTCCAGGAGCTTCTAATTTGCAGCCACAGAGGAAAACAACTAGCCTTGAGGCCCTGGTAGGTATGAATATCTAAGCAGTATTTGAGCATAAATCCAGAGAAGCTGAGGAAGGAAGATGTTCAATTCCAAAACCTAGATTCACTGCCACTGACAGATACAGTAGTCGCCCCTTATCCACAGGGCATATGTTCACAGATAGTACTGAACCCTATATATACTGTTTTTTCCTGTGTATACATACCTTTCCACTACAAAAGGAGTTTATGCTTCTCTCCGGCATATCTGAAAAGCCAGCATCTCTATTCTTGTTCTTTGGGGCCACTGTTAAATAAAATAAGGGTGACATGAACACAAACACTGTAACACCACAACAGTCAATCTGATGACTGAGAAGGCTACTAAGGAACTGATGAGCGGAGAGCTTCTAAAGCACTTGAGGTGCCGAACAAAGGGATGATTCATTGATAGACATCTGAGATGGAGCGGGACGGTGCAAGATTCCATCACACTACTGAGAACAGCACACAATTTAAAACTCATGAAGTTTATTTCTGGAATTTCCCGCTTAATATTATCAAGCTGCAGATGACTATGCATAACTGAATCAACAGAAAATGAAACCGCAGATAAGGAGGAACTTCTGTATCAATGACCAGAAACTTCAGCATCTTTATGACAGCACAGAACACCGACTGCAGATTAAAATCATGCACAGGCACATGTGCTGCGGGGCTGAAACCATCCTGCTTCAGAATCCAGGTCTTCTGCAAAACCTAACTGCCCAATCCTTTCCCTCCTTCAGTCTCCATTTCTTATCAGTCTTCCATTCTCATCTCTAAGGGAGGAGAAGTCAATTGCGTACAAACGACTGAATTACAGCTTCTCGCAGCGTGTCAGGACTGCTGGTCTGCATTCATTTGTATTCATTTCCACTGTCTTCCCTGCAGAATGGCTGCATAGGAATCCAGAAAATGCCAGGTTTGTACAATTGTGTCCCCACTGCATCCTGCATAAGGCACTCCTCTGATTTTTCAGGGGTGCCCAGAATTCAATCTGTTGTGTTGGTGACTCAAGGGAAGGGCTCATTTACTGGGTGGTCCCAAGGGCTGAACTGGCAGCTGGTGTAAAAATCAGGACCACACTCCTCTTGGCAAATGGCTCAATTCTGCCTCGCCCACGTGTAGCCACCTCAGTGAAAATATACTCAATTTTCAGATACACTTGTCAATGAAGGAGCATGTTCATGGTGGATAATGAAAAATAATTAAATGAGATCTTAAGACATATTTGGAGATGGCTTCAGAAAGGGCTTACAGCTTCCTAAACCAGCAGCACACCTCTGAGCTCAAGCCCATAAGACATGCTTATGCTGACAACTAGTTTGGGTTCATATTGGGGTTTTATTTACCCACAACATGATTTCTGTTTTAAAATCTTAGGGCATTTCCTCCCTACAATAATGGAAGCAGGCAGGCAACAACACAGAATGTTATTTTCAGCTATTACAGCCCCCAAAAATGGGAACAGGCATCCAGGAGGGAATAGGCTGTGCATCCTAGAACTTAGAGCAGTGGTTCTCAACCTTTCTAATGCCGTGACCCCGCAATACAGTTCCTCATGTTGCGGTGACCCCAAACCAAAAAATAATTTTGGTGGCTACTTCATAACTGTAATTTTGCTACAGTTATGATTCGGAATGTAAATACCTGATATGCATTATGTATTCTCATTGCTACAAATCAAACATAATTTAAACATAGTGATTAATCACAAAAACAATATTTAATTATATATTGAGAAATATTTATTACTAATGGACCTCCTTACCTAGTGTATTGGGGTTACCATTCCGTAAATAGCTACTTAACTAATGGATCTGTTTTTTCCAGATTAGTGGCAAGTTTTCTATATAGAACAGTGTGAACTACGTCATAGGATACACTGCAGTTTCTGCACAGCATGGTATCTTTCAGGGCTCTCTCACACTATAAAGCAGTGGTTTCTGCAGTGGAATCCACATCTCATTTACTTCAATGGGAGACCCGTGGATTCCGCAGAAGAGAGATCCCCTGTACGGCAGAAATGCAGTTCCAACACATTTCTTCCTCTCCTATTCAAGTCAATGGGAGGCCGCAGCAGGTTCCGCTCAAATATAGAGCATGTTGCTTAATTTTTTCCACGCTAGGACTTTTCCCAGAGCAGAAAAATTCCAAAGGTGGAATCCGCCACCCCCAATAGACTTCTATAGGAGGCAGATCTTTTACACTGCAGAATCCGCACAGCAGATTCCTCAGTTTGAAGCCTCTTTCACTCTATTGGGGGTAGCGGATTCCACCTTTGGAATTTTTCTGCTCTAGGAAAAGTTCTAGCATGGAAAAAATTAAGCAACATGCTCTATATTTGAGCGGAACCTGCTGCGGCCTCCCATTGACTTGAATAGGAGAGGAAGAAATGTGTTGGAACTGCATTTCTCCGCCTCTTATTGAAATCAAAAGGAGGCTGCGGAGGATTGTGTGGTAACCCGAGATTCTCGGGAGCTCTCTTCCACAAAATCCGCTGCCCTCCCAATGAAATCAATAGGAGGCAGATTCAATGCCAGAAACCACTGATTTCAGCAGTTTCCTCATTCAGAATATGGGGAAATAGTGGGAGATATGGGAGATAATTATACATTGGGGAATAGTGTGAACTATATCTTATAGTGGTCTCTTATAGTATAAGACCGATGTAGTTCACACTGTGTAAGTGTATGGTGCTTTGTGTAAGTGTAAGCTGCTTTGTGTACTGTGTAATGATTACACACAAAGCACCTTACACTTACACAGTATTGTGTGCATGGTGTGTGTACTGTTTTTACATTATTAACCTTTTTTACAGCAGCAGGCTGTCTCACAGGCTCTCTTGGCTCTCCGCCTCTTGCCTCTCTGCCTCCTAAGCTTCTGTCCTCCCGCGGTTGCTGCACTCACCCACTGATGATGTCAGCAAGCGCCCGACACACGTAATTCGCTGCTATGGACGAGCAGCCGGCTGCTATGGACTGTGGAGTGTCCCCCCCCCCCCCCCCCGCTTCCCCCACCCCTTAGGCCCCGGACGGATGATGCAATCACGTCTGCGCATTACCGCAGGCATTCAGTTTGGAACGCACGTCCATAACAGCATGCGTTCAAGCTGAATAGTGCTGCTGCAGACGGTAGCGCGGCTTCTCAGCGGCTAAAGCCATCGGAAATATGTGTTTTCCGATGGCTTTAGGTGACCCCTGTGTTTTGGTCATTCGACCCCCGCCAGGGTTGCGACCCACAGGTTGAGAACCGCTGACTTAGAGGAATTCACCTGGTGCCCTGTGGCTACTTCTGAACCACAATTACTGACAAAGTCCAGTGAATGAAGGAAAAACTACAGGGTAATTCAGTGTAGGGGCAGAGATTTGCTTATCATTTAGAAGTCATTCTAAAACCTCAAGGTTCTGAAAGAACAGGGTGCCACTACCCCATCCATGTCAAGACAGGCAAGTTCACATCCAGAGGAAAGCTGACTCGTAAATCCATGTCACTCGTAATGATAAAACAGCACTGCTCTGGTCAAATCCTGGTTTCTGATCCTTTTTCCTTCAAGAGTGGGGTTCCAGGTCGGAAAATGGCTATATCGCACACGGAGCTCAGCATGGCAATCAGCACCCTCAGCAAAAGCAGGCGATGCCCTTTAGCAGGTGCTGAATGGAAAGACTAGCAGTTACACATGGGAAGACTTTCTCCAGCCTCTGAACTTTGGCACACATGTATCTTCCTCTGCTGAGACACCGTCCTGCATCTCAGAAAATTGAATCAGAGTGCCCACACTCCATCTGAAAAATGATTTGGTGCTAGAACTGCCAACCCAGTTATCCAGGTTGGGAAGGCAGTAAATTTTCCAAAAATATCAATGTTTCTTATGAGCTTGTTTTCCTTTAATATTATTAGAAAGTCTTAAAACAAACAACATTCCTTTTTTTTATGACTTTGGCTTCAATGCAGTAACTAAGTTAGGGTTCCTCCCAGGTTGATCAGGGTTATTTCAACTAAATGTGGATATCAAGAGAAGAAGTTTAGTTGGGGAGATAAATGCGTTGCTTTTTTAAAAACTGTAGTAAAATACATATAACATAAAATTTACCATCAAAACCATTTTTAAGGGAACACTTCAATGGCATTACTATATTCACATGGTTGTGCTACCATCACTATCATCCATCTCCAGAACTCTTTCATCTTCCCAAACAGTAACTCTGCCCCCACCCAGCAGTAACCCCCAGTTCCTTCTCCCCTGAGTCAATGACCATTTGGATCGTTTCCACCTTCAACCATTATAAGTAGTGACATGTTTACTTATAGAAGGTACCAGAAAAATATACAAAGTGAAATGGCAGAGTTGGAAATGAGGATTTCTCACTGACGGCAGGGAGTAAGCTGGAGATTGGGTTTTGGGAACTTCCATCCTAGAGCTTGTGAACATTGAAACCTCATTTAAAATGAACTCAGGAGCCTGACAGGTAGTAGTACAATGAATAGAACATTGACCTAGGACACTGAGGTCCCAGGTTTGAGACCCTGAGGTCGCCGGCTTAAGCATGGGCTCACCAGCTTGAGTGTGAGGTCTCTAGCTTGAGCATGGGATCATTCACACAATCCCATGGTCACTGGCTTGAAGTCCAAGGTCACTGGCTTGAGCCCCAGGTTGCTGGCTTGACCAAGGAGTCACTGTTTCAACTTGAGTCCCTGGGTCAAGGCACATATAAGAAACAATAAATGAACAACTAAAGTGCCACGACTATGATTGATGCTTCTCATATCTCTTTCTCTCTCTCTTTCTCTCTCTCATTCTCAAATAAATAAATTAATTAATTAAAGTCAGGAACTAGGAGAAAGAATACTCACAAGGGTCTGTCACTCAACCCATCCTGCTGACCCCAACAAGGAAAGACCCCAAAAGGAAGAGATGTATCTGTATCTCCAACAGGAAGTCACACTACTCTACTTCCTCTGTTGGAAGAAGAAAAGATTCCTCCTTGCCCAGTAACAGCTCAGCCAATGGGAGACTGCCATGACTCAGCCATGAGAAACCTCTATACTTAAAACTTCCAGTTTCCTTCCATGATGCTGTTTTTACAATAGCTTCTTCCAAGTCTATAAAAAAGCATTCCTCTCCTTTGTTTCTGGACTTGTGTGTGGTTCACTATTAGACTGCGTGTTCAGCATTGCAATTCTTTGTTGTTCCCAAATAAACCCATGTTGTTAAAAATCAACAAAACTGGGCCCTGGCCGGTTGGCTAAGTGGTGGAGCGGCGGCCTGGCGTGCGGGAGACCCAGGTTCGATTCCCAGCCAGGGCACATAGGAGAGGCGCCCATTTGCTTCTCCACCCCCCCCTTCCTCTCTGTCTCTCTCTTCCCCTCCCGCAGCCAGGGCTCCATTGGAGCAGGGATGGCCCGGGCGCTGGGGATGGCTCCTTGACCTCTGCCCCAGGCACTGGAGTGGCTCTGGTCTTGGTGGGGGCGACGCCCCGGAGGGGCAGAGCATCGCCCCCTGGTGGGCAGAGCTTCGCCCCTGGTGGGCGTGCCGGGTGGATCCCGGTCGGGCACATGCGGGAGTCTCTCCCCATTTCCAGCTTCAGAAAAATACAAAAAAAAGAAAAAAAAAGTCAACAAAACTGTTTCTGAAAGTTGGGATGCTTGTTAAAATGTAAATGTCTCCACCCTACCCCAAGTTTTGCTGAATCAGACAGGCTTGGAACAGGACCCAGAACTCTGCCTTTTTCACGCTCATTAGGAGATTCTGCTGTCCGAGAACAGTTTGGCCTCAACCTGATGGGTGAGGCTTGGAGCATAGATGAGGTGAAGGAGAAGACTGTACAGAGAAAAGAGGGGCATCTCTGGAATACAATCTCCAGTGGGCCACTCTGGAGAAGATGGGAAAACTAAATTAGTTATGCAGAGAGGCATCAGGGAATCAATGTGAGATAAATAAAAGACACAGGAACAAGGGCCCAGCAGAGGTAAACAGCATGAGTCGGGGTCTCTGAGGGCAGTTTTCTAGAAACTGCAGTCTCAGGCGCCGCAAGCCCATACACAGTGCCTCTATTCGGTTTTGAAAAAGCTTCCTTTCCTCTGGGTGCCTCCTGGCCAGCAAACTACAGAAATCGAAGCAGATGCTGGGCTTAATCTCCCATACTACTCCCTCCCCCCTCATGCCTGGAAAAGGAGCAATAGGATTTCCTGACTTTAGTGGGAAATCACTCTATCGGCAGAAACCAGGAATTGAGTTCCCTTTAAAGTACAGTGAGCTCCATCTCAGTGTGAGCTTAAGCCTTCCCCCATTTGATTAACAAAAACAAAAAAGAGAAAGGACATCTCATGATTGCTGGGTATCCCTTTCTCCTAAGGGCAGAATTCTCAAAAGCAGGCAGGCACCACCTGAACTGACATAGGAAACTGTTTCCACTGATCCAGGACTTCCAGATTTTTCTTAGTCTCTTGGTTTTTCTCTACTGCATTTATCAGCTTGAGGGATATACTACACACACTGCCCATCAGAACAAAGAATGAGGAAATAAGGCTGCAAGAAGAGTTCAGCTTGTACCTTACTGCAGAATTTCAAGCACATTCAAACAGCAGCTATAAAGCTTTCAGAATCATTCAGAAACTCATCAACTATCCTTAAAAGTTGTTTTTATTTTTAAACTTTTTTTTTACACAAATAATGCAAGCAATATATTTAGTATAACACTACTGAGTCAAGTTGATATGGTGGAAAGACTTTTTCCCCACTTTGTAACACACGAGGTCCAGACCAGGAATATCGATCTGGCCTTGTTGCAGGATTCCAAAGAAACCACAAGTGGGGCCAGATGGAGTGGATATAGCCTTTATCACTTACCTACAGGAGCAGCTCTGATGGCAGGTCAGTGAAAGCTCTGCGCCTCACTGGGTGGTATCATGATTTAAATAGTTAAGCCCTGAGCAGTTACTTAAGTGAAACTTTTTGTCTATGTGCAAGTAAGCAGGAGAGCAGGGGACAAGGGGAAGGGTACACGCCATTCTTTGTTGTCCCTCCTTGATATATACCTGGTGACTCAGTTCCATTGTTCTTAGTAGAACCTTACTTACAGTTTTACTACACTCTATCTCATGGTCCATGGTCAGGATTCGTGACCATGGCACCATGAGGCTGTGTTGAGGAAGGGCTATATCCAGCATCGACCCTACACTCTTGTGTCTTTGGAGGATCCATTGCTTATTTTTTTGATCTTTTGGTAAGCAGACTTAACATGAGATCTATCCTCTTAACATATTTTAAAGTGCATGGTACCATATGGTTAACCAGGGTTGTAAGTTATACAGCAGATCTCCAGAACCTATCTTGCATAACTAAAACTTTATATCCATTGAAAAACTACTCCCCACTTCTCCCTCTCTACAGCCTCTGGCAACCACCATTCTATTCTCTGCATCTATGAGTTTGACTATTTTAGATACTTCATATAAGTAGAATCATGCAGTGTTTCCTCTTCTGTGCGGCATATTTCACTTAACATAATGTCCTTCTGGTTCATCCATGTTATTGCAAATGGCAAATTTTTCTTCTTTTTTAAAGACTCCATTTATATAATGTTCCATTTTATAAATATGCCACAGTCTCTTTCTTCATTCGTCTGTCAAAGGATTGTTTCTATGTCATGGCTATTATGAAGAATGCTGCAATGAACATGAGGGTGCAGATAGCTCTTCAAGATCCTGATTTCAAGTCTTTTGCTATCCTTAAATTTTTTAATGAGGCACTCAGAACTGTAACAACCCAATAAATTATTTCCTCAATTAATTAATGCAGTTACTTTGAAAAATGTTCTCAGCTCTGCAGTTATATGGGGGAATATTAAAAGACTGCTTTCTTGTTCCCTTTGATTAATTCCACAAACATCTGAGTGCTGTGCAAGGAACTAAGAATACAATGTGATCCAAAGTAGTGTTCGGTAGTACCGAGAGGAGGAGGGCCCGGCTCCTTCCACTGATTCCTTTACAGTGTGCAGAGAAAAACTTCTCACTCGCTTGTTTATACATTATCTCTTCTGATCCTCACAGCAAACCCAGGAAGCAAGTGAGAAAGGCATAATATATCCATTATGCAGATTAGAAGATAAAGGCTTGAGAAGTTACGTGACTTGCCAATCCTCACATATTTAGCAAATAGTGGAGACTGGAATCAACCTAGATACTCCCTTCTTCCCATCTGTGAGTCTCATACAAAAGAATAAATTCTAGGGCGCCCCTTCTTTGCAGGGGCGATGGTAAGTTTTCATATATACATGTGACATGACAAGGCCAGCTCTTCTTTGCTACATTTTGTTTGTATCTGGTAAAGCCAAAGCATGTAGTTCTGGCCTCAATGAAAACCAAACAGTGACAGAGCCACAGCACCAAGAGACACAATTTTGCCACGAGAAACATAATTAAGTTCTTATAAAACGCACACTACTGCTGGACCATTTGCTTTCACTGTTTTTATTCTTTGTTATGCAACAATGCTGAATAAGCAACACAGGACAGACAGTGCTCATGAAGAACACAACTTAAGCTCCTTCTCTGTGCCAAAGAAGTAACCAGATGGACCACTTAGCCAGGAAAAGTTCCCTCCAGAAAGCAGAGACCTGTCTTCCGGACACTGCAACATTTGAAGCCTTTGATCTGCCTCAGAGTAGCTTTCTACACCACAGTTTTATGGCCTTTCAAATTACAAAGCCAATGGAATCATCTTAGTATTCCTCTCCCACACTGGGCTTTGCAGAAGGATGTTCATGTCCTTGGCACCTGGGAGAGAAAGGAGGTCCAGAAATGATGTGCTCACAAGTTCAGTTCTTGAAGACCTGGGAGTTGGTCTGCTCCCCTGTCCAAAGTGATGCCACACCACTGGGCAACCTGGCCAGTGTCACTTCAGCTCCACAACCATCACACATGGGTGTGTTCAGAGTGCCTTTTCACACATCAGTTCTGAATGCCTTTTCACTAAAACTTCCCACACTCCCCCCCCCAACTTCTGTGCTGATCAGGATAGGATCAGAGTAAGAATAAGCATAAACACCTCAAAAATACATGGCAATCCAGAGGAAAAAAAAACTAAGAAACAAGGTGACAGTGGTCCATGATTGCTCTGAGGCCCCTTGGAATCGAGAGAAGATTTGGGCCAACTCCTCAGGAGAGGTCAGCTTAGTCCAGGCTGTGCACTGCAGAACTCAGGGAAAGCCTGGGTGAGCAGCTGCCTCTTGCGGGGGAGGAGGGGATAAAAAGAAGGGGATAAAGTGTCCACCAGCGTCTTTGACAGGACATGTTCCCAGAGGATCACACATTTAGCCTTTCTGAGTGGTTAATATGCTCAAGATCTCTCCCAGAGAGGCCCACCTCAGCTGATGCAGGAGAGGAGGAGCAGGTGTGGGGTACTCCATCGTGTCAGACAGCCAGGTGTCCTCACACAGGAGCTCCGAGTCTCCTTGAGTAACACTTACTATCCAAAGGCCAGTACTACCTGCTTAGGAATCTAGACTCTTAAACATTGTGACCTGACCATCATTACAAAGCAGGATATCAAGAGAAATCATTCTAACACGACCTTTCATCCCACAGACAACCCTGCAGGGGCCCACAGCCCTAACTCTGAAAGACTGGCCCAACAGAGGAAAGGAGAAAAGACTGATTTGTAGGAAACTCAAAACACACAAACCAGGGTAAGTCCCCACTGTCAGCTAATCCTCCATCAAATGCATTTATTCATAACAGGTAGAGTCAGCCCCGCTAAATTGGGCCTTGCTTAAATTTTATGTCTTGAGAGAAAGAAGATCTCTGCTCACAAGTGTCCCCCTTCTCCCCATCAACCCCTCTTTCTCTCTTCTGTTTCTCTTGCCAATGCCCCCTTTCTTTCCTTCCCTCCTCTGCCCAGCCTGTTTTCCTTATTAGAAGTAGCCCAGGCTGCCAGGCAGCTGTGACACATGCCTGCGGAGGGACCTGGTACTCAGCTGTAACCAGGTTCCCAGGAGTTGGTTTGGGTTCATGCATCTCACTGAGTGTATTTAAATACATTATATGCAGCCACCCGGCTGACTGGGCAGGGAGAGCAGCAAGGACTTCTCCTTCAATCCCAGCAGCCCATAGCTGGATACACACACATGCACACACTCACATCCCATACACAAATGTGCACACACATACATGTGCATGCACATATACACATGCATATATACACATGCATATGCACACAAACACATATACTCAAATACAAACCCACAGATACACATACACATACAAACACATACACCCGCACACACACATATACAGAGACACACCCACACGTGTACACATACACTAGCATGCACACACACTAGTAGCCCCGAAGGGCAGCAGCTCAGAGCCGATGCAGCTGCACCAAGGGCAAAGCCGATTCCCTCCTGCAGTCAAGATGGGCTCCGAGGAGGAAAGGCTGAAAGGGGCAAACAAACCGCCCTCCCAGGGCCTCAGGCACACTCAGCTCTCTGGGTGGCAGCCAGGCACCAAACCCTCTGCACCCTCCTTCACGCTGCCCTTCGGACCCCCCTCCATTCTCCCTGCCAGTACCGGGCCAGGCTGGGCGGCCTCAAGGAACACGAGCTGCCTCCACCTGGGCGCAAGGCCAAGCCTCCCGCTGCTGTCATCCTGGTCAGGTCACAGCCTGCTCTGCCCCTGCTCTAATGGGACCTTGGGCAGATCACTGAACTTCTCTGTCTCCATTCTCCTCCTGTAAATGTGAGCAGTGACAGCACCCACACTGGGGGGTGTCAGGAGGACAAAATGCGATTCCCCGTGTGTGCTCAGGGACAAGACCCACTCAGTAAAGGTGGGTTCTGTTACCCAGATCCCGCCTCACCTCTACTACTCACCTCTACAAGCCAGTGAACAAGACACGGCTCTGCCTGCACCCAAATTCTCTTACGGGTAAACTGATCACCAAGGTCCCCTCCAACTTCCACAGTGTGTTACCCTCTGACTTTCCATCTGCTGCAATGCACCCCTGCTTCTCCCTTTTACAGTCTCCTTCCTTCAGCCCAGCCCTTCTCCCCCCAGTCCCACCCACCACTGCCATAGCAACCTTGCTAAAGCCATGTCCCTCATGGTGTTACTCTGCCCCAAAGCCTACACTGTATCACCTCACATGACAGTCCAAGCTCCTGACCAAGCCGCTGCCTCACATGGGCTGATCTTCTCACCACCCTGCAGACTCCACACCCCTCCCTCCCTCCAGCCTTGATCAGCTCCTGCTGCTGCGCTGGCCTCCAGGGGTCCTGGGATGTATGCTCTGTGGGTTAGGGGGACTGCTGTAACCCACTGCTAAGTCTCTCACAGAGAATCCCTACTTTGGTGTATTCTAAAGGAAAGACTGACTAGATGACAAATTGGCAGGGTGTCCCAAGCCACTTTTGACAGAAAATCCTCTCTAAATGGAAGTCCTGAAGGTCAAGCAACTTGCCCAGTCATAAGGCAAAGGGTGGATGCTAGACCTCAAAACCTAATCTTCTATGTTATGTACTAAATATATTTGCAACCACTAGAAAAGAAGGTCATTATCACTCATAGTGACAGCAAGGTATCCTCCCACCCCACAAGATAAAGCCCCCACCTCTGGGGGCCTGTCTCTGCCAGAGTGAATTCACACTAGGTGGGACCGGGCCTCTGCCTCTGTCTTCAGTGAGGTCGACTAACAGGTTAGTCCAGCCTTGGACAGTGAATGCTTCTGCTCCAGGAGAGAAAGAAGGAAATTATTCAGCTTTCTTCCCTGTCTTGATCCTCGGCAGAGCTGAACACCATACCCTCCTGGGGCAATCCTGGCTTGGCCACGGTTTTTCTAAATGACCCAGGGAGGTTTCTTCTTCCTGTAATTTCTTCTCCTCAAGCAGAGCACACAGTGTCAGTGTGTCCCAGAGTGTCTGGTGAGGGTTCTGGAACTAACACCAGGCCTCAACAGGCACTTTCTGTTATGTAATGGGGCTGCTAATGCCCAGCAGCGCCCCCTAGGTTTCCTCCAAACCAAACGGCTAGCAGGCAGACTGTGCTCTCCTGAGTCTGCTCTAAGGCACACCCCAACCCCACCTGCAAAGCCACCTGTTGTAGAAAATGGGAAAATAGCCTTCTTTATGTTGTTCCAGCCACATCCTATCATAAAACCCCCTGTGTGTCGCCCCTACACAGTCCTGGAGTCACCTGGTGAGAGATTCAGATTTAGCAGGGGGTGGGGTGGAGTGGGGGTCGGAGGGATCAATGCTAATGCCTCAGGTCCAGCTACAGGAACTGTGTTTCTGCTTTCAACTCTGATGTATCGTTTTTTCTTTTTTTCATCTTGTTTTTTTCAGAAGCACCTGGAAGGTGAGAAAATAATGAAATATGCATGCAGATCTGGAGCGTGGGCAGCAAAGATAGAGCAGAACGGGTCTGGCAGTGACAAGCCCCAGGATTGTCCACTCACATCTTAGCCAAGGTCATCGGTCACCCTAAATCACCTCACCAGTTCAGCTCTAAATACTGAGAATTGATAAAAAGACAATATGTGGAAGAACTTCTGGATAGCTTTTACTTATCCGATTCCCTTTCCATATCTCTTGCAGTTAGCCTATTAATCAACAAATGATATAAATGATAATAAAGCAAAATGTCTGACAGGAATGCAAAAACAAAGACCAAGAAAGTAGGTTTCAGAAATGAGCCAAAGCAAGTCGTTTAGAACCAATGCCTTAATTTATTCACAGTGAATTGTGATGAAGGCCCAGCAATTCCACCTCTAGGTATCTATCCAAAGAAAATGAAAACATTGATTTGAATAGATATCTCATCCTTATTTTCACTGAAGCATTATTTACACTAGCCAAGATATGGAAGCAACCTAAGTGTCCATCAGCAGATGAAGGGATAAAGAAGATGTGGTACAAATATATATATAATGGAATACTACTCAGCCATAAAAAAGAATGAAATCTTGCCATTTGTGACAACATGGATGGATGTAGAGGGTATTATTCTAAGTGAAATAAGTCAGAGAATGACAAATACCATATGATTTCATTGTATGTGGAATCTCAAACAAACTAGCAAACCAGCGACAGATTCATGGACACAGAGAACTGATGGCTGCAGAGGGAATGGGGTAGGCAGAGAGTGAGAAAGGGGAGGGGGTCAAGAAAGACAAGTTTCCAGTTATGTAAATAATAGTGTAATAACCTTGCACTGTGTCAGATGGTTACTAGACTTACCACGGTGGTCACTTTGTTAGATATATAAATATTGAATGACTATGTTACATGCCTAAAATTAACATAGTATTGTGTATTACTTATATCTTAACTAAAAAAGATAAAATAATTTTGCATGAATATCTGCTATCTAAATTCTATTGTGAAAACTCACAGAAATCCTTAATTTAGATGACATCATTGGAAGGCAATATCATTTTTGTTTCCCTATATGACTTTTTAATCATTGCACTGCAGAGAATTAAAATGCATCCCAATGAGCTTAAATGTAGTAAAGTATCGTGGTCAATCCCAACACTGACTTTGGTGTTTTCTAGAAGCCCCAAGCCCATCCTGGAGTCCTAAGATCAGCTGGTTCCCCATCCTCTCTCAATCTCAGAACTCATCTTTCCCACTGCTCACCACCACTCTTCATTACTCCCCACCGCTCCCCACCGCTCACTCCACTGCTCCCCACTGCTCCCCACTCCCCATTACTCCCCAGAGCTCCCCACCACTCCTCATTACTCCCAACTGCTCCCTAACACTCCTCATTACTCCCCACTGCTCCCCATTACTCCCCACAGCTCCCCACCACTCCCCATTACTCCTCATTACTCCCCACCACTCCTCATTAGTCCCCACCACTCCTCATTACTCCCCACTGTTCCCCATTACACCCCACCACTCTCCATTACTCCTCATTACTCCCCACTGCTCCCCATTACTCCCAACAGCTCCCCACCACTCCTCATTATGTCCCACTCCTCCCCACCACTCCTCATTACTCCCCACTGCTGCCCATTACTCCCCACTGCTCCCCACCACTCATTACTCCCCACTGCTCCCCATTACACCCCACTGCTCCTCATTACTCCCCACTGCTCCCCATTACTCCCCACTGCTCCCCACCACTCCTCATTACTCCCCACCACTCCCCATTACTCCCCACCGCTCCCCACTCCTCATTACTCCCCACAGCTCCCCATTACTCCCCACCACTCATTACTCCCCACTGCTCCTCATTACTCCCCACCACTCCTCATTACTCCCCCTGCTCCCCACTACTCCCCATTACTCCCCACAGCTCCCCATTACTCCCCACCACTCCTCATTACTCCCCACCACTCCTCATTACTCCCCACCGTTCCCCATTACTCCCCACTGCTCCCCATCGCTCCCCACCACTCATTACTCCCCACTGCTCCCCATTACTCCCCACCGCTCCCCATTACTCCCCACTGCCCCCCACCCCCCACCACCACTCCCCAGCTCCCATCTCTAATCTGGAAGCCAAGAACTTCTCTGATCAGCACTCACCCAGCAGCTGTCTTTAGAACTGTCTCTGAAGACATCAGTAATGAGAATTAACTCAACCCCATCTAGGTTTTATATAAGTTGAAAATTGGGCACATCAGAGACATGGAGTTTAGCCTGATCATAGCCAAAGAGATCCTGAATACCTCTCTCTGTTACCAAAACTCACGTACCCTGGCCTAAGGCCTTCTCTTCCTCTGTAACCCAGAGGTCATCTGCTCTGTTGCTCTGCTGGCACCAGGTACCAGGTGCTCACTAAGATCCTGGCCACAGGAAAAATCAGGTCCTTCAGTCTGGCCTTGGGACTCAAGTCTAGGGTTCCTACTCATCACAAAAGTACCCATTGCTTTTACTTCTAACCACCCTCACATTCTCCCCTTTCCCATTTTCCCATTCCTTCCCCAACCCCCTCAAATAAATACATCCCTGTACCACCCTTTCAGGGGTCCCCAAACTTTTTACACAGAAGGCCAGTTCACTGTCCCTCAGACTATTGGAGGGCCACCACATACAGTGCTCCTTTCTCTGACCACCAATGAAAGAGGTGCCCCTTCCTGAAGTGCAAGTGCGGCAGGGGGCCGGATAAATGGCCTCAGGGGGCCTCATGAGGCCCGAGGGCCATAGTTTGGGGATGCCTGCGTCTTCGTTCAGCTTACATACCTTCTAGTCTAATCACCTAATGCATATTTCTTGTCACTTCCTAGTTTTAGGTTTAGTCAATTTTCATAAACCAGGTTTTTGTGAAATTATTGTGTACTTTTCAACCCCAGTTGTTTGGGGAACAGATATGAAAATTTATGTAAAACTTATTAAATATGGCATTTCATCGTTTTAAACAAACAATTTGTAGTTCAGATCTGTCTGGATCTATCAGGACATTCCAAATCTTAAAGCTAATAGAATTTAAGTCCATAACAACCATAAAAAGGAATTCAACTTGTTTTGAAATGTTATTAATGGACTGTTTCTATTGTATGTATAGCTAAAGTTTGCTACTGTAGCACAGACTACTAGCTGTTCGGCTCTAGTTAAGCTCTTTCTTCTCTAGGGGGAAAACCCCTGATTCCAATATGGATCCAGATCTACACCTCAGAATGGAGACTACTTCCCACAGCTCCATTACAGTCAGGAACAACTGTCTAAGCTCTGGCTAGTTTGCATGTGCCCTCTGCCCCCTGTTCTCTGTCCCTTCTTCCATTCTGCTGCCTGGGACACTGATGCCCTCCATTTTGCACCATGAAATCAAGGCCATATAAGACAGAGAAATAAACGAGAAGGAGCTTGGGTCCCCGCCATCACCAAAGTGCCACGCCAGCCCTTAACCACCTACCAAACCTTGAATAAGAGAAAATCAGCCCATTTGACTCAGTTATCTGTAGTCTTCTTTGACTTGCAGTCAACCTTCATCCCAAGTACTATTAGCCAGTAAAAGAGTCTGAAGTTTTCAAACTGAACATGAACATAGCCCAGGTGCCCATCAAATAGATGAGTGGATAAAAAAAGCGATGATACATCTACACAATGGAATACTACTCAGCCATAAAAAAGAAGGAAATTTGACCTTTTATAACAGTATGGATGGACCTCGAAAGCATTATGCTAAGTGAAACAAGCCATTCAGAGAAAGACAAGTACCATATGATTTCACTTATATGTGGAATCTAATGATCTAACAAGCAAAAGAGAGACAGACTCATAGAGAGCAGGCAGACAGCTGTTGGGGGTGGGAGGCTGGAACAGGGGAGTAAAGAGATTGATCAAGAAAAGGAAAAAAAGAAGAAAGAAACCTCATGGACATAGACAACAGTGTGGCGACAGTGGGGACAGTGGTGGAGGAGAGTGGAGGGAGAACAAATGGTGATGGATGGAGACTTGACTTGGGGGGTGGTGAACACATGACACAGTGTACAAAAGATGTGTTGTATAACTGTACACCTGAAACCTATATAATTTTGTTAACCAGCATCACCCCAATAAATTCAATTAAAAAATTTAAAGACATTAACTACCAAGGTAATTTACTAAGCACTTGGGCACATCATTTGGAGAACAAAGAAGCATTTAAGAAAACATACCTTTAAATGAACATTCTTTAAAGAAAGCTTTTCCTGAAGTAGGTGACTATATATTTCCAGGTTTTTTTCATCTTTCATATCATTAAACCCTTGACAAACAACAATCAATCATGTTGTACATTCTTTCTATATTCTACTAGCACAATATATTGGAGTGTTTCCATCCTTTTAAAATTGCCTAATGCATATTTCTTAACTTTGTCAAGGACACAAACCTTAAATGAGCAATCAACCCAAATGAGCCATTCTGGCATTCTGTCTTTATTGAAGAACTAACATTTTATTTCTTTAACTAGAAAAAAAAAGTCTTTGATTTTAAAAATTAAGGAAACATTTAAAAACAGGAAAGAACTGACCCCTTTTAAGAGAAAAGTACCCTGGATAATTGGAAAAGGCATATCACTGTTTAAACTAATTGGAAATATTCCCAGATTATATTTAATATTTAGCTCACGCTAAGCAGTCACTAAAATTAATGTCATTGTTATGCCCTGCATAATATTATAAGGTCATGTGTACACATGGCAGTTAGAAGAAATAAATATTTGTCCACAACTGGAAACTTTTCAGGCAATAAAAATGGTGAAGGCATTTTCCTTTTTCATAAACAGCATGAACTTTAACTGGGCAGCAAATTTTTGTTGTGAGAGTAAAATAACGTGCTTGCTTTGGAAGTAACCAGAATCTAAGTTTTCAGCCCACAAGTTCACAGTTTTTTTAATTAAAGGATTTTGACAATAGTGGGTTTTTTTGTTTTTTGTTTGTTTGTTTGTTTTTTGTATTTTTCTGAAGCTGGAAACGGGGAGAGACAGTCAGACAGACTCCCACATGCGCCCGACCGGGATCCACCCGGCACGCCCACCAGGGGGCAACGCTCTGCCCACCAGGGGGCGCTGCTCTGCCCCTCCAGGGCATCGCTCTTGTTGCGACCAGAGCCACTCTAGCGCCTGGGGCAGAGGCCAAGGAGCCATCCCCAGCGCCCGGGCCATCTTTGCTCCAATGGAGCCTTGGCTGCGGGAGGGGAAGAGAGAAACAGAGAGGAAGGAGAGGGGGAGGGGTGGAGAAGCAGATGGGCGCTTCTCCTGTGTGCCCTGGCTGGGAATTGAACCTGGGACTTCTGCATGCCAGGCGGACGGTCTACCACTGAGCCAACCGGCCAGGGCCAGACAATAGTGTTTTTAATTCTAAATAAGAAGATTTTCACCTAAAACTGAAATTCCATCCTTAAACCACTCTTACCCCACTGATTTCTATAGTTTATGTTATTAATAAACCTCAAATTCGAAACAATGATAGTCAGCTCTTGAACAACCAAACCAATGAAGGTAACAAGTGACAAAGAAATCCCAAGCCTGAATATGAGAATGAATTCAAAACTAACAAGCTTTGTGACACAGTAAGCTGGAATGGGGAGGGGGGAGCAAAGAGGCAGCAGGTCTGCCTTCCTACCTATGATTTTCTAACACAGTGTGTGTAATGAATATAGTGTGTGTGTGTGTGTGTAAAACTAATGTTAAAACTTACCAAGCATTTCCCAAGCACACACCAGCTAAGAAGAAAAAAATGACTCAAAACTAACCTACAAGCCAAAACTATACACAGTGAAGCTAGCCTGGGGTTCAACATTTTCCACAGATAATCCTCCCTAGATAATCTGGTCCTCATATGTACCCACATATGACATACTGTACTATAAATGGCTGAGACTTTTCTTGTCGCTACTGACAGGACACCTGCCAGTCCTGAGACCCCATCTTGCTCTGCAATTCATAACTCCCCTCAAAGGTCACTGAAGAGATGTTTGTTATGTTATCCCAGGTCTCAAGTCCAAAGATAAATCTTCTTCCTATCATATCTTTTAATTATTCTCAGCATCTCCAAACTGCAATTCCCACATTTTAAAACATGCATTTCCATCTGTCCTTCTAAAGCTCAGGTGAGGGGAAGGCTTCCACCAGAAAACAAGTATGACCTCACTGTGGCAATCCATCAGCAACCCACTTGATCCTATCCCACAAGAGATGAATGACAAAACAGATATGCAAACAGGTTAGTGTCACGGGCACCACTCTGGCCTAAAAGGCACAAGTAATCATTCCTCAGTGAGAAAATAATGTACTTCTAAATCACTCATCTGTTTCTGTCAGTGGTAGTATCTTTAATCTGCTTATATATTCTTTCTTTGAGAGTGAGTCCTCCATTACAAAGAACCTAATCGATGCCATTTATAAAAATGTAATTCCAAAGGAAAGTTCCTTCTCAATGACCACCACACAACTGGAATTAGGTCTGAGCTGCCAGGCACTTAAAAAGAAAGATGTAAGATGCTTCTAGAAGCCAGTTTCATTGGCCCAAGCATGCAAACCCCATGGATGTGTTTACTTCCCTCCACCCAACCTCAAGCAAGTTTTATTAGCTCAGCTACATACTTGCCAAGTGTTTCAGTCAAGTCAAGACTGTTCTCAAGCACTCCGAAAATCTGTCTTGTCACTTTTTACAGGAAAAGTACCTAATGGAGTTTCAATATGCCAGGTGGGCAGGCTTGGAGCCCACAATGACTGTGGGGGGAAAGGTAGCCAGCTCCCTGCGTCAAGAAGATTCCTCTCCCTCCAAAGGCCCTTGCGTGACCAGTTATGGTTGTAAAAGACAGTGGCTGCATGTGTATTTTGTGACTCCAACTTCCCACTGGGGACACCCACCGTGATGGTGGCCTAGGCTGTCTGCTATGAACCTCCCACCTCAGAAACCAGCCCCAGAGCTGGGGACATGGCCCTGGGGCCTACAGACTCAAAATCCAGAGTCAATGCTATCCATAATGATCCTTTTCAAAGAGGACATATTTTTTTTTAAAATACGCCTCCAGGTGGAAATGTGCTAAACTGGCTCTGGCCAGTTGGCTCAGGAGTAGTGCATCAACCCAGCATGGGGAAGTCCCGGGTTCGATTCCCAGTCAAGGTACACAAGAGAAGCGACTATCTGCTTCTCCCTCTTTCCCTCTCTTTCTCTCTTCTCCTCCTACAGTCATGGCTTGATTGGTTCAAGCAAGTTGGCCCGGGTGCTGAGGATGGCTCCATCAAGCCTCTGCCTCAGGCACTAAAAATAGCTGAGTTGTGAGCATGGTCCAGATGGACAGAGCATTGGCCCCAGACAAGGGTTGCTAGGTGGATTCCAGTCAGGATGCATGAGGGAATCTATCTCCCCTTCTCTCACTTAAAAAAAGAAAGAAAGAATTGTACTAAACAGAAGAGCATTGAGAATCATCACAACAGATCTCTCAATGACTTTTAACAATCACCAATAAGTGGGTGTCCTATGCCTGGTCTGTACAAAATGTTGCATGTTATCTCAGTGAATCTTCTCACAGTGTTTGACAGCTGAGGAACTAAGCATGCCTCACCCAGTTCATGGTGGATAAGGAACAGAGAGGGGACGCGGAGTCAAAACTGCCTCACTCAGAAGTTGGAGCCCCTCTGCAACTTAGTCTCTGACAGTGGACTCTGGGATCTTTTGTTCTGGTGGGATCTTTTAGGCACAAAATTCTGTATCTGAATTTTCCTCCAGATACAGAAAAAAGGTATGTATCTCCTTATCTTTGCATCACTTTAAAGAGTAAATTTAAAGCAACTTTCCCCATGAGGCTGTACAAACTTTAAAATAAAACACAAGTTAATAAAATAAAGTGTTCCTAACAGAAGCCATATCACCTGATTTAACCTCTGCCCTTACTCTGGTGCCTTTTTTGTCCAATCTGATAAGCTCAAGTCAAGGCCATCCATTACAGACTGGAACAGCACAGCCCAGACATTCCCAGACATATTCATGCAAAGCTTGAGATTCTGTCTTCAGGTAGCTGTCACACTGTCTTAGTCCATTTGGGCTGCCGTAACAGAATACCATAGACTAGGTGGCTTCTCCCAGTCTGGAGGCTGGAAGTCCAATATCAAGGCACCAACAGATTCAATGTCTGGTGAGAGCCTAGTGTCTGGTTCATAATGGCATCTTCTCACTGGGTCTGCACATGGAAGAAGGTGTGAGCAAGCTCTCTAGGGTATTTTAATAAGGGCACTAATCTCATTCATGAGAGCTCCGCCCTCATGATGTAATTTTCTCCTAACGACCCTACCCCCTAACACCATTACATTGTGGGTTAGGTGTCAACATATAAATCTGGAGGGGACACAAACATTCTGTTGATAGCACATACAAACTCATACCCTCCAGTGACCCATAGTTACAACCCAGTGTGCATGGGCAAGATGATTCTATAACAGGTGTTGAAATCCGAATGTGCACAACCCAGTAAGTTATCAGACCCCAGTGTCTATACCGCATTATTCTCCTTTTCAATGCCCAGTGAATAAAGCAATGCCTGATTCCCTTATGCTACGAAAGTAACCACTGAGGGACAGTAGGGCTAACACCCTAATACTTTTCAATATCCATCCTGTCTCCTCTTTCTATCTTAAAATCTACTCCCCATCTCTTCCCTGACTTCACTTCCCTGCTGGGGTAGACCCTCAAATCCCCTCTCCACACCACAGCCCTGGGTGGTAGAAGAATCTAGCAAGTCAGAATGCCCAGCACTCTGCAGCAGCTGGCCTTGGTGACAGTCCCAAGGGCAACACTGCTGTTTCACAATACTTATCACACTGTAATTAATTTCAGAACAGTGTCTCCTGAGTCCTTTGGCAGGGATGGGACAACCCTCGAGTGGTTTCCTGGGCCCAATTAAGGCTTAACAGCAGAGGCAAGGGCTGTGGTGTATGGGGTGCTGCTCTCACACAGGGGCTGTGAAAGACTGCACCCAGAGAAACTTGGAGACACTCCAGCATACCGCTGACCTGCTCCTTCTCATGCCCTGGCCAGGTGCAACTAACACCTTTAGCGCCTGAACTTGTAAGTGTGGCTGCCTCATTCGCATGCTATCTCAAGCGGAGAACAGCGTGTCCAGCAGCACGTCCCCCTGATGCTGAAGGCTGGAATGCAGCTTCCAAGGTGTCTGAGCTCCTGGCAGCGCGTGGCTCTCTGCAGAGCTGGACTGAGCCTGGGAGCAGCTGCCCATGCAGATGGTCAAGCTCAGGCAAATGAATGTGTGAGCTCGAGATAAAGGCTG
The DNA here is from genome assembly GCF_036850765.1 of Saccopteryx bilineata. NCBI lineage: Eukaryota > Metazoa > Chordata > Mammalia > Chiroptera > Emballonuridae > Saccopteryx > Saccopteryx bilineata. Next base: position 125,189,841 of record NC_089494.1, read on the forward strand.
GGAGATGAGAGTGGTGACGATTAAATGGAGAGGTGTAAAGAGCATACGCAGTCACACACCCTAGTAATACCAAGAAAGGAAAGTGTGACAAAGCATTCCATTTGTTTATGTCATGTGGACGGTCTATCTATACTAAAAAAATCTACTCTGGCACCTGCAGGATATAGTCACTGCTTATATTGTGGTCTGATAAGTTGAACCAACCCTTCATTTTGGGCTCAGTGGAAGACTCTAAAGATAAAGTCATTTTCTCATAATTCACAGGGCATATGGAAGAATCACCAGATGTATTTAACCACCTTCACATACATGACTTGGGCACCCATATGTGATTTCAGGGAGCTTGGAGGCCTTTATCCTCAGAAAAAACAATCTGCAGCCTTTAAATAGATAACATGGGAATTTTACCTCAACTGCAACTCCTGCATAAAACTAAGTTGTTATCAGTCCCTCCTACCTCAGAGCGAACAATGTCATGAGAATTAGAGCAGGCGGTGTCTGTGAAGGAAGGAGAGACTGGGAGAGATTCCCTAAGACCTGGGAGAGAGTATTTTCCAGGCTGTGCTCATCCACAGAGGTCATTTTGAGATTCTGAAATGCCCAGGTTGTCAAAACAAGAATGGAAGGGCCATGAACCCATAAGTTTGGCTTATTATTTAATAAGCCTATATTAATAGATATTTTTATAGTTTCATTTCAGATATTGACTTGATAAATACTGCCAAGTATCTGTGCAGGACATAGTGTTCTGCCCCAAAACAGAAAGAGAAATCTGTCTCATTGACTCTTCAGAACTCTTTTGAGCCTGACACCACGCTCCTGACAACAGGAGTCCCTGAGAACCCATCATAAATGATTCCCATTACCTGGCGTCTTCTTCTAGGCTACGTGTCATAAACAGGGAGCTAGGGCCAGCTGCAGGCACTGAATAATTAGAAAAGGACCTGAGGATTGGCTTAGTGTCCATCCAAGAAAATCAAATCCAAATAAACAAAAAGGTGCAAATTAACCAAAGCTCCCTCTACTACAGGGAAACTCCCAGGTCCAGGCCAGTCGTTAGGAAACAGTCTGTGAAATGAGTTATCAAATTATCAGCCTCATGGGTCAATCAATCAGGCCACTCAATGCTATGCCCTAGAGGCTGATGGGAGGGGTAGTTTCTTTGGTAATCCACATGTTCCTGAGGGGTTAGAGTAAGTCAAAATTTTCCCAATAAAAAGACACCTGTTAATTAAAAGAACCTTAAAAGAAATCCTATTTTAATGTGAAAATGAGTTCCTAATTTCTTCTTTTGCACAGGGTTAGTTTTCCCTGCACAGAATTTTCTAAAAGCAGGGCCGCCACGGCTCTAAGCCTATGCCTCTCCAACACAAAGACTGAACAATGAGAGGGCTTGCATATTACGGTCTACCCACCACTGCCTTCTCCTGAAATCCTGTAATAGAGAAAGAGACATTGTGTGTGGGCCACAACGTGCAATTTTAATGATTATGTTATTAGGCAGGGTTCTCCAGAAAAACAGAACCAACAAATAAAGAGAATTATTACAAGAAACCACGTACATGATTATGGAGGCTGACAATGGTGAACTGACAAGCTAATGACCCAGGTGCAAGTCCCAGTCTGATGGCTGGCAGGCTCCAGACCCAGGAAGAGCCCGTGTTTCCGTTTGAATCAAAAGCCAGAAAAAAGCCAATGTCCCAGTTCAACGGCCATCAGGAAGGATGAATTCCCTTTATTTGGGGGGTGGATGAACCTTTTGTTCTATTCAGGCCTTCAACTGATTGGACAAGTCCCACACACCTTTGGGAGAGCAATCTGCTGATTTAAATGTTAATTTCATCTAAAAACACCCTCATAGAAGCACCCAAAATAATGTTTGACCAAATGACTGGGCACTTGATGTTCCAGTCCAGTTGATGTACAAAATTACCCTTTACAATGATGATGGCCTTTTTCTGCAAGTGAGAATGTAAGATCAGGTGTCCAGGACCCACATGAAGCTGAGGACCCCAGAGTTAACTTGGCCAACACAGAGAGACCAGACTGCAGGGTTGGAGCCCAGCTGGCGGACCCCTGGGTGAGGAAAGTGCCTTAGCATCAGGCCCTCTGAGCAATCTGGTAGCAGAGTCCAGATGGACAGCAGCAGAAGGACCTGCCTGAGGTTGAGCTCTGTTCTACTGTGAATAGTGACAGTACCAGAGACAGTCGCACACCCGTACTAACCTCAGGTGTCAACCTCTAGCTAATCTGCAGGAGGAAATAACATTACATCTTAGCATTTTCAGCAATTTTCTTTTAAAAGTTTCAAACTTCACTTATCTGTGACTTTGTTTGGGCTTATGACTCTCTGAGAAAGTATTAACATTCTGTTCACAGATAAAGAAGCTGAATTATAAAGTGTGGTAGGTGGTGTGGTTGAGGATCCACAGTCTGGCCATCATGATTCAAGTCCCCATCTTTCCTCTCCGGATGCTGGCAGTGCTCACAGCCCTATCTGCCTTGACTCCTTTCGGCTCCCATGGCTTCCTCGGACCAGGCCTCCCCTCCCCCCACCCCATCATCCTCCAGGTGAGGTGGCCGGTGGCAGCCATGTTGGAGGTGGCAGAGACTCTCCACCAAACCGGATGCATTCACAGCCACAGGGCTTACCTGGCTTCACCACGACCTGCTGCCTATGTCTACTTGTTTCCTCCACGATATGCAGAAGTAGGAGCACAAGGGGCTCTAAAACCAGCACAGTAGCATCAAGCAGCCCTCAGTGTTCCAGGAGCCACCCTGGCAGAGGCATCCTCAGGCCTCATCCATCTTTCAAGTCTGGAGACACCTAGAGGCCACCATGACCCTCATCCCCAGCACTGTGCCCCTCTCTCCCCTTCCCTCAGCTCATTCCCTCACTACAATAATCTGCTTTAGCCATATTTGCTAAAAATACACTTCACTTCTGTGTTATACTTACTAATACATTCTATTTCATGTTTGCATCCTTACTTAGAAATACCCGAATGGGCAACAGTGAAAACAAGCTGAGTGTCATAGCATTTCCTTCAGGAAGGTTCCTGTGCTCTGCACACAAATCTGAAAAGCAAACCTTCCCATGCTGGGTGGTAATTGTATATAAAACTGTTCCATATTGGGTGCTAATTGGTGATAAAAAAGAAACAAGCTAGGCTTGGAGAAGAGACAAAAAAGCTAACCAGGAAACAGATGACTTGGGCACACAATGGAGCTCCATGCCCCCTTCTCAGACCTGCCCTCCATGAGCACATGCCCAGCCCAGAGTTACTGTCACCACAGAAGGAACTGCAGAATGGCCTCTTCACTAAAGCCATATGACACATCAGAAACCTGGAGGGCATCTAAAGACCTGGATTAGACCCATGAGCCATCCCTCAGAAGCTGTTTTCCTGTCTGAGGGCAGGAAGTCATATTTCCACTGCACAAGGTCCCCTCCTATGACCTCATTCTCCCCAGAGTTAACGTCTCTGCTGGCTTTCGTGGCAATTTTGGAAGAGCTTCCTGACTTTCCTGGCATTCCCAAGAACTTCGGCTCTCTTCTATAATTATTTGAAGGATAAGGACAGCTCTCCTTCTCTGATCTTCCGGGAAAAATGGAAGTAGTCTTCTATGACCAATTTTTTTTTCTTTTCTTTTTAGAAATGTAATTTAATGAGTATATTAATCAAAAGAGTACAAAGGGTTCAAGTAAACATTTCTATAGCATTTGAACTGTTGATTGCATGTATGCTCATCACCCAAAGTCAAATTATTTTCTGTCACCATATATTTGTCCTTCTTTACTCCCCTCCCCCTGGTAACCATTGCACTTTTATTTACCATGAGTCTCAGTTTTATATTCCACCTATGTGTGAAATCAATCGTTCTTAGCTCTTTTTTTATTTACCTATTTCACTTAGTATAATATTCTCAAGGTCTATCCATGTTCTCATAAGTGGCAATATGTCATCATTTCTTATGGCTGAGTAGTATTCCATTGTAAATATGTACCACATCTTTTTTATCCAATCCTCTATCAAGGGACACTTTAGTTGTTTCCATGTCTTGCCACTGTGAATAATGCTGTGATAAACATCGGGATACATGTGTCTTTGAGTATCAATGTTTTTGAGTTTTTCAGGTAGATACCAATAGAGGGATTGTTGGGTCATATAGTAGCTCTACTCTTAATATTTTGAGGAACTACCATACCGTGTTCCATAATGCCTGTACCAGTTTACATTTCCACCAGCAATGAATGAAGATTCCTTTTTCTCTACAGCCTCTCCAACACCTGTTTTTACCTGTCTTGTTGATAACAACCAATTTAACAGGTGTGAGGTGGTATCTCATTATAGTTTTGATTTGCATTTCTCTAATAGCTAGTGAAGATGAGCATTTTTCATATATCTATTTGCTGTTTGTATGTCTTCATAAAAGAAGTGTCTGTTTAGGTCCTCTCCCCATTTTTTAATTGGATTGTTTGCTTGTTTGTTGTTGAGCTTTATGAGTTCTTTATATGCTTTGGATATTAATTCCCTGTCAGAGCTATTGTTTGTGAATATCAACTCCCATTTGGTTGGCTATCTGTTTGTTTTGTTATCAGTTTCTTTTGCTGTGCAGAAGCTTTTTAGTTTGATGTAGTCCTATTCATTTATTTTTGCCTTTACTTCCCTTGTCTTTAGAGTCAAATTCATAAAATATTCTCTATGGCCAAGGTCCATAACTTTAGTACCTATGTTTTCTTCTATGTGATTTATTGTTTCAGATCTCATATTTAGGTCTTGGATCCATTTTGAATTAATTTTTGTACAAGGGAACAAACTGTAGTCAAGTTTCATTCTTTTATATGTGGCTGAATTTTCCCAGCACCATTTCTCAAAAAGGATTTCTTTTCTCAATTGTGTGATATTGGCTGATGGTTTGTCATATATGGCCTTTATTATGTTGAGATACTTTCCTACTATACCCATTTTATTGAGTGTCTTAAACATAAATCTGCACCTATTAGTGGGATCATATAATTTTTGTACTTTGTTTTGTTGATGTGGTGTATTACACTGACTGATTTGCATCTGTTGAACCATCCTTATGCTCCTGGAATGAATCCTACTTGATTGTGACTTTTTTTTTTAAGTGAGAGGAGTGAGAATAAACAGACTCCTGCCTGTGCCTCAACTGGGATCCACCTGGCAACCCCCATCTGGGTCCAATGCTTGAACCAGCTGAGCTGTCCTCAGCTCCTGGGGCCAACGCTCGAACCAGCTGAGCCACTGGCTGCAAGAGAGAGGAAGAAGAAGAGAGGGGAGAGAGGGAGGGCAAGGAAAGTACATGTTCAATTCTCATGCGTTCCCTGACTGGGGACTAAATCCAGGATCTCTACACACTGGGCTGGCGCTCTATCCACTGAGCCTGGCCAGGGCCTGTATTATTTCTTAATGTATTATTGTATTTGATTTGCTAGTATTTTGTTTAGGATTTTCTTTTTTTGTATTTTTCTGAAGTGAGAAGTGGGGAGGCAGAGAGACAGTCAGGCATGTGCCCGACCGGGATCCATCCAATATGCCCACTAGGGGGCAATGCTCTGCCCATCTGTGGTGTTACTCCATTGCTCAGCAACCAAGCCTTTCCTAGCGCCTGAGGCAGAGGCCACAGCACTATCTTCAGCACCTAGGCCAACTTTACTCCAATGGAGCCTTGGCTGTGGGAGGGGAAGAGAGAGAGAGAGGGAAAGGAGAGAGGGAAGAGTAGAGAAGCAGATGGTCATTTCTCCTGTGTGCCCTGGCTGGGAATCACAACCGGGACTTCCACACGCTGGGCCAACACTCTACCACTGAGCCAACCAGCCAGGGCCTGTTTAGGATTTTTACATCTGCATTCATTAGAGATATTGGTCTGTAGTTTTCTTTCTCTGTATTGTCCTTGCTAGATTTTCGTATCAGGGTTATGTTGGCCTCATTAAATGTGTTAGAGAATATTGTCTCTTCTTTGATTTTTTGGAAGACTTTGAGAAGGACTGGTACTAAATCTTCTTTGAATGTTTGGTAGAATTCAATAGTGTAGCCATTTGGTCCTGAACTTTTTTTTGTGATGTTTTTGATAATTGTTTCTATTTCCTCACTGCTTATTGGTCTGTTTAGGTTTTCCACTTCTTCTTGATTCAGTCTAGGAAGATTCTATAGTTTAGGAACTTATTCTTTTCTTTTAGATTATTGAGTTTGGTGGCATATAATCTTTCATAGTATTCTAGTATGATTCTTTGTATACCTATGATGTCTGCAGTAATTTCTCCTCTTTCATTTGGATTTTATTTATTTGAGTCCTTTCTCTTTTTTCCTTAGAGACTATAGCCCAAGTTTTGTCAATTTTATTGAAGTTTTCAAAGAACCACCTCTTTGTTGTATTAATTTCTTCTGTAGTTTTTGTTCTCTATTTCATTTAGTTCTGCTCTAATTTTTGTTATTTCCTTTCTTCTGCTGACTTTAGGTTGCCTTTGTTCTTCTTTTTCTAGTTCTTTCAGATGTAATCTTAGTTCATTTATTTGTGATCTCTCTTCTTTCTTGATATAAGCCTGTAGCGATACAAATTTCCCTCTTATTTATTTGTGTGTGTGTGTGTGTGTGTGTGTGTGTGTGTGTGTGTGTACGAGAGAGACAGAGACAGGAAGGGAAAGAGATGAAAAGCATCATCTCATAGTTGCAGCCTTTTAGTTGTTCATTGATTGCTTTCTCATATGGCCCTATACTGGGGAGCTCAAGCTGAGCCAGTGACCCCTTGCTCAAGCCAGTGACCTTGGGCTCAAGCCAGTGACCATGGTGGTAATTTCTGTTTTATTCCACAATTATCTCGATTGGCCTTCCTTTCTCCAAACACAAATTGAAGACATTTTCCTTTACCTGGAGGTGAAACACACAGAGAAACGGGGACTGTGCTTGTTTACTGTTGACAAGGTCCTCAAGGAGGGCAGAGAAGTAGGGACCACAGTGCTGGGGCCAGAACAGGAAGGAGGGGTCCAGGGGGGCCAGAGCTCAGAACCAAGCTGGTGCAACATTTACATCTCTCCAATCGCACAACTCACGGAGACAGAACGCCACCCCTGCCACCTTTTTCAGGTCTCAGGATCTTGGCTAGTGCACTAGCCCAAACTGGGTTCCCCAGGTTTAAAATAAACTCATTAAAAATATTTTTAATCATTTTAAAACCAAACCCTGAGACTAAATGAGCACTCCTCAACAAAGATAGACTGGAGTCTCCCAAAGTCTGGAATTCAGGGGCTTGGCCAACAACACACAGTCAGCTAGAGGCCTGGAAGAGGTGGGCAACGGCAGAAAGGAGGAAGTTAATGCAGCCAGATCTTTTCATGAAAGATGATGAAGGGGAAAAGGGAACAGGAAGACAAGAGTGTTTCTCGTATTATCTCTTTTGCACACTTAACTAACACTGTGATCTGGACAAGGAAATGATTATTAACAACCCTGAAATAGAAGCTACTATCATCTGAAAATGTCCTGAACCCCAACAATAGGAGATCTTATTTACCTAGGCTTTATGCAACCCTTAGTGACAGAAAACAGTCGTATAAACAAGGAACCCTCCAGCACCACCACAGCACCCCACGGGTGAGTTCAGATGACCAATGAGCCTTATCTCCTTGCAGTGTATCTTTAGGTGCAGTTGCTGAATTCAATTACATCCACAAACTGAAAGATCACACGGCAGCCACAGCTGCTTATCATGTGTACCAAGTAGGCTGCTGCAGGGATACAGATGTGTGTCACACACACACGCCCATGGACAACAACTAACACCAAGGGTTTCCAGGTTGTGTCCCTATCCCTTTTCTCTAGTTTTCTAAATAGTTTGTCTTGAACCTTGTAACTGCCAAGACAGAAAATTCATTGAGAAAGGGGGGAAAAAAATCTATGATTCAAACTTTTGCTCCTTGAGCATAAGAATAGTGAAAATGGCTGGTGAAATTTCTTCAGGAGGAATATGGTTATTTCTCCACTGAGTTACCAGGCACACGGGTGGGCTGAACTCGAGGCCCCCACCAGAGGCCCTATTCTTCCACCTTGCTCTGAATGTAACTTAAAAGAAAAGATTTACTCCCCTGACTGCCTCTGCCCTCCTCCCACCTTGCTGCTGTATACCTTCTGTGTGGGGACAGGGACACAGATGCAAAGAGAGGGACAGGAGCAGGCTACAGCCCTCCACTTCCCTCTTCAGAGAGATGCTAAGAAGATTAAAGAGGTAATTGTTGCTTCTGTCACTCTTCAGCCATAAGATGCTCTATAAATACCAATAACCGCCCCCTCAGGGGATCCACATTTCATTACAGTGGAGGTAAGGGCTGCAGCAACCTGCAAGAAAGGCGTTAGCACGAAGGGAGCTCCTGTCATTCTGCACAGACCGTGACTCATACAGCATCCCGCTCCAATTGGAGGCGGGAGCTCCCTGGACTGCTAGCACCTAATATTCCTACTGACTTACATGTGTGGATCCAGTGAGCACTTATTAGGCATCAACTGTCTGCATGAGGGACTGCAAAGAATACTGGTTAAGTGCACGGTCTCTGGAGCAAGGCTGCCTGGCAGCAGTCCCAGCTGTGCCCACTCACTTGGGAAGTCCCCTCACCTCAGTGCACCTCCCCTTTGTTGTGTCTTCACTCACAACGCAGGGGTGATGACAGAACTCACCTCACAAGGTCCCTGTGATGATTCCCTGGATTCATCCATGTCTCATGGTGAGACCACTCTCTGATACACAGTGGCACACTAGACATTTGCTGATTCTAAGTTGCTATGAAACATAACTATCAAATATGTGGCTCCACAGTATTCTATTTATTCCTTGGGTATTTTAAATTTGGTTATTTTAGCATTAAAATGGGATGAAGGAGGAAAGATTTACCAATGAGATGAGACTGAGCACTTAGCCACGTTGGGAAAACGGAATCAGAAGGAAGGGCCCTCGAGTTTGGAGCCGTAACAATGAGGGTGTTGAAGCGCTTTTCCGTTTAGCCACCAGGCAGTGCCATAGAAAGAGAGTGGGGAGAGGGGCCTTCACCTCAGACACTGTTTAGAATTACAGGCGCACAATGATAATAAAGCAGGCTGACTCTTAGTTGATATTATTGTTTTAAGTTCTTCACAAGCAATGCCCACTCTTCGCACCTGCTCCTAATCCTTCCCTTAGTCTCAGAATGCCGGTGCATACCAGGGTCTCCCCTAAAATAGAAAGAGCCGCTCACCTGAATCTTCTACTAGGAAGTCCCGAGTCCATGCTGGGCAGGGAGCAGGTCTCCCTCCACTGCAGATTCTCGAGGACGACTTCCCGTAAGGCAGAGTGCACCTGCTGTCAGCCAGGCCCAGGAGGCAATCCCTGACCAGCAGCTCCTTGAGTGGCTAAGAGTAATGGTCCCCAAAGTACGGTCCCTACATCAGCAACAGCAGCAGTACCTGGGACTTGTTAGAAGTACAGGTTCTCGAGCTCATTCATGATCTACTGAATCAGAAACTCCGGGGGTGGGGCCCGGGCATCTGTGTTTTAACAAACCTTCCAGGGGGATTCTGACAATCATGCAAGTTTGAAACGACCAGATTCAAGAAAGTTACTTAAATTGTTCTGAGTCATAGTTTTCTCATTTAGAAAAGGGGTTAATGTCCCTCACCTCATAAAGTTATCATGTAAGAATTAAATGTGACAATATAAACATGGTGGGCACTCGATGCACTGTACCCACGTACCAGTGTCAGCAGAACAGACTCACAAAATGGCAGCAACTCAGAAACAACAAGAGGAAGCCTGGAATCCACACCAGCCCTGATTTTCAGAAAAGTGGTTTGAAGGATAGTTCAAGGAGAGAAGCTCAGGGAAACCAAGAGATAATACTGTACCCTACCCGAGATGCCAGGGTCACAGCATCACTAACCTATGCTAGCTGTGACCCGCAGAGATCCCCACAAACTGGTTCCAAGCATCCTACGGGTTGGAAATCCCAGAAAACAAAAGCATTCCCATTTTATTGTTAAAATAAGGGTAATATGAGTTTTGAGAAGATGCTACCAGAGAGAGAACTAGAGGTGTCTGAGTTCAAACATTGGTATTTAAAATGTATACTGGAAGTCTTTAGAACACATTCTGAATTGCTAAAGGGTACTTTTAGTAAGAAACAGTGATAAGAGGCATCATGTCCCGGCTGATGGTGTCTGTAATTCTAGAGCTAGGGTATGAGCTCCCTGCAAGAATCCCTTCTTGGATCACACACCACCATTACCTGAAACAGCTCTGGCAGAGGTCATGAGGGCCTCCTAGCAGCCAAATGCAGTGGACACCTGTCAATCATCTTGTCCTCTCCAACATCTCATAGTCAACCACTCCCACCTCCCTCAACTTCTCTCCTTCAACTTTCATCACACCACCTATTCTTGCTCTCCTGTCATCACCTTGACCTCCTTCTCAGTCTTTTCTGTGGGCTCTTTTCCCCTGGCCCCCAGGGATGCCACACCTCATCCTGTCTCCTCTAGCCTATTGAAAGCTCATTCTTCCTGCTCTGGAGTCTGCTCTGAGTATATGAAGAGAGCGGAATGGGACAAAGATCCAGGTCAGGTACCACTTCTGAATATTGGCCCTATCACTTACTCTGTCAGCTAAAATAGACACAGGAACAGACAAAGAGCACAGTCTTCTCTCTTTAGTCTTCTCATCTTGTCTTTTTTTCTCTCTGTAAATCTCATTTCCCTGGGCATTGGGATGACTTCCACAGCTACCTCCAGCCTCAGGTCAAGACTGATCACTCGATCTTTTTTTTTTTTTTATCACTCAATCTTTATGTCCAACAACCTACCTACCTCCACACCTGGATGTTACACCAGCATCTCAAGATCCTGATATCTGAAAGTGAGTCCATTATCCTTCCTATGACATCTGTTATTTTTACTGTATACTTCACTTCAATTCCATAATAATGGACATGGAGCAGAAAAAAATAAATAAAGAGCTGAGTAGCCTAGGAATGAGGACTGGCAAGCCTACCAATAAGTATGTTTAGAGCCAGACAATGCAGGTGCTAGTAAGAGTAAAGCAGTGGCTCACCCAAAATTCAAGTTCAAAGTAGAGTACAAAAATTGAGGTGGGCATGCTTATAGTATTTAATATCAAATTGTTCTTCCAGTTTCATTGGTCACTCTTGAAACAAACCAGAAAAACACTAACGTTCACTGAAGATTCTGATACAATAAGAGAAGTTTCTGTAAAGAAATATAACCATCCTTTCTGAATAAGAACCTAAATTCACACTAACTACACAGTATCTTTATTTCATTTCCCAGCTCCATTAGACAGTCATGTAGTAATTACCCCTACCCTGCCCAGCATCAGCCGGCCCACAGAGCTTCTTCCCCTGTTTTGGAGAGGCTCAAATATATGTGTGTTCAGTGACCTCTCAACATCCTCCCCATTTGCTAGTCATGCTAATGGCACCATCTATCTAGTTGCCCGAGCTACAAATCTGGGATGCACTCTAGACTTTTCTCTCTTCTTCGTTTACCACCATGAAGTCAAAAGTCATGAATTCCCATAATGTCTGCTTTCTATACTGTGTTTAAGTGAGCACTGCTTTCCCTGACCCTCCCATCACCACTGGCACCTCCACAGCTCAGGGAACCTTCTGCTTAGAATTTGCCAATAAATGCCTCTGCTATGCTTCCTATTTCATAAAAGTAGGGAGAACCCATTCTAAAACACACTCCTCCTGAAACCCACCTCTAATATATTAAGTATAATTCATCTGACATGGTAGGAAAGGAAAGGGGAGAAAGAGGCAACTTCCATGCCCATGAACACAACTTTATATTATATTTCCCAAATTCAAATCTAGGAGGGGTTAAAACCTCATGGATAACCCAAAAGAACTGAAAGCAAGGACTTGAACAGATATTTGATATATGTTCACAGAAGCATTATTCATAAGGGCCAGAAGACGGAAGCAACTGAAATGTTCATGGATAGATGAATCGATAAACAAAATGGTGCCGGCCTCACCTGTGGGGGCACAGTGGATCAAGCATTGACCTGGAACGCTGAGGCCGCCGGTTCAAAACCCTGGGCCTGCCAGGTCAAGGTACATATGGGAGTTGATGATTTCCTGCTCCTCTCCCCTTCTCTCTCTCTCTCTCTCTCTGTCTCTCTTCTCTAAAATGAATAACTAAATAACAAGTAATTTTTTTAAAAAAGGTATAAACTTTCAGTTAAAGATTTAAAAAATGGTGCCTAACCATACAGTGGAATATTATTCAGCCTTAAAAAGGAACGAAATTCTGCCACACGCTACAACCTGGATGAACCTTGAGGACAGAGCATGCTGAGGAGAGAACGTAATGAACATTATGGTAAGCAAAATAAACCAGACACAACAAGACAAATATTGTATGATTCGCTTCTACGAGGTACCCACAGTAGTCAGATTCATAGAAACAGAAAGGAGAATGATGGATGATGGATGATGGTTACTAGGGGGAAGAGGAGAGAAATGGGAAGTTAGAGTTTAAGGATCTTCATCATATGGACACAGTCTGCTTTTTCCTATTTTAACTTCTCTCAATTTCTGCACGGATCACCTTGCTAGCTGATGTCATCAACGGGCCATACCATTTATGCCTTCAGCTTACTTATGCCCACATTTCTCTGTGTTCTCACTAGCCTTTAACTACTGTAAGAGTTATCCCCTCTTTGGACATTCAGCTGCTTGCCTCGCTCCCCAGGTAAGGAACAGTGGGCTCCCAGAAGGCAGAAACTATGCTGCTCAGCCCTGGATACGGGAAACATGGCCTCAAGCAGAAGGCCTGCCACACATATGATAGCCAATAAAAGTTGAATGAAAGAATGAATGAATGCTGACTATAAAAAGAGATTGAGATCAGGAATAAGGGAGAGGAAAGAAGACAGACTTGAATATAGGTGCACAAGACCTCCTATAGAAAGAAGTGTTGTGCTCAAGTGAGAGGTAGAGAAAGCAAGGTTTCTAATCAAAGGAAAGGAAGACTCAAAGGCCACACCGGGCTAAGCAATCACTGCTGGGGTGCACAGACCATCTGCAGCTCACAGGTCTCACCAGGGCCTAAGCCAATAAGGCAGGTGGTAATTTAGACATGAATAAACAGGGACAAGTGAGGAAGGACGGCATGTATAACAAGTCATCGGTATCCCAAAATGCCCTCACACTTCGGTGACGTGAGTAGGAACAACAGAGGATAAGAAAGGCAGAGGCATCTCAGCTCCAATGGCAACTTGTGGTCGAGCTCAGAAAAAACTTTTTCAATGTGTCTCTCCTTACTGTTGCACTAGCAGAAAAGGAAGCAATCTGAGACCCACTTGGCTGGTGGAAAAGATGGGCGGAAAAACTCAGGTTGGAAGCTGGGAGTGCTTGAATCCTGCCTTCCTTGATTCTCTGGCACTTACATGAACTGAGGGCCCTCGGCCAAGCGCACCGAGGAAGCCAGGATAGTGCCTTATCTTTGACACTCAGGTTTGGGTCGCTGACATGGCCAACTGACAGGCCAAGTCAGCCCCACACCGGTCACTAAAAATAGGTTTGCCCTCCTGAATGAGATGCTGTTTCCAGTTAGAAGTCAACATCAAGAACATGTGATCGAAGGCCCAGAAGTAAACATGAAAGAGAATCATGAAAAAAGCCACCCCATTTCTACCTGAACACACTGATGCAGAACTAACATCCACTGTCCAGGAGGAACGAGCCTGCTCCCTGCAGCCTGCAGTGTGCGTGTGCGTGGGCAGTCAGGGAGCAATGAATGGCCGCTCAGCCTCCAGCTTCTGATTGACACTGGCAGACAAGAAACGTGTAGAGCCTGACCAGGCGGTGGCGCAGTGGATAGAGCATAGGACTGGGATGCGGAGGACCCAGGTTTGAGACTCCGAGGTCACCAGCTTGAGCGTGGGCTCATCTGGTTTGAGCAAAGCTCACCAGCTTAGACCCAAGGTTGCTGGCTTCAGCAACAGGTTACTCGGTCTGCTGAAGGCCCGCGGTCAAGGCACATATGAGAAAGCAATCAATGAACAACTAAGGTGTTGCAACGAAAAACTGATGATTGATGCTTCTCATCTCTCTCCGTCCCTGTCTATCCCTCTCTCTGACTCTCTGTCTCTGTAAAAAAAAAAGAAAGAAAAAAGAAACGTGTAGAACCATACATGGGGAGGAGAGAGGAAGAGGTGAGGACACTAACAGTCCCACCCCACATACACGGGCGGGGGGGGGGGGGGTCTGTTTAACACGGAGGTGGCAGCACACAGGACCATAACACATACTTCAAACCAGGACTGGGTTTATTGGGATTCAAAAGGTATATACAGTATTTGGAGGAAAGATTTAACAGTATGAGAAAATGCCCAGGATATGTCATTTAATGAGAAATGGAAGAAACAATACGATATAAAAGTAATTGTGTTAACTATTTATGCACAGAAAAAGCCAGAAAAATGCACAAAATATTTAACAGTGAGTATTTCTGAGTGGCAGGATTAGAACCGATTTTTATATTATTTTTAAAATCTTCATATATCATATAATGGAGGGGGTGAGGAAGGAACAAGCATTTCTTAATGTGCAAACACAAGCCTATATATACTACACAGAAACTCAAAGTTTTCAAAAGCATTAGAGAAAATCATGAAATCTGGAAGTCAAATGTAGCCCTGGAGGTAGCTGTGTTTGCAGAATAATGGATATTCTCAAACAATCTGTAAAACCTAATTATCTGGTTGCTTACTAATAAGTGAACATTTAGAATCCTTGACACGAATCTTTGGATCAAAGAAAAATCCAAAGCAATCAAGCAGAAAATTCACCACCCTTTTTTCTGATATTTATCCATTTACTTATATATCAGGCTATGCCCTAAAGAAAATACTTAATACTAAATCCTTAAAAATAATAACCTAGTAAAACAAAAAAGTGAGGACAGGAATAATCAACTTCTATGAGACCCGATTTTACACAAAGGCTTAAAAGAATAATTTAACAAGTGAATTTTCAAATTCCTTGAAAGAGTCATTTCAACTAAATTGTTCTCTTAGTAAAATATAATATTATTTTCTCCAGAAGCTGCAAGTTGAAAAGCCAGATTCTTAAATCCTTATTAAATAATATTATACTGTAAGCACTTGTGGCAAAGCATTTTATTAACTTTTCCTGGGAAAAAAGTTATCAGCATTCCCACATAGGAAATTGTTGTTACGCGGTTCTTTGTTTAAGGACGAGCAATTCCTGTGCAAGGTGTGTGTTTTCTTTCCCAAATTTATGGCAGAGGGTAGCAAACCAAATGAATGATATTATGCAAATGCTGCCTCTCTGAGCTTTGCCTCGGTGAAGGCGGTGACAGTACCACCGGCTGCCTGCACACCTCACAGGGCAAGCCTAGCTCAGGGGAAGGCTTAACTTCTTGAGTTACTAGTACAGGCTGAAATCCAGACGTTTCTAAGTCTACAAGGGGAGGAGGAGGAACCTGTATCTTCTCACCTATAATGCTGGATTTAATCCAGGAGTGTACAAATGCTGGAGTGTTCTTTCCTCTCTAAAAAGAAATAAGACCAAGTTCCCACTTCAAAACAACCCCCCAACTAGGTTCAGTGGGGCAGTGAGTTCAAGAATCTCAAAAATAGCCCTGGCCGGTTGGCTCAGCAGTAGAGCATCGACCTGGCGTGCGGGGGACCCAGGTTCGATTCCCGGCCAGGGCACATAGGAGAAGCGCCCATTTGCTTCTCCACCCCCCCCCCTCCTTCCTCTCTGTCTCTCTCTTCCCCTCCCGCAGCCAAGGTTCCATTGGAGCAAAGATGGCCCAGGCGCTGGGGATGGCTCCTTGGCCTCTGCCCCAGGCGCTAGAGTGGCTCTGGTCGCGGCAAAGCGACGCCCCGGAGGGGCAGAGCATCGCCCCCTGGTGGGCAGAGCTTCGCCCCTGGTGGGCGTGCCGGGTGGATCCTGGTCGGGAGCATGCGGGAGTCTGTCTGACTGTCCCTCCCCATTTCCAGCTTCAGGAAAAAAAAAAAAAAAAAGAATCTCGAAAATAGAATAAGCTCCCTGCCCCCACCATCCCCTCCTCTCCTCACCCCATTTCCTCTGCACCAGAGGGGCTGCAGGTTTTCACACTCTAGGAATCTCTCCCTACAGAGAAGTTGACTTAATTTCGGTTAGCTTTAATGGCTCACCTTTCTGGGACCTGACGCTGTGTGGACTACTGAGGGCATGAAATTTGGGACTAGGAAGAGGCTGTCTCAGCTGATGTTCTCAGAAAATGAATAGTGAGTGATGAGAGAAAAGTTGAGGTAGCTCTCTTGTTACTGAATTTTTTTGTTTATTTTATTTTTTTACAAAGGTAAAAATGTTTAGACACTCATTAAATACATTGCTCAAGTAATTTCATCAGTTTACAGAGTTTTAACTACCAAGAAAACATGAAGGTGACTCCCATCCACTAACACTTACTATAACTACACGCTTAAACATGGCAGCAGCCTCCATTCCCTCTGCTCTCCACCTGCTTATAAGCCAGTTGCTCAAGGGGCCGAGAGAAAGACAGGATATACTTGGTTTGTTTCAAAAGGAGTTATCAAAACTGGTGAGCTTTCTAGCCAAAATGCTCTAGAGATCTTAACCAAATGTGGTCTTGGCCACAACCACCCTCACTTAACATGTCGCTGTGTTTGGCAGCCATTGTTTGTCTAGACCAGCTGTAGCTCTGCAATCGAGTAACCAGCCCTTTGAAGACACAGGGCCAGGCACAGATTCTACCCGAGGGGCAGAGGGTTACAGGACCGACAATCCCCCTTGGCACATTAAATGCTGATCAAACTTATCAAAATATCATGTTTTCAATCCATTATCTCATTTGCTCCTTCCACTACTTTTCAGTACTTTTATATGAAGAAACTCAAGCTAACTCTCTCAAATAGTTGTTAATTCTTGGTGACTCAGGATTGATGATTCAAGATTAGGTTAGCCTTTTTTTGGCTTTCCTGTGTCTTTCAGGACATTTCACCACATTTCCACCAATGGGTAGGCAATAGTTTAAGAGGAAGACAATGAGTCTGCAGCCACAGAAGTGAAGTTGCAGCCCAGCACCGTGACTCAATGGGGACCTTCTGCTTACTCTCCCTGCGTCTCTGTCTCTTCAGCTGTAACATGAGGGCAGTGCACACTCATCAAAGAGCCAAAAGGATGATTAAATGTGACAGGCTAGACAGAATGGTTGGTGGTTGCTCAAAATATTACCTCTGTTGTTTAAAGTGGTTTTTAAAATAATATTGGCTCAATAGAAACAAGACCAACAGCCGAAGTGAAATCTTGGAATTATCAGAGAATTTTAATTATCTGCAAGGACCCCTGAAGTCATGGGTAATTGAGGATTCTCTATGCTTAGTGGCTGCTAAAGAAATGCCCAGATGAGCAGGAAGATTTCTTTTTTATTTCCATTCATCTGACTTGCTAAGGAAATGCTGCCCTGTTATCTTTCAATTACAAATCTACCATTAGAAGCTCTTCGTGTCACTAAAATCCACTGAACTCCAGCACTTTATAAGTACATTCTCATCTGATTTCCACATTATTATGGTACATGCAGATTCAGATTTTAGGGATGATTATTCCCTGCCCAACATCCAGAATGGCAGGGGAATGAGTGTGCTATTTAATTTAACCTTCTGGTTAAGAGAATGAGTTGCCTGATGATCCATACATAAGCGGCCAAATTTCAAATTATATGAAACATGACAAAATATATTTGGGGTGAATATATACTGACCACTCCTTTCTGCCATGTCAGACATTAGCCACTAACTCAACTTCCCAAATTAGAGTCTGTGTGCTGGGGGACAGGTGAAGTCACAGATTACAGTGGCGCATCTTCCTGGAAGATCAGTCTTCTCAACGGGAGTCTGTGAAATAGCCAGGGGTGCCTGAGTTTGTCTGTTTACTGTTCTCTACACTTGACAAGACTCAGGGGAAGGCTGTAAAGCACTACTGAGGGTGGAAGGATGGGCCAATTTATTGAACACCATTTGCCAAGGCCTGTGCTAGATGTCTGCAACCCCATCATCCTAATTAATGTCACCTAGTCAATCAACAAGCCTGGGAAGAAGATAAGGAGACAGCCAGTGTCGTTAATTACTATTTGAGATACTTTTTAACCAGGCATTCAGAACCCAGCTCAGCATTTGTGTCACACCCTTCAAGTCGCCAGCCTAGGTAAGAAAGAAGTGCCAGGAGCTTGGTTGTGAAAACACTCCAGTGGCAACCCTAGACGTGAGAAAACGGGTTGATAAAAACATACAAGTGCTGACAGGTTATGAACTGTCATTGTTTACATTAAATACTATACATATAAAGACAAATGAGAATGATAACACAACATATCAAAATTTCTGGGATGCAGCAAAAGCAGTAATAAGGGGAAGTTTATATCATTACAGGCTTATATCAAGAAATAAGAGAGTTCCCAAGTAAACAACCTAATATCACATTCTTAAAGAACTAGAAAAAAAAAACAAAGGCAACCCAAAGTCAGCAGAAGATGGGAAACAGTGAAAATTAGAGCACAACTAAATGAAATGAGAAAAAATATAGAAAAAATTAATACAACAAAGAGTAAATTCAGAAAATAAACTAAAAAAAACCCAATTCTTTTTACAATTGCAACAACAACAAATACCTAGGAATACACTTAACAAAGGATGTGAAGAACCTATATATTGAAAACTGCAAAGCATTATTGAAAGAAATTGAAAAAAAAACCACAATGAAATAGAAAAATATTCCATGTTCATGGATTGGAAGAATCAACATAGTTAAAATGGCCATATTATACAAAGCAATATACTAATTTAATGCAATCCCCATTAAAATCCTAATGTCATTTTTTTAAAAAAATAGAACAAAAAATCACCAGGTTTGTTTGGAACCATAAAAAACCCTGAATAGCCAAAGAAATCCTGAGAAAAAAGAAGGAAGCCAGAGTTATCATACTACCTGACTCCAAATTATACTGCAGAGCCATGATAATCAAAACAGCATGGTCTTGGCAGAAAAGACAGACATACAGACCAATGGAACAGAATCGAGACCCCAGAAATAAAACCACATATATATGAACAAATAATCTCTAACAAAGGAGCCAAAAACACACAATGGAGAAAAGAAAGCCTCTTCAAGAAATGGTGCTGGGAAAATTGAAAAGCCACATGTAAAAGAATGAAACAACTACAGTTTATCCCCCTGCACAAAAATTAATTCGAAATGGATCAATGACTGAAATATAAGGTCTAAAACAATAAGTCAAATAGAAGAAAATACAGGTACTAAACTTACAGACCTTGGACGTAAAGAGCAATTTATGAATTTAACCCCAAAGGCAAGGGAAGTAAAGGCAACAATAAATGAATGGGACTACATCAAACTAAAAAGCTTCTGCATAGCAAAAGAAATTGACAGCAAAACAAATAGGCAATTAAACAAATGGGAGATGATCTTTGCAAACAGCAGCTCCAATAAGGGGTTAATAGCCAAAATATATAAAGAACTCACAAACTCAGCAACAAACAAGCCAACAAGGCAAGAAACAAACCAACAAGCCAATTAAAAAATGGGGAGAGGACCTGAACAGATACTTCTTCCAAGAAGAAATACAAATGGCCAACAGATATATGAAAAAATGCTCATCTTCACTAGCTATTAAAGACATGCAAATCAAAACTATGATGAGATATCACCTCACACCATTAGATTAGCTATTATCAACAAGACAGGTAATAACAAGTGTTGGAGAGGTTGCTGAGAAAAAGGAACCCTCATTCACTGTTGGTAGAAATATAAACTGGCATAGCCATTATGGAAGACAGTATGGTGGTTCCTCAAAAAACTAAGAATATAACTACCTTATGACCCAACAATCCCTCTACTGGGTATATAACCCTCCAAACTCAAAAACATTGGTATGTAAAGACACATGCACTCCCATGTTCATCGCAGCATTATTCACAGTGGCTAAGACATGGAAACAACCAAAGTGTCCTTTGAAAGAGGGTTGGATAAAGAAGATGTGGAACATATATACAATGGAATACTGCTCAGTCATAAGAAATGATGACTTATTGCCATTTATGACAACATAGATAGATCTTGAGAACATTATACTGAGTGAAATAAGTGTTGGGCAAATGGGCTTGTAAAATTTGTGTTTTTTGAGTTTGTTCACTTTTAGTGTTAAAAATGGTGCTGGGCAGCAACAAGTATGTGATCTGTGAAAATGCAAATTACCTTCCTGTTTGGGAAGGGCTATTGTCTTGCTAATGTTTGCTGGAGGAGAGGTTTTAGAGCCAGAAAGTTTTGAAAAGAGAGAGCAGAAGGAGGAGAGGCAGGAGGAAACCATGTTTGCAGAGTGAGTACAGAGAGAAGGTGTGCCGATGGGGAACCAGAGGTGAGGGGCTTTTGTGAGCTCCGCTGATACTGGTGGGGCCTTTGATTCTAGGAGAAACTGGAGAAGATTCTCCTGGTTGTGGAACTGGATAATGTATATTTTTGTGAGCTCTGAATGAATCAAGAGGAAAGTTCTTTTTTGGCTCCACTGTTTCTTTACCATCTGTCTGAATCACATGGCCTGCATGTGAATGGCCATGATGGCAGTGACTACTGGTCAAACAATAAGCAAATCAGAAAAAGCTAAGAACTGTATGATTTCACACATAGATGGGATATAAAACTGAGACTCATGGACACAGATAATAGTGAAGTGGTTACCAAGGGGATGGAGTTGTGGGGCAGGGAGGTGGAGGAGAGGAGTAAAAAGGGACAAGTATGCAGTGATGGAGAGTGATTTGACTTTGGGTAATGGGCACACAACACAATCAATAGTTCAAATTCTATAGAGATGTTTACTTGAAACCTATGTACTCTTATTGATCAGTGTTACCCCATGAAATTTCATTCTCTAAATTTAAAAAAAAAAGAAAGGAGTATCTTTCACTTTGTTTTTCTCATTGAAAATTCAAATCACTCAAGTGTTGATTAACTCTCTTCTCCAAATAAACCCTGCAAGAAGTCCAAGTAGCTTTGCAAATTCTCCCTAGAGGCTATCCTTTTGTCCTGATAAGAGAGGGAGCAGTCAATCTTTCTCTCTAACAGCTCTGAAGAAAAGTCTTCAAGTTTCTGCAGGGAAATCTTCACACACATTCTCTCTCTCTCTCTCTCTCTCTCTCTCTCTCTCATGAGAATAAAGACGGATATAACCAACCTTACAATACCTTCATCAGTACTCTGCAATAGATCTTTTATTTCTTTTTCTTTTTTTTTGTATTTTTCTGAAGCTGGAAACGGGGATAGACAGTCAGAAAGACTTCCGCATGCGCCCGACCGGGATCCACCCAGCACGCCCACCAGGGGGCGACGCTCTGCCCACCAGGGAGCGATGCTCTGCCCCTTCAGGGCATCGCTCTGTCAGGACCAGAGCCACTCTAGCGCCCGGGGCAGAGGCCAAGGAGCCATCCCCAGTGCCCGGGCCATCCTTGCTCCAATGGAGCCTCGCTACGGGAGGGGAAGAGAGACACAGAGAGGAAGGAGAGGG
Organism: Saccopteryx bilineata; assembly: GCF_036850765.1. NCBI lineage: Eukaryota > Metazoa > Chordata > Mammalia > Chiroptera > Emballonuridae > Saccopteryx > Saccopteryx bilineata. The sequence continues at coordinate 125,211,461 of NC_089494.1, forward strand.
GGAAGGGTGGAGAAGCTGATGGGCGCCTCTCCTGTGTGCCCTGGCCGGGAATCAAACCCAGGACTTCTGCACGCCAGGCCGACGCTCTACCACTGAGCCAACCGGCCAGGGCCTGCAATAGTTATTTATAATTAAATTACTTCTTTTTTTTAAACTAATTTTAATGGGATGACATTGATAAATCAGGGTACATATGTTCAGAGAAAACATCTCTAGGTTATTTTAACAATTGATTATGCTGCATTCCCATCACCCAAAGTCCAATTGTATTCCGTCACCTTCTAACTGGTTTTCTTTGTGCCCCTCCCCTCCCCTAATCCCCCCTCCTCCCCCCCACCCCGTAACCCCCACACTCTTGTCCATGTCTCTGAGTCTCATTTTTATGTCCCACCTAAGTATGGAATCATATAGTTCTTAGTTTTATCTGATTTACTTATTTTGCTCAGTATAATGTTATCAAGGTCCATCCATGTTGTTGTAAATGATCCGATGTCATCATTTCTTATGGCTGAGTAGTATTCCATAGTATATATTCCAAAGCTTTTTAATCCACTTGTCCACTGATGGACACTTGGGCTGTTTCCAGATCTTCGCTATTGTGAACAATGCTGCCATAAACATGGGGGTGCATTTCTTCTTTTCAAATAGTGCTATGGTGTTCTTGGGGTATATTTCTAAAAGTGGAATAGCTAGATCAAAAGGCAGTTCGATTTTTAATTTCTTGAGGAATCTCCATACTGTTCTCCACAGTGGCTGCACCAGTCTGCATTCCCACCAGCAGTGCAGGAGGGTTCCCTTTTCTCCACATCCTCTCCAGCACTTATTGTGTGTTGTTTTGTTGATGAGCGCCATTCTGACTGGTGTGAGGTGATATCACAATTTGGTTTAATTTGCATTTCTCTAATGATTAGTGATGTTGAGCATTTTTTCATATGCCTACTGGCTATCTGTATGTCCTCTTTGGAGAAGTGTCTATTCATTTCTTTTCCCCATTTTTGATTGGATTGTTTGTCTTCCTGGTATTGAGTTTTACAAGTTCTTTATAAATTTTGGTTATTAATCCCTTATCAGATGTATTGTCAAATATATTCTCCCATTGTGTAGTTTGTCTTTTTATTCTGTTCTTATTGTCTTTAGCTGTGCAGAAGCTATTTAGTTTCATATAGTCCCATTTGTTTATCCTGTTTTTTATTTCATTTGCCCGTGGAGATAAGTCGGCAAATATATTGCTGCAAGAGATGTCGGAGAGCTTACTGCTTATGTTTTCTTCTAAGATGCTTATGGTTTCACGGCTTACATTTAAGTCTTTTATCCATTTTGAGTTTATTTTTGTGAATGGTGTAAGTTGGTGGTCTAGTTTCATTTTTTTGCAGGTAGCTGTCCAATTTTCCCAACACCATTTGTTGAAGAGGCTGTCTTTACTCCATTGTATTTCCTTACCTCCTTTGTCAAATATCAGTTGTCCATAGAACTGTGGGTTTATTTCTGGGTTCTCTGTTCTGTTCCATTGATCTATGTGCCTGTTCTTATGCCAGTACCAAGCTGTTTTGAGTACAATGGCCTTATAATATAACTTGATATCCGGAAGTGTGATACCTCCCACTTTATTCTTCCTTTTCAAGATTGCTGAGGCTATTCGTGTTCTCTTTTGGTTCCATATAAATTTTTGGAATATGTGTTCTAAATCTTTGAAGTAAGTCATCAGTATTTTAATTGGTATTGCATTGAATTTATAAATTGCTTTGGGTAATATAGACATTTTAATGATGTTTATTCTTCCTAACCATGAGCACGGTATATGCCTCCACTTATTCGTATCTTCCCTGATTTCTTTTATCAATGTTTTATAATTTTTCGAGTACAAGTCTTTAATCTCCCTGGTTAAATTTATTCCTAGGTACTTTATTTTTTTTGGTTACAATGGTAAAGGGGATTACTTCCTTAATTTCTCTTTCTGAGAGAACAATCTGACTTTGGGTGATGAGTGTGCAACATAATTGAATGACAAGATAACCTGGATATGTTTTATTTGAATATATGTACCCTGATTTATTGATGTCACCCCATTAAAATTAATAAAAATTTATTTATAAAAAAAGCTGAATAAAATGTTTTAAAAAAATTCTCTTTCTGACAATTCATTGTTATTATATAAAAATGCCTCTGATTTCTTTGTATTAATTTTATATCCTGCCACGTTGCTGAATTCATTTATCAGGTCTAGTAGTCTTTTGACTGAGACTTTAGGGTTTTCTATATAGAATATCATATCTGCAAATAATTGATAATTTTACTTCTTCTTTTCCAACTTGAATGCCTTTTATTTCTTCTTCTTGTCTGATTGCTGTGGCTAGGACTTCCAAAACTATGTTGAATAAGAGTGGTGAAAGGGGGCACCCCTGCCTTGTTCCTGATCTTAAGGGGATTGCTTTTAAATTTTGCCCATTGAGTATGATGTTGGCTGTGGGTTTGTCATATAAATTACTTCTTTAAAGTTGTACCTTCAATGCTAAAATGAGACCCAAGATAAAAAAAAAAAGATCACATTCAAACAACTGATCCTGGAAGAGGTGAACAGGTATCTTAGGGTAAATTGGGGGAATTTCTGTTGGAATGGTTTCTAGGCCTGTTCCAGAGTCCCTTTACTGAGTCCAATTATTCCCAACAGGAATTAGTTAAGGGTCTGCCACATAATCTTAGAAGAAGTCAAAGAATTCTCAAAGGAAGTCAAAGCCATGCCAAGGGGCAGCATATGTCACATCTGAAGGCATGAAAGGAAGAAGAGACTAAAAATCAGATCAACAACTACAACAATAAGTTTAACTCCAAAGGGTTGGTGATTACTGGCATAGATAATGTAAAGGGACTAGATTACAGGGGAGTGGTTTTATATAATGGCTATTTCTAGTTGAAAAATCTGTTTTCTCAAATACTAGCAGGCTGAATGATGAAGGTAATAATTAAAGCAAAGATGTCATATTTCTCATTCTATCTGCAACAGAAATTAACAGTGGTCTTTATAAGGAACAAAAGTCATAAGGAACATCTTCCTTTTATTAGTTGGGAACTTCTCATCCCTCCTAAAAATTTATTTTTGTTAAAATTAGTATTTGACATTCACCAAATGCCAACAATATGTCTGTATCTGCTATTATGACTGTGTCATTTGTTCACCTCTGAACTGACTTGCAGAACATTTACTAACTTCATCCCAGAAAATAACTGTCAGGCACGAAAATAAGAAAGGCAATTAAAAGTTGCACTAACAACAAAAATAAATTAGTGATATAATTTTATGCAGTTATCAAGGCATGTTTTATGACTTTTACATTAAAAAGAGTGAAAACTTTATTCCTTTTTATTACTACAGACAGTGCAAATGTGATTATTATAATGGCCAAAGGCAAATCCGGAAAAGTCCAGCGGACAGACTCCTGTCTAAAAATGTGTTAACATTATTAGACAATGATACTTTGAATACCCAAAGGAAAGTCTGTCTGCTCTGCAGCCCAATTGTGTCTTTCCTTTTCTTGCCCATATTTTGGTGCTAGACATCTCATAGTAATAGCAAAGTTAGCATGAAAGCCAGCCAAATAACAAGAGCCTAATGCCCATCTTTCCTGCCAAAGAAGCCAAAACAGAAACAGTGGAGCCAAAGCTAAGTCTAACTAAACTCTAGCCATGCAGTATTTTAACAGGTTTCAAGGTGGCTTTATTCAGAACTTTGACATTAACTCAACTAGTATTTTCTCTTCCTCAAAGTCTCAGAGACAGGAGAAATGGAGGTTTCCATTACCATTCTCCTGTCTGACTGTATGAGCACTATACACAGTTCAAGCCTCCAGGAAGGCAATTACAATATTACACTGCACACTGTAACTACTCATTTCTACTCTTGTGTGTTCCCTCCCCTGCCATTGCAGGGTCCTGAAAATGCAAGCAACATCATTTATCCATCTGTATATTTGACCAAGTGTCAGACACACAACGGGCATCCATCATCTATGTTCCATAAATACTGAATTAATGTCATAAAATAGGGCATCCATCATCTATGTTCCATAAATACTGAATTAATGTCATAAAATAGGAAATCCCTGAGAATACTTTCTGTTCATAAATATACTTCCTACTCAAGCTAAAATTTCACTACTAAAGGTTAATTTCTTTGGATGTCTTCCAGAGCCCTTAACAAAACCGACCTCTCTGAGAGGGGCGTCACCATTTTCTCAACTGCTATGAGATAGTAAAAGAAAATGGCTCAACACCTGAGGGATATATTAGAAAGGAAAGAAATAGGGAGGAGAGGTAGAAATAGTAAAGAAAATGAGAGGAAAAGGTTAGATGGCAAGGAGGCAAAGAGACATTGCCTTCCTCAGGGTGCTGCCTGGACTGCGCCATCACGCCTGCTCTCCTGACGGACTGTGCACATCTCCAGGACTAGTCACTTCTCACATGCTTCGCCTGACAAACGAAATGGAGGAAGCAAGGTTTTACTTTTCCCAAAATGCTCAACAATGGCTGAAAATTCCTTTTTTTTTTTTTTTGGTATTTTTCTGAAGTGAGAAGTGGGGAAGCAGAGAGACAGACTCCTGCATGCGCCTGACCAGGATCCACCCAGCATGCCCAATAGGGGGCGATGTTCTGCCCATCTGGGGCATTGCTCCATTGCAATCAGAGCCATTCTAGTGCCTGAGGCACACGCCATGGAGCCAACCTCAGTGCCCGGGCCAGCTTTGCTTTAATGGAGTCTTGGCTGAGGGAGGGGAAGAAAGAGAGAGAAAGGAGAGGGGGAGGGGTGGAGAAGCAGATGGATGCTTCTCCTGTGTGCCCTGACCAGGAATCGACTGCCACACAACAGACAGATGCTCTACTGTTGTTTCTTTTTGATATTTTCTTTAAAGGAAAACAAAACGAGAGAAGAGCAAAAACACTCCACGTGCAAACTTTACCACCTAAAATGGCCGTATCAATAGACTCTAGACACAAACTCTGACTTAAGGTAAGTGTTCAAGGTCTGTGGTAGAACCACAAACGCTGAATGTGAATGGAAGGGCCTTGCAGGTCTATCTGAAATGCTAGTAGAGTGACATTCCATTTTTGTATTATGTTTAAGGGAAATCAAAGTTTTAAGAAAAGCAAATTACTAGTAAAGATTACTTTAATAACTCTTTGAACCTATGGTTGAAGAGTTTTAGTGCATTCTAATTCATTAAAAAGGCCTGATGAGGCCCTGGCCAGTTGGCTCGGTGGTAGAGTGTTGGCCTGGCGTGCAGGAATCCTGGGTTCGATTCCCGGCCAGGGCACACAGGAGAAGCGCCCATCTGCTTCTCCACCCCTCCCCCTCTCCTTCCTCTCTGTTTCTCTCTTCCCCTCCCACAGCCAGGGCTCCACTGGAACAAAGTTGGCCCGGGCGCTGGGGATGGCTCCATGGCCTCTGCCTCAGGCGTTAGAATGGCTCTAGTTGCAACAGAGCAACACCCCAGATGGGCAGAGCATTGCCCACTGGTGAGCATGCCGGGTGGATCCCGGTCAGGCGCATGCGGGAGTCTGTCTGACTGCCCCCCCCCCCCGTTTCCAACTTCAGAAAAATACAAAAAAAAAAAAAAAAAAAAACCTGATGAAGTATTACTGCTTCATTTTACGCCAGCAAAAAATTTTATAACTTTTAAAAATGAATTGAAAATTTCCATTTTTTTCATGTCTTTGTGTAAGAAAAATCATTTTGTACAATTTCCAATCCATTCTTTGTTCTAAAGATTTTACTGAAACTGACATTATCAAGTGCTTCTTGGGCTATTTGAGGAAGTGAGTTCCCAGAACACATGAAGACAAGTTAAGTTTAGATAAAGGAGCTTGGCTTTTGTCATAGCAAATTAAACAAAAAACTGTTCTAAAAGGACTAAAATATAACAAGAATGTCCGAATATGCCTGACCTGTGGTGGCGTAGTGGATAGGGCGGTGATCTGGAGCACTGAGCCCACCAGACTGAAACCCCGGGCTCTCCCAGTCAAGGAACATACGAGAAGCAACTGCAAATTGATGTGTCCTGCTTCTCTCCCCTTCTCTCTCTCTGCTCTCTCTAAAATTAATAAATTAAATCTTTAAGAAAGAAAAAGAGCATCCAGTCTACTGTTTCATAATTAACAAGTAGCTTTTATAAGGAGTTGGGTGAACGAACCCCAGGCCAGGGGAGCCTGGTCTCTGGCTTCCACCAGATTTAAAGAAGTTTCTGCTAGGTAGTAAGTCAAATTATGCCACCAAATTCTTTCTCATTTTGTTAAGGGAAGCTAAAACCTCCTCAGCTTATTTGGTGTCAAAGACACGGCAGAAGAAACAAGCAAGTCCTCACCCTCTCAGGACTCTCGGGCCCACAGGTCCAAGTGCAAACTGCTCAGGGGCATAGGCATGCAGCCTGTTCATGCAACATACGTTCACCATAAGCACACTAATGCAAGGGGAGGGGTGAAGAGTAAGAGAAAAATCCAGTTGTCTTCGGAGCCAAGCCCTCAGACACAGGCAAACAAAATGCACAACATTTCAACTTTATCACTTTAGTCTCTACAGCTCACTAAATGGTGATAAAACTTACCGTCAATCAAAAAGGATGGACATTCACAGGATAAACTTGAGAACATGTGGCCCTTGCTGCCCGGCCTCCAGTCGATAAATGCCCCCCACCCCAGATGAGAGCTTTCAATAAATATTAAACCACAACAACCATTCTGGTCTCTGAGACACATGCAGTCTTTTTACCCACAGAAAGCACCTGTCATAATAACTGCAAAAATGAGTAGTGGAAAAGAAAAGTAATGTTAGCCTGTGCTATACAGAACAATAGTCCCCAGATAGCCAGGAATTGGTACTTGGGAAAATAGCTTGTGATAGATAGACAAGAGTGGCTGACGTCTGTCCTACCAAGACAAATGTCAAGTCTTTCACATGAGAAGAGCATGGCTCTATTTTAATAACTGGGAGAAGGATATGAGAAAGAATCCTGAACCAGAAGGCTGAGATCTCAGGAAAATTTCATGGGAAACCAAAATCCAATCGTTGTATTATGTCTTTCTAAAAAATGAAATATAGTGCTGTTCAAGGATATGCTTCACATTTAATGTCCAAAGGCAATTTTATTCTTTAACTAAAGTCAAACTATTGACTATGTGGTAGAATGGGGCAAAGCAGGAAGGAAAGAGGTGGGCTTCCTTTATGCCATGGAGAACAAATCTATCGCATCTCTACCACGACACCTCAAACCTCAGGAGCTCTAGTGAGAATTTTCAATAGCAAGGTTAATAACCCCTAACACAACACCAAAATGTAGACCCACTACCCCTGTGTAAAAAATCAGCAGTAGTAGGCAAATTTTATTACACTATTTAATGCCCAAACCAGTGAAACAAAGAAAACAGGTCCCAGCAAACAGGAAGGTAACCACTTGAAAAAAGACAGGCTCAGGGACCTTGACTGATGGAATAATCTGTGCTTAGAAACCAGGTGTTCTTAGAAGCTAAGCCTGGCATTTAAGAAATGAACTAAATTAATGCCCTTGGAAGCCTGGCCTTTTCATCTTTTCAGTCCAGAGAGGACAACAGCCATATACATAATTCCATCAGGGCAGAGGACAAACAAGGTTCCTTACCTAATATGAAGCAGAGTGTCAGAGGCAGACAAAAAGACTCCAAGAACTGTTCAGAATTAGGGTTCTTTTCCAAGGCAGATCTGCCATCAATGATCCAGATGAAGTGGAGGAAGACAGATGCTCAGGGTGAGGAGTCTGTGACGTCAGCCCCAGAATCGCTCCAAGATCATCTTGGCACAGGCAGGGAGTGCAGGAAAGTTATCATACCAGGCCTGAATTCTATCAAGCCAAAGGCCTGCTGACGAGGCTGGTCCTTGGCTGGCACCTGAGAACCTAGATCTTCGAGGGGTTCCCACCACCTAACTAAAATGAGTGGCTCAAGTCCTGGCCAGGTAACTCAGGTGGTTAGTATCACTCCAATATGCCATAGTTGTGGTTTTGACCCCCAGTCAGGGCACATACAAGAATCAACTAATGAATACATAAGTGGAACAAAAAGTCGATGTTTCTCTCTCTTTCTCTTTGTCCCTCTCAAATCAATCAATAAATTAAAAAAAATAAATAAAACAGCTTTAAAAAGAGTGGCTCAGTGTTTGTGCAACAATGTAGTTTCTGCCTAAATAGAACAAAAATCAAGATAAAAGAGAATTCACTCTCTCTACCTGACTGCCATGCAGGGATATCAGCCTTCTCCTGCCCTCAGACTAGAATTACACCACCAGCTCTCCTGAGTCTCCAGCTTGCCAACTGCAGATCATGCGACTTCTTGGCCTTCGTAATGACATGAGCCAATTCCTTAAAGTAAACATCTATCTGTCTGTCTGTTCGTCTGTCTGCTGTTGGTTCTGTTTCTTTGGAGAACCTTGACTATAGGTTTGAGAATATCACAAGGAATTTTTAAATTTTTCCATTATGGATGGAGATTTGATCATTTAGGTCCTTAAATTTTTGGAATCTTTAAGCAATCACCTGTTAGCTGTTATTATCCTTAAAGCAACTAGTTAATTCTGGGCCAGTAAGGAGGGTTCACAGCTCATGAGAAGAACAGCTGGAGTATAAGTCAGGGCCCTAGCCTACATCACAGTTTTGAGCGGACCGAGCCCAGCCCCTGGCCCGATTATTACAATAGTGGCCATCAACTGGGCACCCTTGATCTGGGCTCAATGCCAGACCTTTCACACACTTTATTGCAAAACACAAATTCCTGAAGGACTTCCTATTTTGCAGATGAGATTCAGACAGGTAGAACAATTTGTCAGAAGTCACAAGGCAAGATGTGTGGGTGATTCCAGATTCCATACACTCTATTAGCAGTGGTTAACTCTTTCACAGACTGGCATGAAATTTCTGACAGACCTGCACCAGTCCATAGACGGGAGGTTGGAAAACACTGCTCTAAACTACTATTTTTTTTCCTTAAGTGAGAAGCAGGGGGCAGAGTGACAGACTCCCACACACATCTTGACCAGGATCCACACAGCAAGCCCACTACCCAGTATTGTTCTGCCCATCTGAGGCCACTGCTTGTAACCAAGCTATTGTATTTTAGCATCTGAGGCTAGGCCATGGAGTCATCCTCAGCACCCGGGGCCAACTTGCTCCAACCAAGCCATGGCTGCAGGAAGGGAAGAGAGAGAGAGGGAGAGAGAAAGGAGATGGGGAGGGGTGGAGAAGCGGATGGTTACTTTTCCTATGCGCCCTGACTGGGAATCAAACCTGGGACTTCCACATACTGGCTGACACTCTACCACTGAGCAAACTGGCCAGGGCCTGCTCTTGACCATTATGTGGCCAACTACAATTTGAGAAATATTCCAGCAGACTTTTTTTTTTTTTTAGTGTTTGGAAGAGAAAAAATTTAAGGCTGGTTATGAAGGGTAAGAAAGCAACAGAAAAGTAAGGAAGCTTTTCTCTATCGGCAGATACAAAAATATTCAGTATTACACTACGCCTTTGCAAATACTAAAAGCACCATGAGAAAAGTGGTCCCAGACCAGGTCAGACTCCAAAGACATAAGGGAACAGTCACCAGAATTCAAGACACTGGTGGCCCCTACAGTGGACCACTGTAAGTGTTGCATTTGTTCTGCCTGAGCTGAGGGGGAAATCAGTGCCGTGCATAGGAAGGCTTCCACAATGAGCCGACGGTTCTTCTTTCCTTCTGGAATTTTGGTTCATGCCAGGTAGAGGATAACTACATGATCAGCTCCAGGAAAACCCTGGCTGCTCAATGTCTAACGAGCTTTCTGGCAGACATCATTTCACACATGTCACAACTTGCTCCTGGGGAAATAAAGGGACTCTACCAAAGAGGACTCTTGGAAGCCTGTGCCTGGTCTTCCCTGGACTTTGCCCCGTGCACCTTTTCCTTTTGCTGATTCTTCTCGGTATCCTCTCACTGTAATCAATCTTACCATGAGTATGATTATATGCTGAGTCTTGTGAGTCTTCCCAGCAGATCATCAAGCCTGGGGTGGTCTTTGAGATCTTTCATAGAGAGGGGAGCTTCACACTTATTTTGTGATTGACCACCTGAGCTGTGATAGCATAGATTCTCATGAGCCAACCCTTCACCTACCTTGTAGACAAGGAATGGCACATTTCTCATCTGACTAGACTAAGTCAGTGATGACACTTCAAACTCAGAGGTACAATTCACACTTCAGAAGAGGCATTTGTAGAGCCAACTAAGCTTGGAAAGGAGGAAGCATGGGAGCCTGAAATTCTTGCCTAAGAAGACAGTCAATCCTTCCTCATTTACACTGAGATTCTAAACATAGCCATTTACCGGTGAGGCTTGACCAACTTGTAGCATCCTGAAGACATCGAGCTAAAAGATGCTAAAGAGCATTACTGCAAGCAGGTGTGTATCCTACAAGTTCATCACTATGCATTAGTCTGGGCTCTTCAGAAATGCAGAACCAACAGGAGCTACATAGAGACATATGTAAGAGGAGAGTCACCATAGGAATTGATTGGCTCACATGCTTATGGAGGCCAAGAAGTCCCACAGTCTGCTGTCTGCAAGCCGGGGAGCCAAGAAAGCATGCAGTGTAATTGAATCTGAGTGCAGAGGCCTGAGAACCTAGGGAGTTGATGGTATAAATTCAAGAATCTGAAGACCTGAACATTAGGATCTTTGATGTCTGAGGGCAGGAGAAGATGGATGTCCCAGCTCAGGAAGAAAGAGTGAATTCACCTTTGTTCTATTCAGGCCTTTTGCAGATTGCCTGATGCCCACCCACACTGTGGAGGGTGATCTGCTTTACTGAGTCAAGTCCAATCTCTTCCAGAAACACCCTCACAGATGCACCCAGAGATAACATCTTACCAGTGATCTGGGTTACCGCAGCCCAATCACACTGGCACATAAAATCAACCATCACAATACAGTACTGCAAATATCCTCTGAATCCATGGCCTTGGGTTTTCCTCTTTCTGTGATTTTTTTCCTCTTTTCATCCAGTGAATATACACCAAGTGCTAGCTTTCTGAATGACCACACGTGAGATATTTGTGGGAAGTACTAACAACATGGCCCCGGTCCCCTTCAAATTGAGTGAATCCTAAACAAGCACTCCATACATTGCATCTGTCATGTTCTGCTTTCCTTGGCCCTACTTTATCCTTCTCTTGTTGACTAAATCACTGAGCAAAATTGGGGGAGAGGGCTGTAAGAAAGCCTAGACTGGCCCTGGCCAGTTGGCTTAGTGGTAGAGCGTCGACCTGGCATGCAGAAGTCCCAGGTTTGATTCCCAGCCAGGGCACACAGGAGAAGCACCCATCTGCTTCTCCACCCCTCCCCCTCTCCTTCCTCTCTGTCTCTCTCTTCCCCTCCCACAGCCGAGGCTCCACTGGAGCAAAGTTGGCCCGGGTGCTGAGAATGGCTCTGTGGCCTCTGCCTGAGGCACTAGAATGGCTCTGGTCGCAACAGAGCATCACCCCCTGGTGGGCATGCTGGGTGGATCCCGGTTGGGCGCATGCAGGAGTCTGTCTGACTGCCTCCCCATTTCCAACTTCAGAAAAATACAAAAAAAAAAAAAGAAAGCCTAGACTATTTCTGTTTGAAAAAGGAAAAAAAACATCATGCAGCTCAAGCAGGAAAAGAGGACAGAAGGAAAAATATCCATCACCAGTAATTAAATTTAGTGGTCTGCACAGGTCACTGGGTAGGGAGGAGAAGGATCCACAAACCGCCAGGAAGTGTGGGGCAGAAAAGTAGCTGAGCTGAAGAAAGTTGTTCAGCGGAGGTCGGTGTGCCCGCCTCGTCTCTAGCAGAACAGCAGCATTCAACGGGTAATTCTGAGGCTGAGTGAGATGAAATCTGACCCAATGCCTGGCATGTGGTCTGTCAGTTTTCCCCTGGCAATGGAAGGTGGCCTGCGTCCTACTCGCCCCCAGGCCCAGAATGTACCTGGGCACAGTCTTAGTTCTTTTCAGTTATTTAGGGAGAAAATTCAGTATTGGGACATCACTATAGTACATTTTCAGTTACTTTAATTCTGTGGACCTTGTCCAAGACTCTCCCCAAGGGTCTTCCCTTGCTGTGCAGAAGCTCCTTTCCCTAATGTGTCTCCACCTGGGGAACAGCTGGCTGAGATCTGGGCTTGAAAGGGTGCCAAGCATGGCCCCTCATGGGCAACAGAGAAACCACGAGGCTGAACAAGGGGGAGCCCTCAGGGAGTGAGCAACTCGACATCTCCCGCAGCAGTCAGTACTGGTGTCCTGACACCATTCACTCATCCATTCGTTCGTTCATTCATTCTATTTGGAGGAAGATTAAAAGGCTTCAAACCTGGCCACAGCCCCCTACTTGGACCTGCCAGGGGTGAATAGACACAGAGAGTAGATGGATGAGTTCCGGAATCAGCCCCAGAACAGCCTGCAAACAAAGGAGGGTTAATGGAAGAGAAGTTCAGGGTCACGGCCTCCTGAGACTGTGAAAATTCTCTGGGACTATCTCCCTAGAGCAGAGGTCTCCAAACTATTTACACAGGGGGCCAGTTCACTGTCCCTTAGACTGTTGGAGGGCCGGACTATAAAAAAAACTACGAACAAATCCCTATGCGCACTGCACATACCTTATTTTAAAGTAAAAAAAAAAAAAACGGAAACAAATACAATATTTAAAATAAAGAACAAGTAAATTTAAATCAACAAACTGACCAATATTTCAATGGGAACTATGCTCCTCTCACTGACCACCAATGAAAGAGGTGCCCCTTCCAGCGGTGGGGGCCAGATAAATAGCCTCAGGGGGCCCATGCGGCCCATAGGCCATAGTTTGGGGACCCCTGCCCTAGAGCATGGACAGGTCCCAGTTTATCCCTGGAGGCCAAACAGCCTCTGCTCGCTCACTCACATCACCGCCAAGGGTGAAGAACTGCTCCCAGTCTCTGGTACAAGCATTTCCACTGTTCCCAAAAGCCTGCAGAATCTAAAATCCACTATGCCTCAGATTGCTCCCAAATTCTGCTACCCAATGACTAATGCCACACCCTATACTATCATAGCTTTCTCTGCTCAAGAAGATGCAGTTGCGCCATCTAGGTTGCCTTTCCCAGCTGTGACCTGACTCCCCCAGTCCCCAAGGTGCAGCTGAAAGTCAAGGATGAGGTCAGGAAAGAAAGGCAAGAACACAAAGAGGTAGCAGAGAACTTCAAATCCTCAATGGAAATGAGGAAGTTGTCAACCTAAAACGTAATATAGAAGAGATGGGGCATAGCCATCACTCCTAGCTTTCCTCGGTGATCCCTCTGGGGAAGAAAAGGAGAAAAGTCAGACATGGTCACATGGCAAGAGAGGCCCACAGAGCGAGGACATGCCTCCACATCCCCCACCCCGGAGTCAGAACACACCGTTCCCACCCTCCTCGCGGGTCAGGTTAGTGCCCTCAAGAGTCACACTGCTCTGCTCGTGGGTCAGTGAGTCTTTTAAGCAAACTATTCCTTGGGGAAGTGTGGGTCACTTACCACCTTTTGGTGTGTGGCTATGTATATGTGATTAACTGATTCCCTAGGGCCCTGCACCCCACTCCATCTCTCAGTCCCCATTTCTATCTCCTCTCACTTCCAGACACAACCACACGCCCCAGCTCCCTGTAGCCACTTTACCTTCAGGAAGAAATGAGCTAAAAACTGGTCTCAGCCTCCACTTGTGCCATCAGTAACCAAAGAAAGAGGCTCTAAGCAGCTTACACAGAGGTAAGATGCGTGCATGTTTGACTGACCTTCCTACAAAACTGTCTGTAACTTTTGGTTTATTGTTTTAGTGTTTTTCTTCCTGTGCTACAATAACAAGGCAATAAGGCCTGACCTGTGGTGCAGTGGATAAAGCATCAACCTGGAACACTGAGGTCACGTTTGAAACCCCAGGCTTGCCTGGACAAGGCACATATGGGAGTTAATGCTTCCTCCTCCTCCCCCCTTCTCTCTCTCCCCTTTCCTCTCTTCTTTCTCTAAAATGAATAAATAAAAATCTTTAAACAAGGAAATAAGAACAAAGTGGAGGAAACACACATTTTGAAAAGTAAGAAATAAAACAAATTTCCTGGTTTGTTATTCAAAACCCAATGAAAGCATTTAAAAATGTTAATCACAGTCAGGCAGAAAAGCTCCAAAACTGAAAAGCTCTGGAAAGAACAGAGCAATCTCACACTGAAGACACATGGATTCTGGCTCCAGCTCTGCCCCTTAGGAAGCATGTGCACAGTTCTCACAGTCCGGGCAGCTCTTGGGCCTCAGTTTCTTCATTTGCAAAATCAATATACTGCCTCATTCTCAGATGACAGCATGTGGCCACAATAGGACTAGCAGAAAGTCATGTAATTAATTCAGAAGATCTGGGGTAAAGGTGAATTTGATTTACTGTAAGTTCTAGATGTTCACAAGCACATTGATCCCTTTCCATTTTATTGGAAGCAAAAACTTGAGATAACAGGGTGCTGGCAAGCTGTAGCACTGACAAGGGACCACCTACGAACAGGTATCTGTGCCCCCAGATGCTCTGTTCTATCAGAGGCAATGGCTTCTCTCAAGGACATAGTTATCACACAGCTTTGCTGAGCAATCCTTTCCATGGCAAAAACAAAGGTCAACATCAGCTTAATCCCATCTAAATGCTTACAAATGCCCAGAGTGGGCTCTGAAGTGATAAGGATTTTCGATGATTATCCTGGCTTCTGACTTCTGTCCAGCAAAGAAAGGCAAGAGAGAGCAGGGGTGTGTGTTTGTCTTCACCATTACATGTTGCAATTAATGTGAGGCAAGGAAGTCGGAAGGCTGGAAAAAAGGGGAAGAGAAAGCAAGCAGGACAGAATGTGGGAGATAAAACAAAAGAAGTGAGTGACTCCTGGCCACCTAAGTGACCCCACACTGGGGGAGGTGAAGTGTTCTAAGACTTGTGTTCCCCTGGTCCACATGGTCTACCGCAGGGGTCCCCAAACTACGGCCCGGGGCCACATGCGGCCCCCTGAGGCCATTTATCCGGCCCCCGCCACACTTCTGGAAGGGCACCTCTTTCAATGGTGGTCAGTGAGAGGAGCATAGTTCCCATTGAAATATTGGTCAGTTTGTTGATTTAAATTTACTTGTTCTTTATTTTAAATATTGTATTTGTTCCCGTTTTGTTTTTTTACTTTAAAATAAGATATGTGCAGTGTGCATAGGAATTTGTTCATAGTTTTTTTTATAGTCCGGCCCTCCAACGGTCTGAGGGACAGTGAACTGGCCCCCTGTGTAAAAAGTTTGGGGACCCCTGGTCCACCAGATACTAACCCAGTAAACGCAATGAAACGAAGCCACACCAGCACGCGTGAGCAGTCCCAGGACTCGCTGGAGGTGAAACCCCCGGCAAAGGCAGCTACAGGCGCAGCTTCCTCTAATCTCGTCTTTTGATGCACCTGGGGTCTCCGTCACACCCTCCTCGGGGCTGAGACTGGCTGCCAACTGTTTGCCGGCCCCTGTGCTAAGTGCCAGGCAGAGCGAGGTGGACATGAAGACCCACAGGTGACACCGGACAGACAATGTGACAGTCAGGAAAGGATGCTCTGAGGTGACATTTAAACTGTGGGCTTAAGTATGAGAAGCCAGTTAGGCAAAGGGAGAAGGGCAGGGGGAGGAGGAGGAAGAGTCCGAAATGAGGAAAGAGCAAGTACAGGGCCCTGAATGGGAGGGGCTCGGGTGCTAGAAGAGCTCAGAGGAAGCCGGCACAGCTGCCGGTGCAGTGAGGGGGGCATGACTGCGAGAATGAGGGGCAGAGTGGAGAAGCAGACAGAAGCCACACCACGCCTGGCCTCTTGGCCAAGGTAAGAAAGTTAAGTTATAATCCACACGTGGCAGGGGGACGACTGAAGCTTTAAAACAGGGCATGCCTTGATCTGACCACTGCTTCCCAGGAATCCACTGGCCCCCACAAGAAGCTAAACTGAAGAGCAACAAAATGAAAGGAGGGAACCCTGGAGAGTTCCCACACCGCCCTGGAGAGGGAGCCGGTTCGGGGACTCAGCCGGCGGCAGAGACAGAAACACACTCTTTGAGAAATGGGCTGAGGCAGAGTTTTGAAAGTAGGATAAGAAAAGGAACTCTGGTGAGACAGAATTGGAGGTAGGAGTCTTTAACAAGCATTTGCCTGCAGCCACAAAAAACTCTCAGGCTAATTCACAGGACAGCCTAGGTGAGCAGCTCAAGGAGACAGCAAGGATACGGGGACAGGCTGGGCACAATCCAGCACTTTCTGTCAAGAAAGTTTGATAAAGCTGGAAAAGTACGTCTGGCCTGTGACGTTTCCAGGAGTAAAATGCATGAAACCAAATGAAGGGAAACATAATTCCTGTCTCCAAGATAGCCAGGGGGAGGACAGACAGGGGCTGGTTACTCTCTGCCCTCCTGGATCCATCTTCCACCCTCCGTGTCTGCTCTCTGTCCCAGAAGCCAACCCTGCTCATGGTCTCACCTAGCCTCCCTGGTCCTCTGGCTTCAGGCTGGTCAAGGGGGAGAGGGGGTGCCATCAAAAGAACAGAGGGTAAGAGGAGGGAGACCCGTTCCCTCCATGATGCAGTCCAGGGTTCCAGCAATGGCTGTACCCACAGCCACTGTTCGCTCTAGCACCTGTTCTTCAGGGACCAGGGGGTCCCTCCCACTGTCCCTTTGCCTAGGACTGGCACTAGTCTTTGGGCTTCCTAATAGCTATCATTGATGCCCTTCACCTTGCCACACTCCTGTCATGAGCTCTTCCATTAAAGTCTCTTCATTAGAACCACCGGAAGTGAGCACCCTTTCCTAAATGGGACACCCCCCAAAACACCACAAGGGCCTTGAAACACCCCGTCTTAAAAACCCTCTATAGCAATATCACAGCAGCCCAACAAGCAGGAGGACGTGCCTTCCTGGCATCAGAGGGTTGACTCCACATCTGATCCAACTATTCCAAAGCTCAGAGAAGTTTCATTAAAGAAGAATCATTGCACTGCTCATCATGAACAGTGCACCAAAGAGGAAATTGTAAAATAATGCTGGATCGGCTAAAGTTAGCTAAAGGTAAGGCGGGGAAGCGACATATACCTGGCATGGCCTATTCTCCAGCACAATCAGGGAGCCTGAATCATTTAATAGCAGGATGAGAATTTTCGGACCCTATTTCCAGTTCTCCCACCAACGCATTCAAAAATGTTCCTAGTACAAGATATTATTTTTTTTTTTTTATTTTAGTGAGGAAAGAGAGAGAGAGAAGGGGGTTGGAGGCAAAGCAGGAAGCATCAACTCCCATATGTGCCTTGACCAGGCAAGGCTGGGGTTTCAAACCTCAGTGTTCCAGGTCAACACTTTATCCACTGTGCCAACATAGGTCAGACCCTAGTGCAGGATTTTAAAGTCTTCCTGTCATCACATATGAATTGCAATGACTGATACATTTTTCTATGTAGGAGTAATTTTTACTTTAATCTTGCCCATTTGTTCACTTAATAAATATGGGTCAATATTTGTTGATATTGGTAGGCACTGGGCAAACCTTGGGGAGCAGTGACCAAGATACAGTCCTGTGCCCTTGAGATGAGAATCTGGTTGTGAGAAGTGAGATAGGCATGTTTTGTTAAACCCAAGACAATCAGTGGTGCTCAGGGGGCAGTGCAGGTGCCAGCAGAGCACCCAGGAGGGGGCGTCTTCTCCAGCAGAGGAGAGCGTGTGAAGGTTTCCTGGACGAAATGAAATCTAAGCAGAGGCCAAGGAGAGGCGGAGGAGCCAGCCCGGGAGAGAGGGCGGGTCAGACGCAAGGCAGGGGGCCTCACATGTGTAAAGGCTGGAGGTGGCAGAGAGAACGTAACACAGCCCTGGGAAAGCAGAATGTGACAGGAATAGTGGGTGGGAGGAGCTGGGGTGTGGGTGGCACCTCGTGAAAGGACTTATCAGTGGGGAAACCACAAAGTTTATCTGAACATGTCCACAAACCTGGACATGTTCAGAGTGACATTTTGCACTGGGAAAAAGACATAAACCAAGGCCATCCCAGATATGGCAGACACATGGTCACTCACTTATCCAGCTCATGAGCCAGTCTGCACATTCAGGGCAAAGAGAAGTCCTTGCTGAGCAAGGAGTGACATGTTCCTATCCATGCTTCAGGACAATCATTTTGGCCCCTTTGTGTACAATACAGCAAGAGAGGGGCTGAAACTGAAAACAGGAGAGTGGAAAGGATGTTACTAGAGAAACTCAGAAAAGAGATGGTGTAGGCTCCCTGCAAGGGGGAGGGGGTCACTGTTCACAGATAAATTCAAGAGATTAAAATTAAAATTTCAGATGTAGGAAAGTGATTAAAAATAGGGGGTGGAGGAGAGATTAAGGATTGAGAAAAGAGCCCAAACCTTAACCAGAAATCCGGATGGGCAAGTGGAGAAGGCTGTGGAGCCATGGGAGATGGGGGCTCAGGCAGGGGTGGGATGGAGAAAGGGAGTTCACTCACTGGGCTGGATTACTTAGACACATCAAGGGAGCTGCTGGATACAGGAGCTGGGAAGGAAGCCTGAGCAGGACACAGGGACTCAGGACTATCAGCACATATGTAATCAATCATGAAGGTGCCCCTGGAATGAGTGGCCTTGACCTTAAGAAGTCTCGGCCCTGGCCGGGTGGCTCAGTGGTAGACCGTCAGCCTGGTGCGTGGATGTCCCACAGTTGATTCCCAGTCAAAGAACACAGGAGAAGTGCCCATCTGCTTCTCCACCCTTCCCCCTCTTGTTTCCCCCACACACACTCTCTCTGCTCCTCCCCTCCTGCAGCCATGGCTCAACTGGAGTGAGCTGGCCCCCAGCGCTGAGGATGGCTCCGTGGCCTCTGCCTCACGCACTAAAAAAAAAAAAAAAAAAAAAAGGCTCCGGATGCAATGGAGCAAGGGCTCCAGATGGACAGAGCATCGCCCCCTAGTGGGCTTGCCAAGTGGATCCTGGTGGGGCGCATGCGGGAGTCTGTCTCTGCCTCTCTTCCTCTCACTAAATAATAAAATAAAAAAGAAGTCTCCATGGACAGATGAGCTGTAGAGGCTGCAGGGAGTGGAGAAGTGAGGGGACAAAGAAACAAATCAGGCAAGACATTTGGCCTTGGTGGGTGTACTCTGACAGGGCTGGAGGACACAGAACAAGCAGACCAAGACTTTGAGCAGGAAGGTACAGAATGCGACTAAGTAGAGTCAGGAGCCCAGGCAGGAACAAATGGCTTCCCTTAATGCAAACACACACCATTTAGGGCCTTTTTCTTGATTTCAGTTCCACAGAAACCAAACCCTAACATAACCAAGTCATCCAGGATAAAACATTCATGGCTGCCTGCACAAACCTGAAAGAGAATGTGTCTTACATCTGTATCTGAGACAGCCTAGCTATCATTTCAGGCTGGCGCTAATCTGACTAGATAGAGGAAGACTACATTTCTGCCACTGACACTTCAGGACAGACAGAGGTGCTCCATGCCGGGGGATTTCTCTGCATTCCTCTCAGTTGCCAGGGTAACACAATTTGTCACAGAGTAGAACCTTGTTGAGCCAGGAAAGTGGTCACTCTGCTGACACTAGGTGACACCCACGGACGTACAGGAGGAAAGCTCTCTAGTGCTAGAAATACAAGGAGAAAGAGCAACCACCCCTTCCTTCCATGTTCACGCCACACCTAAATCATCCTTGCTTTCCGGGTGTGAACACAGACTCCATGGACATAAGCAATCCCCTCAAAGAAATAAGTAATACCATAAGCATTTTTACAAAAACCACTACCCACATATTTCCTAAAGAGAGCTCAGACTGGTAAAACATAAGCCAGAATACTATATTCTATTTTTATTTATCTATAAGGTGCTTTTTGTTGTTTTTTCTTTACTTGGGGATGTGGGGGTGGAAGCTCCCAGCTTTTCCTCCACGTTGACTGGACGTACCAATGACATGCTAGAGCTTGAATTATAGCAGTTATTCTCATCCAGGGAATTAACTGTGTCCCCTCGTCATACCTGTTATGATGTAGTAATGCTCTGGGATGTGGGGTCCCTCCAGGCAGAGCTGGTGAGTTATTTTTTATCAATGTGTAATTTATCTCACTACCAGCACATGCTGAAAATCAAGAAAAACCAGAAAAAGACAAGACTCCATTCTCTCCTCCTGTTATACTCAACTAAAACATCCTGACCACAAATTCAACACCAACAGACTTATTTGCCCCTTGATCTCTGTTAGTGGCTGAGCCAAGGAAGAAAATGTTACACGGTATAACTATCAAATATCTTTGAAAAGTCCATCCTGAATGACTGGCCTTGCGGGAATAAAATAAAACCACCAGAACATGATTCAGAACCATCAAATGGAACCCAGGAAAAGTAGCCTGGAAACGATGGACAGAGAAATAGGCGTGACTCAAACTGAACCCGGACGACGGTTTGGTTGTACTGATCACAGTGGGTTATCCTGCTAGCCGGGAACACTGGATTCTAAGCTCCCTGCCATCCTGATGAAAAGTGCAGTGCACACTGCTCTGCCCACAAAGCTTTGACCTTCAGAGCCAGTAGTATGAGCTCAGTGCTTCTTAATTGGATTTTACTCCTTTCACTAAGCTCCCAGAGGAAAGCCCAGGCTGATTCAAGCTTGAAAGTTCTTCCTACGCTTGGATATGAAAGTGGAAAAGAGACCAGGCGCAAACACCCGGAACCTCTCCCTGCCTGGTGTTGGAATCCCTTACCCACAAGGCAGGCAGCCCAGCGTGGGTTCACAGGAAACCACCATGCCACTCAGAGCCTCCTGCCTCCTAAGGGGGACAAGGCTGGAGATTCTGTAATCAGATCTGCAGGACCCTGAGTAAACAGTTCAAACCAGCAAGAGGGACTTCTCTAGGCATGAGGGAAAGCACTAGGTTTGTTCTTGCAGATGAAGGTAGGAGGCAGAATTCACAGAGCAGACACTGCAGTGACGGCTAAAGAGTCTGTCTGCACCTGCCGTCCTACTCCTTGTCCAGTGGCTGGAGCAAGTGGACTCCTCGGTTGTCGCAGACACTAACATGAGCCCAGAGAAAGACGACAGCCCTCTGGGGATGGAGGAAGATAGCATCTGACGCTTTATTTTATAGAAATAAAGCAGAGCCGCTCTCGGCAGGTTAGTGACTCAGCACCAGCTGTCACAGGCCTGCTGTGAGGCACTTGGTTTTCTCCTTAAATCTTCAGTCTTCCTAGATTGCATGACAGCCCTTGCAAGATAGAGGTTGTTGGAAATAATCACAGACTCCAAGCAGTCTGGGATGTTGTATTTTTCTACACAATTCAAGAAAGGGATCTATTTGACTAAAATTTCCATCAAAATGTCCCAAAGGGTTAATTAAATAAGCCTCAGTTACCTCAAAATCATACTTATCCAGAAATCATTGCCAATAAAGTTTTGCTGGAATTATGAAAACAAATATTACAATTTATAAAATAATAAAGTTATTCATTTGAAGTGGGGTATCAACATAAAATATTTAAAATATATCATGCTTCCACTACCTCTATCACAAAAGTGCCATATTTTTCAAAAGTTGCATAGTGTGACTCTTCACTAAAGCTGGTAAAAAAGAATTATATACAATTCTTTGTTGATCATTGTGTAATTATCTCACTACCATTGTGTAATTATCTCACTACCAGGTAGTGAGGGTAGCATCTCACTACCATGTGCTGAAAATAAAGAAAAAGCAGAGAAAGATAAGGCTCCGTCCTCTCCTCCTGTTATACGCAACTAAAACATCCTGCCTACAGATTCATCACCGACAGCGATGATTTTTAAAACTCAATTTTGTGGCCCTGGCCAGTTGGCTCAGTGGTAGAGCGTCGGCCTGGCATGCGGGGGACCCGGGTTCGATTCCCGGCCAGGGCACATAGGAGAAGCGCCCAATTGCTTCTCCACCCCCACCCCTCCTTCCTCTCTGTCTCTCTCTTACCCTCCCGCAGCCAAGGCTCCATTGGAGCAAAGATGGCCCGGGCGCTGGGGATGGCTCCTTGGCCTCTGCCCCAGGCGCTAGAGTGGCTCTGGTCGCGGCAGAGCGACGCCCAGGATGGGCAGAGCATCGCCCCCTGGTGGGCAGACCGTTGCCCCTGGTGGGCGTGCCAGGTGGATCCCAGTCGGGCGCATGCGGGAGTCTGTCTGACTGTCTCTCCCCGTTTCCAGCTTCAGAAAAATAAATAAATAAATAAAAATTAAAAATAAAAAAAAAAAAAAAAAACTGAATTTTGTTACTGGCTGCATGATGAAAACATACTCCATATGCGACAGCTCTGGCAGCAATCGCTTATTTACCAAAGAAAACCTTCCTTTTAAAAATTCAACACAAGGATTACATCAGAGTAATGGCGGGGTAGGAAGCGATACCGATAAATCTCCCCCAAAACTCAACAAGATCTTCAACCAGAAACAGAAAAACCTATACTTGGAGCTTCCAGATGCTTCGCAATACACCCAAAGGTATGATTGAGTGAAAAATTGGCTAAATATATATCCAAACCCCGAAGGAAATAGGGAGTAAGAAATGCTCCGCCTTCCTCACTAACCTAAACAGGGCGGCTTTCTCTGGTAACTGTGAATATAGAAACTGAGGCGGGCAAAGGGGGTGAACAGATCCAGGCTGCGACACAAACGGCCGAACCAGGCTGTGGCACGGAGATCCAAGCTGAGGAAAATCTGATCCTGTGGCAACCCGGGCAATACAAGCTAACACTCGCGCCAAACCCAAACAAAGAAAGACAAGCAGAGCGGCCATTTTACCCGGTCTCCTGGTCGGTGCACAGTTAGTGGGCGAGAATTTCTTCCTAGGCCCTGAGTGTGGGTGCCCGTGTTGCCCCACGGAAAGGCAGGGTCAGAGGCCTTTCTGTGGGCCGAGGGCAGAGTCTCTGGGCAGCCCCAGCACCCTGGGAAAGCCACGCACGGGAGGGAGTGAGAACTAATTCCAACGGTGGAGATTTTCCGTGCTGGAGGGTGTTTCACTCAGAGGGAAACACAGCCGGCCTCATATCCTGGTTTGCGCGTGCAGATAAGGAGTGAGCGATTCCTCCGAGTGCCTCGGCAGTGCGTGCCCGTGTTATCGCACAGAGGGGCAGAGTCAGGGGCCTTTGTGTGGGCCAAAGCGGAATCTCGGGCCGCCCAGCGCCTTGCAAAAGCCGCGCACAGGGACGGAGTGAGACTCAATTCCAACGCTGCAACTTTTTCCTGCGGTTGGGGGTTTCACTCAGAGCGTGAGACTGCTGGCCGGATATCCTGGTCGCAGACAGTGAGTGAGAGTTTCCTCCAAGCGCCCCGAAAGTGGGCGCCTGCTTGTGTTACCGGACAGAGTGGAAGAGCCAGAGGTCTTTGAGTGGGCGGAAAGCCCGCCTGATTATGCTAGCAGCTCTGACTGACTGAGCCTTACCCAGAGCCCTGTGCTGAGTGGAAATAGAGTGGGGAGTTGCCAGCTCTTTGAGCCTCTTACTATCCAGGCAGAGGCAGCAGCAACCCCATAGCTGGATTATCAGGCTACTAATTGAGGAAGGAAAGACTAGGAGAAAGGCTCCAGGAACACGGACTCTCTCACTGTCAGAGCCTATAAATGCTAATGAGACTCAACTGCCAACGAGACTAAAGCACAATACATGACATTGCCATAGAGACTTATCAACTGCAATCCTCTACCTGAGCGTGCCAAAGGGACAGAACCCGGGGTACAGAGTCACCGACCAGGAAGAGGGAGAGAAAAGAAAAAGCAAGAAGATAACCTCTCAAAATCAAGAATAATCTGCAGACTTTATAACCTATTCCATTTTATTATATTTATTCGTTTGTTTCTCTTATCTTCATTCTTGATACTTTTTTTTCCTCCTCCCATTTGGCCGATTAACTCTCTACCGGTCTTACTC